>NW_027491519.1:0-600000 GCF_021521415.1 Bidens hawaiensis
GAGTATATTCATATGAGATCACATATTTTTACTTTTCATGAAATCAATTAACTAAATACTTGCTCTTAATATATTGATATTTATAAGTATGCCTACTGATTTTTATATTATAAGCATGCCTATATATGAAGACAATAAGGTGAGAAACCAAACATGGAATTGTGTGATACGAAAGCGTCTCCATTCATGTGAAGTTCTGTTGGCAATTGTAATGACTTTTTGGAGAGAAAATAATAAAATAGTGTTGAGATTTAAATAATAATAATAAATTGGTTGATAAATGCCCCAAAAGATAAGAGGTGCAATTTGTAAAGAGCAAATTGCGGAGGGTATGGTCCTTCCAACTTGGAACTCCAGAATCAGTTCACCCCCTCTTTCTTTGCTTCTAGCTTTCTAGTTAGTAGTTACTAGTTACCCATGATTCTCTCTCACGTCAGATTTAAAATATATTATGCATTTATGAGACAATCTATCATATTTGACTTTAATAATAAATTTATTAAATTGTGTGCTTAATTACTAGTTGATATTCTAAAACGTAAGGTCATGTCTAATGGAATGTTATACGAGTGGATAAAGCCATACATTGTTTTGAGAGACATTATAGTGACAACTCACATATGGCCTATATGGGAATATTTAAACAATTTTTTTTATATATATTATAGAGTTAAAAAGGAAAATCTTAGAATTGATTATGGATATTTGTATGATGCAACATAGCATGTGATAGGATAACAAATATAATAAAAATCCAGTCAGTCAGTCCCTAGGCCACACACACAACTTGTTCAAGTCGCCCGCTTTTTACCTTAATATAATTTTCTTAACTTTCAGTTTTCCATGTTTACTATATTCGGCAATACTATTCCCCTCTTCAAAGGAAACTTCAAATTGCACTTAAGATATTATAAACAATTAAGCAAAAGGTGACCATTGTTGAAACTTGAAATTGGTGTGTGTGCGTGTGTATATATTATACATATAATTAAAAATATTAATGTTTAAAGTAAACAAAATATAAAAAAACTAGGAATACTGGATTTTAATAATCCATATTAAATGATATTGGCTGATAATAATCCCTATTCGTTTTATCACCATTAGTGGTCCCAAATTCAAAAAAGTTGCCTCCAATGGTCCCCCGTTAAAAATGACTTAACGGCGTTATAGTTTTTTCAGAATTCAGAACCAATGTTTTAGGTTTTTTGATCATTAGGAGGATACGAGTCGATTGATGTAAAACTTAGCTCGAAACAATGATTTGGTGTGTTGGGAATGAATCCCGTGGCTGCTATTTATAGAGCCCATTTTGGACCCCATCGCAGAACACGATGGGTCCCTTGGCAAGCCCATCGCGTACCGCGATGTAGGCTTGCTGAGTCATGGCATAGACCTGCCACGTGGCGACACGTGGCGGACGTGTTGCAACGTGGTGACACGTGGCGGCAGACGTTGCCACCGTGTGCCACGTGGCACACGTGTCAGGTTGTGTCAGATACCCCATCGCGGTACGCGATGGGGCTTTCTTCTGATCCATCGCGTAGCGCGATGGGTCAGGAAAAACAGAATTTACACTTTCAACCCTGGAGTTTGGAAATTGGCAGAATTGGTCCTTAACTTTGGAAATTTGACATTTTTGGCTCGATATTTTCCGTGATGTTATATCCTCCCCACCTTGAAACAAATCTCGTCCTCGAGATTGCTTACAAGAACAAGTGGGGGTATTTCTTTCTCATTTCGGACTCGAGTTCCCAAGTATACTCAGGCTCTCTTCGTGAGTCCCATCTTACTTTCAGAATTTTCAAAGTTCGTCTTTTAAGTTTCTTTGTTTTCGAATCTTCTATTTGTATTGGTCTTTCAATGAATTTTAAGTTCTCGTTAATTTCTACGTCTTTTAATGGCATTGAAAGAGATTCGTCGGCTAGACACTTACGCAGATTCAAAACATGGAATACGTCGTGTATCCCTTGCATTTCCTCGGGTAGTCGCAATCGGTATGCAACTGTTCCAATTAGTTCAAGTACCTCAAAGGTTCCAACGAATCGAGGACTTAGTTTTCCTTTCTTGCCGAAGCGAACGACGCCTTTCCATGCCGAGACCTTTAATAAGACTTTGTCACCAACATTAAACTCTAACGGCTTACGACGGACATCGACGTAACTCTTTTGGCGATCACGTGCCGTCTTAAATCGTTCTCGAATTTGAAGAACTTTGTCGGTGGTCTCTTGGACTATTTCGGGTCCAGACAACTGATTATCTCCAGTTTCAGACCAGCACACAGGCGTCCTACATTTTCGACCATATAACGCCTTGAATGGTGATAACTATTGTTATATGAAAATTCCATTAAGGGTAAGTGGTCGTCCCAACTTCCACCTAAGTCTATCACACAAGCGCGGAGCATATCTTCCAACGTTTGAATTGTCCTTTCGCTTTGCCCATCGGTTTGTGGATGATAGGCAGTGCTAAGGTTTAGTTTCGTACCAAGTGCTTGTTGGAAGCTTTTTCAAAAGTAAGACGTGAATCGGCTGTCTCGATCAGAAATTATAGATAGCGGTAGTCCATGCAAAGCAACAATGTTGTTCACATATATACGCGCTAATCTATCCATTGAGTACGACTCATTGATTGGAATGAAGTGAGCGGATTTGGTTAATTTATTGACGATCACCCAAATGGCATTGTGTTGTCGAGTCGTCTTCGGGAGTTTGGTTATGAAATCCATGGTTATTAACTCCCACTTCCATACGGGAAGTTCGGGTTGCTGAAGTAACCCCGAAGGATTTTGATGTTCAACTTTGACTTTCAAACATGTTAGACATTTCGCAACGTGCGTAGCGATGTCCTTTTTCATTCCATTCCACCAGTAGTTTGGTTTAAGGTTTTGATACATTTTGTCACTACCGGGGTGCATCATGTACTTGGACTTATGGGCTTCATTCATGATTTTCTCACGCAAGTTCCCAATGATTAGTACCCAAATTCGGTTTCCTATTCTAAGGATACCATTGTCACCTTTGACTAACGAATCAATGGTGCCGTTACGTTTTTCATCGGAGATCTTGTTTTCATTGATCGCTTGAGTTTGAGCAGATTTGATTTGGTCAATAAGATCAATTTGAAGTTCTAGTCTTAACGCTCGGACTCTTTTTGGCTTTTCGTGCTCTTTACGACTCAAGGCATCAGCCACAACGTTGGCTTTACCTTCGTGATAAACGATCTCACAGTCGTAGTCGTTAAGAGTTTCCATCAAGCGTCGTTGGCGCATATTAAGCTCTTTTTACTCAAATATGTGTTTCAAGCTTTTATAATCAGTGTACACGATAAATCTTACTCCATAGAGATAGTGCCTCCATATCTTAAGTGCAAAGATTATGGCGCCTAACTCTAGATCGTGAGTTGTATAGTTCTTTTCGTGCCTTTTGAGTTGACGAGAGGCGTAAGCGATTACTTTCTTTCGTTGCATTAGTACACATCCCAAGCCGGAATGAGATGCATCACTAAAGACAACGAAATCTTCAGTACCTTCTGGCAAGGCCAGTATAGGTACTTGGGTAAGCTTTTGTTTGAGTATATCGAATGCCTCTTGTTGGTTTGTTCCCCATTCATACTTGATGTTTTTGCGAGTTAGCGAAGTTAGGGTAACAACGATTCGGGAGAAGTTTTCAATGAATCTACGGTAGTAGCCAGCCAAACCTAAGAAACTTCGGATCTTGGTTGGCGACTTTGGGATCTCCCACTTAGAGATAACTTAAATATTAACGGGATTGACTTGAATACCGCGGACATTAATAATGTGACCAAGGAATTGTACTTCGGGTAACCAGAACTCGCATTTCGAGAACTTGGCGTACAACTTCTCGGTTCTAAGGATTTCAAGTAAGGTTCGAAGATGTTTTTCATGATCATCGTTAGACTTAGAATAAATAAGTATGTCGTCGATGAAGACGATAACAAATTTATCCAAGTAAGGCTTGCAGATATGATTCATCATATCCATGAACGCAGCTAGCGCATTAGTAAGTCCGTATGGCATAACGGTGAACTCATAATGGCCATACCTTTCTCGAAAGGCGGTTTTCGGAATATATTCGGATTGAACTTTGAGTTGGTGATAGCCGGAACGAAGATCGATTTTTTAAAAGAAGCTAGCACCTTGAAGTTGATCGAATAGATCATCAATTCGAGGGAGTGGATAACGATTCTTTATTGTGACTCTGTTGAGAGCTCGATAGTCGATGCACATTCGCATGGATCCATCCTTCTTCTTGAAGAATAGTATCGGCGCTCCCCATGGCGATGAGCTTGGTCGTATGAACCCTTTCTCGAGAAGTTCGTCTAGTTGTTTATGCAGTTCTTTCATCTCGGTTGGCGCAAGGCGATACGGAGCTTTGGCGATCGGAGCAGTACCAGGAATAAGATCGATTCTAAACTCTACTTCACGATCGGGAGGAATGCCAGGAAGTTCGTCGGGAAATACATCGGCATAATCGGAAACAATATGAACGTCTTTGATTTCTTTGGGCTTTGATTCTTCGGTGACGTAGGCCATGAATGCTAAGCATCCTTGATTTAAACATTTGTTAGCCCTTATCATAGAGATTAGGCTAACTTGGCCAGCATCTTTATCCTCTTCAATTCGAATAGTTCGTTTATCCGGGGCTTGAAGTTCAACGGTCTTGCTATTGCAGAGGATACGAGCAGGGTTGTCAGATAACCAATCCATACCCAATACAACATCAAAACAAGCAAGTCATTGGTAGTAATTGAATAGGCAAAACATAACCGGCTAGTAAGATTTTTCCGTTTTCTAGGGCTTCGGTGATTTTAACAGTTTCGCCATTAGCGATCTCGACGCTTAGAGTTTTATTAAATTTAATTAAGGGTTCGTTTAATAGACTACAAAAGTTATAATCTATGAAACTTAAGTTGGCACCCGAATCAAACAAGACTCTAGCATAAGGTTGTCGGATAACCAATCCATAACCAATACAACATCAAAACCAGCAAGAGTCATTGGTAGTAATTGAATAGGCAAAACATAACCGGCTAGTAAGATTTTTCCGTTTTCTAAGGCTTCGGTGATTTTAACAGTTTCGCCATTAGCGATCTCGACGCTTAGAGTAATATTAAGTTTAATTAAGGGTTCGTTTAATAGACTACAAAAGTTATAATCTATGAAACTTAAGTTGGCACCCGAATCAAACAAGACTCTAACATAAGCGTTTTTAACAAGAAAAGAACCGGTAATGGTTTCCGGTGTGTCGGCCGCTTTCTTTGTATCAAGGACGAAGACTCTTGCATTGCTCTTCTTGGGTTCATTCTTTTGACCGCTACCACCCGCCCCACCAGTCGCGGGCTTGTTCTTGGGACATTCGAAGCTAAGATGCCCCATCTCCTTACAATGGTAGCAGGTAATCTTTTTCTTCCAACAATCGGCCGTTGCGTGACCGGGTCTATTACATGACTCACATACTCGAGGAGCAAAGTCGCATCTACCTCTATGATACTTCTTGCAGATTTTGCATTGAAGGATGCCGAGGTTGGAGCCAGACCTTCGTTGGTCAATTCCTTTACCCTTGAAACGGGTATCTCCTCCTTTCCTCGTGTCATGAGTTGTCACAACATTCTTATCCTCCTCCTTATTGCGGATCATTCCGCCCATCAAGTAACCAGCCAACTCCATCGCGAAGTCAGCGGTTTGTGGCAAGTGTGACCTTACCATATCACGAATCTCTCGTGGCAGTCCTCATATATAAAGATTACTTTTTAACTAAAGGTTTTAAAGTAAAAAGAGATAATGAACTAAAGGTTCATCGAGATAAATAAGACTAAAGGTCTTAAGCCGGATCGTGTATCCGACTAACAAAGGTTATACTCGTACTATAGGTGCGAGATAGCAAGAAAGACTCAACAGATGGTGTTGGAAGCCGATCCCATTTGAAAGGTGAATACGCCCCACTTTTACAAACTTGTTTTCAAACAAACAAACGTGTTATGTGTAAAACTTTACATGGGGCTACGTGTCTCTAAAAACATTGTAAATAGAGTATAAGCCTAGCCCTCAGGCTGTGATATACGTTTGTATGGATCCTTACATATGTGGAATGCGGTGGGCACATCGCACCACGCTTGGTCACGACCTCCAGCCACGATGGGCCGGACCTAAGTTATGTCCGAGTGAGACTGACCATGTGTATATTTATGGTACCTAAGCTATGTCGAAACTCTGCGGTGTTTTACTGAGGTGACCTATTGTAGAGACTCGAGTTTATGATGATTGTTTTAACTTGATTATTCTTAAGCCAAGATGGGCCAAGACTTACGTGGTCTCGATGAGTGATTAAGTAAAGAAAATATTTTAGCGTCAGCATATTCACCAGCATTCGTTGCTGATGTATTTTATTAACATTTTGCAGATAATCAAGAATAGAGCTTGTAAAGATGAAGGGCTCAAGAATCCGATGGCTCGGATAATTTTGTTTAAATATTAAATATGATGTGTTTGTAAAACATATAAACAAGTAATACTAAACGAGACTTTCGTCTCGTCCTTTGTATTGTAAATATTTATAATTTCGATCCTCAAGTTTTTATAAGTCTACCGCTAATAACCGTAACTCTGATTTATTAACAAACAAGGTACCAACTATTGGTCGCACTCCTAGGCCTAAGATGGAGGTGTGACAGTTTACCTGTTCCTTTAATCCCTTTTACCTAGTTAAGTGGTTTGATTAGTGAATATACAAATATGAATTTTGTATTAATAATGTTGGTAATTATGTAATTATAAGTTAAAAGAGTGCAAATAGTTGACTTATCCTACAAAAGGTCATTATAATGAAATGGGTGGGAAAAATCTGTGACTTTTAGATGGCTGAGATTAAGTTTAAGGATGAACATTTTAGCCGGAAACCTACCCCCCCCCCCCACCCAAACAGGCGCACACGCACACCAAAAAATGTTAAAATAAAAAAATGGTCGAGCCTCTCGGTCACCACCTTGAAAAGGATAACGGGTCCACCACAGGTCGTTGCCACCACAGTGACAAGTTTTGGAGTGGCATGATTGATAGTGGCGCATGCGACGACGGTGGATGGTCGAAGATGTCTTTTACTATGGTTGAAATTCTTCACAAGTACAAATGATTGTTAAATTTGTTTACATAAAAGGAAATAAAACCGAAATCTATCTTGACTCTAACCTGTTCTGACCCAAACCAAAATAACCCTTTTTAATTGATCCGTTATGATCCTAACCATTCTGAACCTAACCCGTTTCAACCCATGACCTGTTTCAATTGTGTCCCGTTTGACTCAACCCAACCCAACCCATATGTAAAATCTGGATAGAAACTGTAAAAAACCCTTAAAACTTAATGGGTGAATGAAACAACTTATTATTTAACGGGTGAATGAAACAATCATACCCGTAAAATAAATGTGTTATATTATGTAACTCAAACCCAATTATATCCGTGTTGTATTGTACGATAATATTAAAATTTGTACGATAATATTAAAATTACCGCACTACCTACCAAAGTCTATTTTAAAAATTATCCCAATGCCTCTATTGGTATTATAGAAACTAGTGGTGGATAGGTTTTCGATCTCAAAATATTATTTGATTAAAAACTAATCATGTATAGATTGTGGGACAACTCAAGAAACAAGATGTTCAACCAATGTAATGAGTTTAAGGTTAATAAAGGAAAAATCGCATTTATAGAAGTTCAAGTCTATGTTATCTAATCAACTCTACGTCATGCTTCCTTATTGTCTCTACTAGACATTTTTCTTATACGAAAGACATCACCAGTACACCAAGTGTTTCACTAGTTCAAATATCTACGTCGGTTCTAACATTACTCAAACATAAAATTGAAGAAGAGAACAAGATAAAAAAAAAGAGCAAGTGCTACAACAAAATTTGTTTAATCTTTGCCAAATTTCCATAAACAAAATATGCATGTTGATAGGAATATAGTTGCATGCTATGAGTTTAGAGGTTAGAATTGTGGATTGAGTGTAACCAAAGTCATATGGGAAAAAATGAAAAGGTAAAAGATTTGTGGCGATATTGATACTTGATAGGATGTCATGTAGAAGCTAAGCATGCATGTGCATTTATGGAAAGACTACATGGATAAGTTGCCAACCAAAATTACAAATCTTCACAACTACGCATGTTCCTTGTTTTTCTTTAAAAAAAAACTAATCCAAACATTGAAACTGAATTTCATTAACGAACTGACCGCTAGGTAGGTTTTAAACGAATTGAACGTTTAGTGAACCGTTTGGAGGGAAGTTTGTTTATTTAATAAGTGAATGGATATGAACAAATTTCGTGTTCATTTAGTTAAATGAACGAACATGAACATATGTCAGCTCGTTCGTTTATTATTCTTCATCCACGTTCGTTCATTTAAATGCATTATGTTCGTCAATTTACGTTGTTCAAGTTCGTTTGTGAATATGTTCATTTAAATATTATTGGGCATTTATATTCACATTAGGCTTAACACATTGTTTTTAACAGTTTCCAGCTAAGTTGTGTTCGATTAACTATATCGAGTTATGTTCGTTTGTTTACGTATGGTCATTTATACTTAACAAATGAACATGAACACATTTACTTTCTTAACGAAAGAACACGGACAAGAAAACAACGTTCATTTAAACTTTTCGTCGTTTATTTTAACTTTTCGTGTCCGGTCGTTTGTTTTGCTAGACAAACGTACACGAAATGCTCTATACATGCTTACTGCATGGTTGTATCCAAATCCAATGCTTCTATTTTTTTGTTTTAACATATGTTGCAAATTAGAAAAAAACAAAAGTAGCTATACATAACTTAAAAATATATGGTTATAGATTCTTTTTCCAATATGATTTATCAAATCTTAAATAAGTAATAACCTTGAGGAAACCCATAAGGAAAGAAAGAAGCAATCCCCAGAAAATGTGCTACATATCTTTGACATACGACCATTTTACCACGACATGACGACAAGCTACCGAAATCACGTTTTCGGGTCTCTTTACTCTTTACTGTCACCACATGTTTCCACTTTCTCCGCCTCACATTTTCCTTTTTTTTTGAATAACAGATTTCTATTTATTATTTATTAATTAATATTTAAAAACCAACGAGTCTATTGGTTTGTCCAGTTTTACATAAAAGGTAAGGCTATACTAATTTGAACCTATTTTTAGATGAAATAAATGTATGTATCAAAAAACACTCGAAAGGACAAAAACAAAATTATGATACAGCCTGATTTGTTGGTCCATTGAAGATTTAAATAGCGCAATAACATCATTTGCTTCAAGGCTTGGTTCTACTTGTCTCAATTATTGATTTTATTTTGGTTCGGTTGTTTTCAGTTCGATTTCATACCCCACGTACTAGTTTTGAGGTTAAGAAATGGACTAGCGTATGGGACCATCGCTCATTCATTAATTATTTGGGAATTGTAGTCGACTATTAAAATATCGTGCAAAGACGATCACCAATTTATACTATTTTCCTTTCGTCCTTAACGACTTTAAGGTGTTTCAAGTTTGTTAAACCCTTGACCATAGCATTTTTTTTTATTTCGTTTTAATCGGAATTTTATTCCTGACGTATTTGAGTTTTACAATTTTAAGTTGAATTCAAAGAATAATACATTCGGTTTATAATGATATCGAAATAAATTCATTCAAATTTCTACATGTAAAATGATTCAACATATTTTTTAATTGTTAAGAAATTTAACTCATTATAATCTGAATTTTATTCCTAACGTATTTATTTTGAGTGTTATAATTGGAATTGAATTCGAAGAATAACACATTCGGTTAATAATGATATTGAAATAAATTCATTCAAATTTCTACATGTAAAATAATTCAACACTTTTTTAATTGTTAAGAAATTTAAGCAAATAATTTTTAATTTCCGACTCCATAACTCATCGCCGCATCGGCCACCAAACCCACCGACGCAATCATCACCCTCGTCCCACGTGATGACGGTGGTGGGGTAAGAGCTGGTCGGTAGTACGGGGATGGGGTGATGTTTGCTGCAACAGTGCGATGGATGATGGCAGCGGCGACGACCTAAGAAAGGTGATCTATAAATGATTATTTTTGGTCACTTAAAATTATAATATTATCTAATTCTTTGTATAGTTTTTAAATTCTTTCAAAATTTTAAAACGATTTAACAATATTGAAATTCTAATATATTTTTAAAACTCCATTTAGTTTGACAAATTTCCGTTCCTCAAAAAAGAAAAAAAAAAATAATTTGTGTGAAAACTTACAAAGGAACATTTTAGATACTTAACAAACTAAATGAAAACAAAAGGAAATAAAAACAAAAACGAAGAAAATATGGAGAATGTGTAAAAAAGGTTGAAGATACAAGAGCCCCACGAGATCACAAAACCGACGGTGGGAAACGAAACTTCCCAAATGGAGAGTCAATGTCTAACAAAAATGCATAATTTATTAAATTAAACAAATAAATTATAAATAACCATCACCATCAAAATAAGGTTAAGTCTAGAAGAAATAAAGGTAACATGCGTATCTAATTTTATGACTCTTAATTATTGTTTTAAAAACTAATCAGTGTTAAGAAAATTAACACGTCAGCACGCCACATGCTGTGGAGGTGCCGCCATAAGCCCATAAGCCGGTCAGCTTTGTTAGTCCATTGGCCATTGACATTTAAGTATGACCAAGGGGTACAAATTAATAATATAGGACCAGGTCCACTTACTTCCATTTGAGTTCACATGGACCGCTATGGTCCCACTTAGAGTTGTCAAACTAAATAGACCACAATCATCGCATGTGGTTCACATCTGAACATTCGAACTACCTTCCTAAACATGGGAACGATCAAAGGTCTTCTTTGTACCTAACAGTTGTCAACATCTATGTAAGATCATTTCCAACTTTACATGCATGAATCTTGATCCCAAACCTTAAAGCTAACATTATTTATGAAACGTGTTGGATAATAATAATCAAACATAAATAAAGACGTATAGTTGTTAACTTATATGGAAGGCTCATGATAATTTACCGGTTCATTTTGATTATTAGCTAGACTTTTATGCATGTGAACATTGAATTTGACAAGTCAAGTATGAGTCATAGTTTTATATGGTGGTAATAATATGGTAACATATGACAACCCATACCAATCAATATTATTAAGCATGCTGTTTAACGAGAAAGTCCTGAATTTGTTTTGGTTAATTGTCGAGTAGATTACTTCCTACGAGGTTACCAAACACCAATCATAGATTGCTCCCACACAAGCACCGTTAAATAGATTGCTATCAAAACGGTTGCTGATTTTTGAGGCAAGGCGTTTCTTATAACTAAATATTTCACTGAATGAGTAACTAAAATGATGTATGATTTGCCTTGTCTCCCCTATGCTTGTCGTAACCGATGAGATTTGCCCTCCGTTGTAAGCAAAATGGAAGATGATTAACTCTAATATCATTGGTAATATCTGTTTTGGACAAAAATCTGCTAAGGATCAAGCATCCAAATTTGTAAATGTGAGGTAAGGTGCTAACTCGATAATAACTGATATATAAGTGAAATCTTGTTGAACTCAGCGATGTGATTACGAGGGAAAAAGCCCTTAACCAAGATAGTCTTACTTCGGTCAAAACTTATCAAGGAAATCTTTGGTCGAATCTGTTCGGTCAAGGATTAACTAAGTAATCTTTGGTCGAATCTTTTCGGTCAAGGATCAACAAGGTAACCTTTGGTCGATGAGTATGTGATTATCGTGATCTCCGGCACAAAAAATCCCCGGACGATGAAAACTATCACCGTCGTTTATATTAGATAAAAAGGGTGTTACAATCGTTGTGGAGTATATGATCGAGATTACAGAAGTAAGCTAGTGAATTAGAGAAAATGCTTATTTCTGCTATAGTGTGTGATAATACATGTGTGTTTTCTAGTCGATCATATCTCAATTAAATAAGAAAATATCACTAACAATATTCCCAAACTATCCAGAAGTCTTCCACTAGCCGCTCCACGACCTTTGACCACGTGGCAATAGCCGTCCAGTAGCGAGATAAGCGGGAGAATGAGTCTTGTAGCCGTTGTTGATATTTAAACATCCATCTTCATATGAGTTCGTCCATTAACAGCTACGTTGAATTAGGATCCTGGATCCATGCTCCAGCTATAGAGTACTCTGTGAGGATAATTGATGCAAATACGTCTTAAGGTTGCCACACCTGTCTAACACATCACCGTACTAAACGCAATCATTAGTAAACAAGTAATACCGAGGATCGTCGATCCTTTATATCCTGATACATATTTCAAGGATAAACTATCCATAAGATAGTCAAGGATAAAGGATCCTCAGTATAAAATTCATGGCCTAACAATTGCCCCCAAAATGGCGGGTGACAGTGAAATACAGCTATCATTTTGAAATTCAAAATTGCTGCGAAAACTGATAGATGGGACGGTTTTGCCAGAATATTTACCATTTAACCCCCAAGGTTAATTATAACCGTCTATATATGCCGCCCTATATCTTTGATTATATACACGCCTTCTTCCGACGCATCATGTATCCTTCCTACCTTTTTCTTTTATTTTCTTTAATCATGTCTGCTGCTTCTAAGCCCAAATTTCCGATGACTGCGTGTTGTCGGAAATGGAACCTCAGTGCCTCATTGCCAATCCGTCAGCCGAGATTTGCAAATTCACGGATCCCGAGGTCGACGGTTTTCACTAGTTATTTCCTCCGAAAACCCTATTCCGACCCTACGAATCTAGTGTCAGGTGTGATGTGTACTCCAAGGTTTGGATCTGTTTTCCGGCGACTCCATTTCTAATCGGCTACAAGTACCCTTTTCCATCTTTTACCCAAAGTTTTTTCGACTCTACCGGCATATCCTACATACAGGCTATGCCGATGGTTTGGAGGGTTCTCAGCACTATCGAGAGAATCATTGAAGAGGAGAAATCGATTTCGGCCTTCCCGAGTTATCATACTTATACACCCTTACTACCCACGGTCCTGCTCGTTTCATCTTCAAATCCAATCCCCGACAGCCCCATCCGATCTTAAAAGCCACTCTAAATGATTCCGTGTGGAGGAATCAGTTTTTCTTCGTAAAACGCGACTCAATACCGGGGGGAACTGATCTTCCTTCAACGTGGGTCATGAAGGGTAGGATCCTGGATCCTTAAAGAATAGCAGGATCCTTTATGCTTCTGTTTTAATCCTTATTCTTTCTTGTTGTCTGCAGTTGAGGACTTCGCTTCATTAAGTAAACTACCTGGAACAGAAGAGAAAGCAAAACGGTTCCTAGCACTGGATACCGAAGTTAGGACCTTTCAAGCTCGATTTGTTGAAGGTTTTTGTGATATCTCCTCAAGTTCAAGCATTTCAAGTAAGTTAATAATTTTAAGGTAAATAAAATAGAACACTTATTTGTCGATTTTTCTTCTACAGGCACCAAGAAATCAGGAAAGTCCGCTCTCAAGTTCTCCCTAGATGACATCGACTGTATGGTTACTTCTCCTGCTGTCAAGAAGGAGGCTTCAAAGGCAGGTACTAGCTCCGAGCCCAAGACTGCCACGACCAGGGCCAAGTCCGCAGCTTCCAAGAGGAAAAGATCCTCTGATCCTGAGACCCATTATGACATTGTCAACTCTGTAAGTATACTGTATTCTGTTCTTTAGTATTTTAGGATACAATATTGTCCCAATTCTGATATGAAATTTATTGATAGGTTGTGACTGCTACGAGGGATCACTATGAAAAGACTATCCATCAGATGAGCGAGAAAATGTCAGGGTTAGGGAAGGCTGTGATTGTTAAGGACAAGGCTATGATCCAGCTCTCCAATGAGAAGAAACAGTTGGAGGATCAGCTATACTTAGCCGAAGCCCAACGTTAAGAAGCAGTGGAGCAGGCGACTGATGAAGCCAAGGTGTGGGCTGCCAGGTCGGTATTCCAGGCGCGGATCAAGATGGCAAAGGAGACCGGTGATCCTGCTTTTGACAAGTCGACCTGGGATGTGGAGAAATGGAAGGCTGCTCTTGACGATCTTGGTGGTGAAGATGACGAGGAGATGGCTGAAGTCACCGAGGCTGGGACTAGTGGCGTTAAGGAGGCGGTTGAAGCTGGCAAGGGAGAAGGTGATGCTGCGGTTGAGGATGCAACTTAAGTGGGCAATGAAGGATATCAAAGACAAGGCCCGAGCCCACTTTTTTGTTTAGTGTTGATGTTTTTTTTTTGAACAATTTCTATGGTCTGTAATAAACAATAGTACTTAGGATATAGGATCCATGATCCTTAAGACAATCGGCGGGGGTGACAAAGGTGGATGGATCCTCTGTTTGTGGGGATGAAGCATTTGTTGCCCCTGTTTTTAAATTTCATGCACTTATAAACCGTTAGTAACTTCTACTTAACCCGGATGGATGGTCCATCTTTCGCATGGTGAAGTCCGGGTTAAGAATTTTGGATAAGTCCTTGTGGCTTATCTTAATTAATATACAAATTTTTTGACTATTTACTTGTTATTTATTTTCAAAATTTTGTTAGATATAACTTTAGCATATTTACTAGTTTCGAAAAATAATTTCAAGTAAAAGATTTACAGGATAAAAGATCCTTAAGAAAATAACTCATGATAAGATGTCCTTAAATAATAAATATTAGGATAAAATATCTTTAATAGTTGATAAATTTATATAATAGAATTCCCTCAAAGGGCAAATTTTAGGATAAAGTATCCTTAAAATAGATAAAAATTTTAGTAATCAAATAACTTTAAGAGAATAGCTTTTTAAGCTGAAATACCCAAAATTATTGCAAAAAATATCATACATAAGTTAACTAACAGAGATCATACCAGAAGGTCTTAGATAGACCTAAGTTACCAGAGGTATTGAACTCTTAATGATCCGTAAAGGAACAGCTTTAGGATCCGGGATCCTTAGTTTCTTGATCTTGAGAAAGAACTTAGGAATTCTGCTGCAAATAATACGTAATATTAACTGAGATCAAACCCATTAAGCTGGGGATAAGCTCGTGCAACTGGGGACAATCCCGTGTAATCTGGGGACAAGCCCGTGTAACTGGGGACAAGCCCGTGTAACTGGGGACAAGCCCAAATACGGATGTTAACTGGGGACTCGCCCAAACCTGGATTTAGCCCAAACGTGAGATAACGTGAAAACGTTATAAACCGGTGGTATGGTACGTTTACCATAAATCATAGAATCCTCCATATAGCCGGAAACAACGAAATTGTCAGCCACTAAACGTGTACTGGTTCCGCTGCCCCGGACTATACATCGGATAGCGTGCGCTACTGGCGATCGTGAGAAAGGTGAAAACCTTTAAACCTTAGAGGATATGACCATCGGGGGTTATATCCAAACTTGGGCTAGGCCAAGAGAAATAAGATAATACCTCAAATGTAAGGGAGAGGTGGCCAACCTCTTGAACATCAAATGAACGATTATAATCCTGCATGGTTATTCAAAACTTAGAAAAGATAAAGTGTTAAGAATATATTATCCTTAAATTAACAGTAATAATTCAAAAAGAATAACTGATCAGTAAGATGTTACCAATTTAAGGATCCTAGATCCTTTTTTGGATAATATATCCTCTCAGGATAGTGGATCCTGATCAGAAAAAATATTTCTAGAGGTGGATGGCATTCGATGCTCTTGGTAACCTATTTCCTTCCATTGTGAGCAAATGATATGCCTCCTTTCCTGCTTCCGACTCAATCTGATAAGGTCCTTCCCATTTGGGCGCTAGCTTCCCATCAGCCGGATTTGTTGTGTTCTGGAAGGCTTTCCTCAATACTAGATCTCCTTCTTGAAATCTTCTGATTCTTATATTTTTGTTGTATGCTACAGCTATCCTCTGTTGATAGGCTGCCATCCTGATCTTGGCCAGGTTTCTAAGTTCTTCTACAGTATCCAAGTCTTCAAGAAGGATTTCTTCGTTGGCTTCAGGATCACGGATGATCGTTCTTGCCGTAGGAACCACCATTTATGTGGGAATTACTGCTTCTGATCCAAACACCAATGAGAAGGGTGTTTGGCCTGTCGCATTTTTAGGCGTAGTCCTGTCTGCCCAAAGAACATAAGAAAGTTCTTCAGCCATTTTCCTTTCTTGGATCCTAGCTTCTTCTTTAGATTGTTGATGATGATCTTGTTGCTAGATTCTGCTTGACCATTGGCTTGAGGATGAACCGGAGTGGAAGTAATCATTTTGATGCACCAACTGTCACAAAAGTTAGTGGTTCTATTCCCGATAAACTGGGAACCATTGTCACAAACAATTTCAGCAGGAATACCAAATCTAGTTATAATATTTCGTTTAATAAAAGATATTACTTCTCTTTCCCGGACTTGTACAAATACTTCTGCCTCAATCTATTTGGAGAAGTAGTCAGTCATAGCAAGCATAAAGACCTTTCCACCGGGTGCTTTTGGTAGCTTGCCTACAATATCCATACCCCATTTCATAAAGGGCCATGAGGAGGATATAGGATATAAAGGCTCCGCTGCTGATGAAGGATGTTCGCGTGTCTTTGGCAAGCATCACATTTCCTCGAATACTCCACTGCATCCTTCTTCATTGTTGGCCAGAAGTATCCAGTTCTAAGTATTCTGGAAAATAATGCTCTTCCACCTGTGTGATTGCCGCAATCTCCTTCATGAAAATCCTTGAGTACTTCTTGGATCTCAGGATCCTCAATGCATCTCAAGTATGGACCCGCAAGAGATTTTCTATATACAATATCATTTAGCAAAATATATTGGGATACCTTGAGTTTGAAGGACTTGGGATTTTCTGTGGCTGGAATTTCTCCAGTCTGAATATAGTTCTTGATAGGATGGATCCATGATCCTTTGTTGTTTGAGGATAAAGGATCCCAGAGCACGATTTCTTTATCATTCGTTATCTCCCCAACTTCCTGTTCTCCTATTGCTGGCGAGAGAATGTGGATTATTGGGATCTTCAAATCCTCAGGAATCTTCAAAGATGAGGCTAAGTTTGCCAAGGCGTCTGCCCCATCGTTTTTTTCCCTCGGTACCTGTGTAATGCTAAATATTTCGAAGGATTTCGATAACTCCTTCACAACATCTAAATATTTCATTAGTTTCTCACCTTTAACAGCATACGAGCCATTAAAGTGGTTAGTTATCAATAAAGAATCTACATAAACTTGAAGATACCTGATCCTCATGTTTTTGGCTAATTGCAAACCTGCGATTAAAGCCTCGTACTCTACTTCATTGGTTGTTGCCTGGAACTTACAAGCTATGGACTGGGGTAATATGTCCCCCTATGGCGATTTCAGTAGGATCCCCAATCCTGTACCTCTTATATTGGAAGCACCATCGGTGAATAGTATCCAAGGATCCTTGGTCTTTTCCAGTTGTTGGACTTCCAAGTCAGCTTCTTTTTGTAGATCACTAGTGAAATTAGCCACAAAGTCCGCTAATGCTTGAGACTTGATTGCTGTTCTTGGCTCGTATTGGATATCAAATGCGCTCAGCTTTACAGACCATTTGGCCATTCTCCCTGATAGCTCTGGTTTTCTGAGTACATTCTTAACAGGGTAATTAGTTCTTAAGATATTAGTGTGAGTTTCAAAATAATGTCTTAACTTAGTGGAGGCCATAATTAGTGCAAGAATTAATTTCTCTAAATGGGAGTACCTGGATTCTGCATCCAAAAGACTCTTACTTACATAATACACAGGGTGTTGTTCACCATCATGGTCATTTACCAAGACGGCACTTACTGCATTACCTGACACTGCGAGGTAGAGAAATAAAGGTTCTCCATCTATTGGTTTCATTAAGGCTGGTGCTGAGGATAAGTAATCCTTCAAGGCCTTGAGTGCAGCCTCATGCCTTTCAGTCCACTCAAATTTCTTATTCTTTCTGAGAATATCATAGAAGTCTTTGCACTTCTCAGAGGATCTTGAAATGAATATATTCAAAGCCGCTATTCTTCCAGTGAGTCTCTAGATATCTTTGGCATTTGTAGGAGATTTCAGATTGATAAAGGCTTCGATCTGCTCCGGGCTTGCTTCAATTCTTCTCTTTGTGACCATATATCCCATAAACTTTCCAGCCTTAACACCAAAGTGACATTTGGATAGATTCAGTTTCATGTTATATCGGTCAAGGATATTGAATGCTTCCTCGACATCCCTGAGGTGATCCTCAGCTTTCTTCGCCTTCACCACCATATCATCTATGTATACCTCCATTGTCTTGCCCAATTGTTTCTTGAACATCATGTTGACTAGTCTCGGTGCGTTGCTCCTGCATTTCTTAGCCCAAACGGCATAGCAGTATAACAGTATATGCCGGTAGGAGTCATGAATGCCGTATCCTCTTGATCAGATGGTTCCATCTGAATTTGTTGAAATCCAGAGGAAGCATCCATAAAAGTAAGCATTTCATGTCCTGCCGTTGCATCCACCATGGAATCTTTATGTGGTAATGGGAAAGGATCCTTGGGGCATGTCTTGTTTAAATCGGTAAAATCGACACACACCCTCCACTTTCCATTCTTTTTTGAAACAACGACCACATTAGCTAGCCATCGAGGATATTGAACCTCTCTGATCATACCGGCCTTAAGAATTTTTTCAACTTCTTCTTGTATGATCTTGTTCCTCTCATGAGCGAATTTTCTTCGCTTCTGATGGACGGGTTTAATTGATAAATCAAGGCCGAGTTTATGAGTGATTACCTCTTTTGAAATACCTGTCATGTCAGAATGCTTGAAGGCGAAAGTAGATCTTCTTCGCCCTAAAAAGGATATTATATCCTCCTCAATCTTACTGGAGATAGAGGATCCTAGAAACACCTTTATCTCTGGATCCTAGGGGTCCAATGATACTTCTTTGAGGTCTTTCTCCCGAGCTTCCAGCACGTCCCTAGGATGTTGCTGTAGTTGCTATGCTATAGTTTGCTTGGCTGTTGGCTTCATTGATGAAGAATAATAATTCTTGGCTTCCGCTTGGTCACCAACTATCTTTACAACTCCCCAAGGAGTAGGTAGCTTGATGCATTGGTGATAAGTTGAAGCTACTGCCTTCATCCCATGGAGCCAGGGCCTACCTAAAATAACATTGCAACAGGAAATGTTATCTATAACACAAAATTTTTGGTATGAATTTAACCCTTCGATGTAAATTGGGAGGTTGATGTCCCCCAATGTCTTCTTGGTTTCACCACTGAAACCGACTAGCACCGATGTTCTAGGAATGATTTCTGAATCCGGGATGTTCATCTTCTTGAGGACATCATGTTGGATAATGTTGACTGAGCTGCCACCGTCCACTAGGATTCTGCGTACATAATGGTTAGAGATAAATAGAGTAATAATCAAACCGTCATGATGAGGATCCTGAATGTTCAGCTTGTCTTCCTCATCGAAGAAGATTCTCTTGTCTGTTGTTAATGTGGTTGACACTATTGGACGATCCGCGTTATCCATCTTGATCTCTTTGGCGAGTCTTTTTGTTGTAGAGAAAGAAGTTCCACATATGTCTGAACCTCCAGAGATGAAATTGACCGCTTGCATATCCAGCTTGTCCTGATGAGGATCCTGGATCCTTGAATTGAAAAAGATTCTCTGATTAGTCACTCGAGTAGTGGGGATGAACGGTCTTCTCTCATTATCCAACTCGAATTCTTCTACGAGACTTTCTTCTATGGTACAAGAATCTTTAAATAATTCGTAGTCTCTGGAGACAAAGTTGATCACATGAGCATCTGGCGGTGGTGGTGTTGCTTTCTGTGGAAGATCTTCAGGATCCTGGATCTTGGATTTCTTCCTTCCCAAGAGTTCTTTAAAGTGACCCTTGCTCAGGAGGTATCCAATTTCCCTCCTTAAGCCGATGCACTCGTCTGTCGCGTGGCTAAAATCTTCATGGAAGGCGCACCACTTAGACTTGTCCTTGAAGCCGACAACCTTCTCATTCTTTCGGGGCCACCTTGCTTTTTCTCCCAGATCCTTCATGACACAGATCAAGCCATGAGTATCCACAGAGAAACAATAGTCGGAGATGCAAGGATAGTCTTCATCGTCATCTCCTTCTTCAACTGTCCGTACGTTCTGATTGTTGAACTTGGCGTACGGCTTCGAATTGTTGTTCCTATTCCAGGATCCTTTATTCTTTTCGGGAGTTTCTTGTTTCGTTTGTCCCCCGAGACGATCCTGGATCGTTTTATCTTCTTCTAATCGGATGTATCTTAATGCCCTGTTTCTGACTTCATCTAATGTCCTGCACGAGTCATCACTAAATCATCATAAAAATGGGAGCTCTTTTGAATTCCCATCTTGAATGCTTCAACAGCAGTAGTCATATCAAGGTTTGGGATTTCTAGAGCTTTCTTTCCGAACCTGGTAACGAAATACCTAAGGGATTCAACACTAGGCTGGATAACACGAAATAAATCACTGGTTAACCTCTCAAATTTCCGACTACAGGAAAATTGAGTGTTAAACAAATTAACTAAATGAGAGAAAGATGTAACCGAGAAAGGGGAAGACTCTGCAGCCATTTCAGTGCAGCTCCCGTTAGTGTGGCTCTAAATCCTTTGCAAAGGCAAGCCTCCTTGAGTCTTTCAGGAACATGATTAATTTCCATCATTTCCCTATATTGGGCAACGTGTTCCTCAGGATTAGTGCTCCCGTCATAAGTCTTCATGTTGGGGATTTGGAATCTCTTCGGGATTTCTGCATCACAGATTGGTGGAGCGAATCTGGATAACTTGTGACTTCGTTCCGGTATCTCAGGAATCGGACGTATCACCCCGGGAACACTGGATATCATATCCTTGAGTTTTTGCAACTCCTTGGCCATTACCTGGTTGAAACCTACATCATGCATGGAACCATGGTTAGTGTCTAAGGATATAGGATCATACCAGTTACCTCTCTGTTGGGTGAAGTTTGGCATCCCGGACGAGTATCTGGGATAAGAGGAGTCAGTAATCGGAGTGGGTCCTTTAGAAGCTATGGTCTGCATGGGGATTATGTCCCCATCATGGACTTCGGAAGATCGCTGATGTTGGGATCCAAAGGATCCTTGATCCTGAAAGAAGGATCCTTGATAAGGAATCCCGGAGGATCCTAGCGGAAGCATCCCTGATCCCCTTTGGAACAATGAGGAACTTTGCGTCGGTTGACCCATTAACCCAAGGTTGAAGCTAGATGGTCCTTGCTGGAAGTCCGAGTATCGTTGGATCTGATGACCCATGGATCCCTGCTGGAGGATGGATGATCCTTGCTGAAAGGCTGAGGATCCTTGAGTCTGAGGACCCATGGATCCTTGTTGAAGGATGGATGATCCTTGTTGAAGGATGGATGATCATTGCTGTAAGACTGAGGATCCTTGAGTCTGAGGATCCATGGATCCTTGTTGAAGGATGAAAGATCATTGCGGAAACTGTGCCAGGGATCCTGGACTTGTGAAATCCAGCATCCTAGGCATTAGAGGGGTGAGATCCTCTGCCGGCCTCTTAGATTTCTTGATGTCTTCTATCTCGCGAAGGATCCTCTGGTTAGTCTTGTTCTGTTGCTCCATATATGCCTTAACCTGCGAGAACATAGATGAAACATCATTATTAGTGTTAACCACCGGCGCAACAGCAGCGGGTTTTGAGCTCTGGAAGACTGGTAATTGCGTCTTGCTTCCAGTAGCAGCAGTTCGTTGTGCTCCCGTGATTGGCGGAGGCATCGGTGGCAAAGTCCTTGATGAGAGAGAAACCGAAGACGGCATGATTGATGAAGCAGAGGTTGATTTAGAGGCCAATGAAAGTGATATGGGTATGAAAGGTTGGAAATTGATAGAGAATAATCTGGATTATAGCACCAATTGCCCCACGGTGGGCGCCAAATTATTTTGGACAAAAATCTGCTAAGTATCAAGTATCCAAATTTGTAAATGTGAGGTAAGGTGCTAACTTGATAATAACTGATATATAAGTGAAATCTTGTTGAACTCAGCGATGTGATTACGAGGGAAAAAACCCTTAACCAAGATAGTCTTACTTCGGTCAAAACTTATCAAGGTAATCTTTGGTCGAATCTATTCGGTCAAGGATTAACTAAGTAATCTTTGGTCGAATCTTTTCGGTCAAGGATCAACAAGGTAACCTTTGGTCGAAGTATGTGATTATCGTGATCTCCGGCACAAAAAACCCCCGGATGGTGAAAATTATCACCGTCGTTTATATTAGATAAAAATGGTGTTACAATCGTTGTGGAGTATATGATCGAGATTACAGAAGTAAGCTAGTGAATTAGAGAGAATGCTTGTTTCTGCTCTAGTGTGTGATAATACATGTGTGTTTTCTAGTCGATCATATCTCAATTAAATAAGAAAATATCACTAACAATATTCCCTAACTATCCAGAAATCTTCCACTAGCCGCTCCACGACCTTTGACTACGTGGCAATAGCCGTCCAGTAGCGAGATAAGCGGGAGAACGAGTCTTGTAGCCGTTGTTGATATTTAAACATCCATCTTCATATGAGTTTGTCCATTAACAGCTACGTTGAATTAGGATCCTGGATCCATGCACCAGCTATAGAGTACTCTGTAGGATAATTGATGCAAATACGTCTTAAGGTTGCTACACCTGTCTAACACATCACCATACTAAACACAATCATTAGTAAACAAGTAATACCGAGGATCGTCGATCCTTTATATCCTGATACATATTTCAAGGATAAACTATCCATAAGATAGTCAAGGATAAAGGATCTTCAGTATAAAATTCATGGCGTAACAATATCTTACTCGCATATCAATCAATGTTGTTTGTCTTTTATTACGGAAGTGGAAACCACTTCTAAATGTCACTCTTTATGGATTGTTTCCACCCAAACACGTTTGACAGTGTAATTTTGTCATCCATTGTCAAAACACCTAAAATCTTGTAACCAATATTTAAGTAGAGATATTTCCTTAGCGAGAGATGCTAGATCACATGAAATGTCTCTACTCCTGCTCGGTTTGAGTCGGTTTTGAGCCAAAACCAATACTTCGATTTTTGAATTTGTGAAAATTGTTCGTTTTGGTTTAGGTTTTTCTGTTTTGCCACTTGAGCTAGAAATTTTTTTCCAAATTTGGCCCTGGATAATGAATTTGATCCGAAATCATTTGGTCAATTAATAACTAACTGATTATTATACATTCATGCTAAAATGCTTGAGCTGTTATAATATTACCACTAAAATTATAACAAGACTATCAATGTATTAAACAATTTGAAGATGACAAAAAACAAAAACATGAGAGAGATATATATTCAGTAACTTTCGATTGTTGCTGCTTCCTTTGTTGCATAAGGTTCATATTATACAACTACTTTTACTATTTAGGAAACATATGCATTAAATTTGTGTTAAAAATGTTCATCCATTCACATGGATGTTTCTTTTCTTACACGTTTATAACACTCCCCCTTGGATGAAACATTTTCAAACTTCGTTGCCTCATTAAAAACCTTGCTAAAGGAAAACCCAATGGGAAAAAACTTTAGCTAAGGGAAAAAGAGTGCAGTATATAGCTCCCCCTCAAATTGCAGGTCGTTACATTGTTCGTACATGGCGCATGCCAATATCATGAACATGTTTCCTGAATGTTGCTGTGGGAAATGCTTTTGTGAAAAGATCAGCTGAGTTGTTGCTGGACTAGACATATCTCATTTCAACCTGATTGTCTTTAATAAGGTCTCGAGTATACTCAAAGTATCTTGGTGGTATATGCTTTGTTCTGTCACTTTTGATATATCCTTCCTTCATTTGCGAGACACAAGCTGCATTATCTTCATAGATAGGAGTTGGAATTCGATCTTTCTCTAGTCCACAAGAAATCAATATGTGTCGTGACATAGATCTTAACCATACACATTCTCTTGAAGCTTCATGCAATGCAATGACTTCAGCATGATTTGAAGATGTTGCAATGAGTGTTTGTTTCTGAGAACGCCATGAAATCGCAGTTCCTCCATTCTTAAATACATATCCAGTTTGAGATTTTGCTTTATGGGGATCAGATAAATAACCTGCATCTGCATAACCAACTAACCCTTCTTTTGAATCGTTAGGATAAAATAAACCTAAATCAACAGTTCCTTTTAAATACGGAAAAATATGTTTAATGCCATTCCAATGTCTTTTAGTAGGGGATGAACTGAATCTTGCCAATAAATTAACTGCAAAAGAAATGTCAGGTCTTGTACAGTTAGTAAGATACATAAGTGCTCCAATTGCACTGAGGTATGGTACTTCGGGACCAAGAATCTCTTCATTATCTTCGCAAGGACGAAATGGATCATTGTCAACATTGAGTGATCTAACAACCATCGGTGTTCTTAAAGGATTTGCTTTGTCCATATTGAAACGTTTTAAGAGTTTCTCAGTATAAGTTGACTGATGCACAAGTATCCCATTATGCATATGCTCAATTTGTAAACCAAGACAATATTTGGTCTTTCCAAGATCTTTCATTTCGAATTCTTTCTTTAAAAGAGCAATTGCTTCATTAATTTCTTTTTGTGTCCCAATTAAATTTAGATCGTCAACATACACAGCTATGATCACATATCCTGATGTTGTCTTCTTGATGAAGACACATGGACAAATAAGATTATTTGTGTATCCTTTGCTTATCAAATAATCACTCAAACGATTGTACCACATCCTTCCAGATTGTTTCAGTCCATACAAGGATCTTTGTAATTTGATGGAATACATTTCCTTAGGCTTTGAGCTTATTGCATCGGGGAGTTTAAATCCTTCGGGAATTTTAATATAGATGTCACTATCTAGTGATCCATACAAGTAAGCTGTGACAACATCCATAAGGCGCATCTCTAAATTTTTAGAGACTGCTAAGCTGATTAAATATCTAAACGTAATAGCATCCATGACAGGAGAATACGTTTCTTCATAGTCAATTCCTGGCCTATGAGAAAAACCTTGAGCTACAAGTCTTGCTTTATATCTTGTAACTTCATTTTTCTCATTTCTTTTTCTCACAAAAACCCATTTATATCCTACAGGTTTCATTGACTTTGGTGTAATGACAATAGGTCCAAAAACCTTTCGATTGTTTAGTGAGTTTAATTCAGCTTGCATAGCATCTTTCCATTTGTTCCAATCTTGTCGATTTTTACAATCATCTACAGATTTTGGATCAGGGTCATCATTTTCTTCCATGATATCGCTTGCCACAGAATAAGAAAATATATCATCAATATTTTCCATTTCATCTCGATCCCACATTATATGTGATTTACCATAGTTTATTGACAATTCTTTATTGGAATCATTTATTTCTTCCTGAGGAAATGTTATATCATTTATTCTTTCCTGAGGGAAGGTTTTGTCAATCATTCCTTCCTTAGGGTCAGTATCCTTCTCAGAACCCTTTCTTTTTCGAGGATTTTTATCCTTTGAACCGATTGGCCTTCCACGTTTTAAACGTTTTTGAGATTCATGAGGTACATTATTATGGTTTTGCTTGCTTGGAATCTCAACTCGAGCTGGAGCATTAGCAGCTGGTATATGAGATTTAGTGACCCTGTTTATATCAGTAAATGCATCAGGTAACTGATTTGCAATTTCTTGTAGATGTATTATTTTTTGAACCTCTGTCTCACTTTGTTTTGATCTTGGGTCTAGGTGTAACAATGATGGCACACACCATGATATATCTCTTTCTTGCTTTTTCATTTCTCCCCCTAATGTCGGGAACATTGTCTCGTTAAAATGACAATCAGCAAAACGTGTTGTAAATACATCACCTGTTAAAGGTTCAAGGTATCTTATGATGGAAGATGTTTCATATCCAACATATATTCCCAACCTTCTTTGGGGACCCATTTTTGTGCGTTGTGGTGGTGCAATAGGAACATACACAGCACAACCAAAAATTCTGAAATGAGAGATATTTGGCTCATTTCCAGAAACAAGTTGTGTGGGAGAGTATTTATGATTTGCACTTGGTCTCACGCGGATTAATGATCCAGCATGCATAATTGCATGGCCCCAAATAGAAACAGAGAGTTTTGTCCTCATTATTAATGGTCTAGCTATTAGCTGTAGGCGTTTGATCAACGACTCGGCTAAGCCATTTTGTGTGTGTACATGAGCAACAGGGTGTTCTACAACAATCCCCACAGACATGCAATAATCATCAAAAGCATGTGATGTAAATTCTCCCGCATTATCAAGCCTTACTCTTTTAATGGTATAATCCGGAAAATGTGCACGTAATTTGATAATTTGAGCAAGAAATTTTGCAAAAGCAACATTACGAGTCGATAATAAAGAGATATTAGACCATCTGCTAGATGCGTCTATTAAGACCATGAAGTATCTAAATGGTCCACATGGTGAATGAATTGGTCCACATATGTCACCTTGAATTCTTTTAAGAAACATTGGTGTTTCTTTATCGACTTTTAATGGCGAAGGCCTTGTAATTAATTTTCCAAGAGAACAAGATGTACATTGAGGCATTTTATCTATTTTATGGATCTTTTGACCTTTCAGTGGATGCCCATGTGTATTTTCAATGATCCTTTTCATCATTGTGGATCCTGGATGGCCTAATATGTCATGCCATAAGTTTATGATATCAGAATCGCAACAATTTTCTTTGACTGCCATATGTGCTTGAGGCACATTTATATATATGTATAATGTAAACCAGAATGGAGCATTGGCAATTTTTCCAATATTTGATCTTTGCTTATGATATGCAAATATTTTTCATTACTAACAGTCCTTGACTGAGTATCATATCCATTATGATATATGTTTCTGAAACTCAACAAATTTCTTGTTGATTTTGGGGAAAATAAAGCATTTTCTATTTTAAGCTTTGTACCATTTGGTAATGCTAAATTAGCTTTTCCCACTGCTTCTATCAAGTTTGTAGGACCTGATATTGTATTGATGATCCCTTTTGTTGGTTTCAGTTTATAAAAATATTTTTTAGATCTAAGTATAGTATGCGTGGCTCCACTATCCGCTATACATATATCTTCTTCATTTGTTTGATCTTGTGCTCCGGTGATTTTCATTTTAAATCTTGAAAAATATTAAGAAAGAAAAAATAAGTGTATAACGAAGACATATGATATTTTAATAAGAACTTTATTTAATTGAAACACAAGTAGTACATGAAAGAGGAACTACATAATTAAAGATAATGAGAACACACTTAATAACTGCATCTAATTATAGCAGTCAAGCAACTTTGTTTCAAAGTTCTACCCCAAAGTCTTCAACGCTCAGCTCAGCATTGATATTATTAAAGTTATCAACATGGTTCACTTCTTTCTCTTTTCCTTTTAGAGAGGCTTGGTACAATTCACACAGATGTGGAGCTGTGCGACAAGCCTTTGCCCAGTGGTTTGTACTTCCACATCTAAAACATGAAGTGCCATTGTTTTCGGACCTACCAGCTTCATTCCATTTATTTTGGTGGTTGGAATTAGTATTGTGTGGGACATGATAATTATTGGCTCTCTGGTTACGACCACGACCACGGCCACGACCACGACCGTAAGAGTTATTGTTCCATTTGAATGGATGCTTACGATCATTAAAATGCCTTTTGTCAAAATGACCACGTCCACGTCCTCGGCCTCGTCCTCGACTTTGTTCCCATTTATGATCAGAATTTTATGAGAACTTTTGTGAGCAACATGTGCTTCTGGTATGGCTAATGAACCCGTGGGACGAGATTGATGATTTTTCATCAATAATTCATTATTTTTCTCTGCTACAAGGAGTAATGCATTTAGATCAGAGTATCTCTTAAAATTCTGCAAACGATAATGTGTTTGCAAGTTTATATTTGATGCATGAAACGTGGAAAAAGTTTTCTCTAACTTTTCTTCCTCTGTTACGGGATACCCACAAAATTCTAGCTTTGAACAAATTCGGTATAAAGCAGAGGTGTAATCATTTACCCTCTTAAAATCTTGGAACCTAAGACTGTTCCATTCATCTCTAGAAGTACGAAGTAAAACTTCCTTTAGATGACCGAATCTGCTTTTCAAATCTTCCCATATCATATATGGGTTATCATAATTAAAATACTCATGCTGTAGTAATTCATCAATATGTTTATGGATGAAAACATCAGCTCTTGCTTTATCCTGGTCAGAGCAATCATTGTATTCTTGGATTGCGTCTAACACATCCATAGATTTTAAATGTCTTTTGACATTTGCTGTCCAAGACATATAATTTTCTCCAGAAATGTTGAGTGCAGGGAATTCGAGTTTTGCTATATTTGACATTTTGTTGCTAAACATAATAGAGCAAATAATAAGATAAATATTAGAATCCATATATATCAATCAACAATGAGATATAATACATTGGTAGAGCTATAAACATATAAAAGAAAAAGAAAATGCCGACATCTTCAGATAGGAGATTAAAAATTAAAATGAGAAGTAGTATAAGCATTATAGTGACCAACATCAAAACCGGGTGAATCATTTTGAGAATTTTATCTTGGATAAATTTAATAAGAAGAATGTTTGTTGTAAATGAAATGGGGTTAATGATTGGTTATTTATAGTTAAAATTTATAACCCTTTTATAACGGTTATATTACCGTTTATAACGGTAACATTACCGTTTGTGTGTGTGTATATATATAATATATAATATTAATTATTTAAAGTAAGATAATAAATAAGATATTAAGTACAGTTTATTTTATAAAATATATAATTAGTATGCACAATAATAAGAATAGAATTGTTAGTGTAAATAAATCTAACTTCTAAATGAGATATTAGTGTGCATATATAAATAAAAGTTAGAATAGTTATCAAATTTTAATAACAATGTTTATACACATTATTGCTATTACTCATTATATTAGTTAGTATATGTATATGCATAGATATATATCTAATGTACATAATTAAAGAAGTGTTTATGATGCTTATGTAGGTACCTTTGTGTCTATTACCTTTCTTGGTTAGGATATAAGCGGCTCGTGCTGATAACGTGTTATAATATTACCACTAAAATTATAACAAGACTATCAATGTATTAAACAATTTGAAGATGACAAAAAACAAAAACATGAGAGAGATATATATTCAGTAACTTTCGATTGTTGTTGCTTCCTTTGTTACATAAGGTTCATATATATACAACTACTTTTACTATTTAGGAAACATATGCATTAAATTTGTGTTGAAAATGTTCATCCATTCACATGGATGTTTCTTTTCTTACACGTTTATAACATGAGCAAATATTTATTAAATTCTAATAAGTTACTTAATTAAGAAAATTAAAAAATGAAAATTTATAATTTCAGTTCGGTTTTTGGTTAAGCTGGTAAAAACACATAAAAGAAAATGTCAATTTTTGTTTTGGTCTTTTTTTTGGGTTTGGGTTTCTCGGTTTTGGATCGATGTTTTCGATTTCATGCACACCCTAACTCCTGTGGATATATTAATTATAACCTTACAATATGTTAAACAAATAAGTTATATATGTTAACCATGTTTAAGAAATTATAAGGATGATCATGAAATTTAATACGCTAAACTATAATGTTTCTAATAACCTAATTATTACTCTCTCCGTCCCATTTTAAGTGTCCTAATTTGAATTTTCATGTCTTTCTTGTTTAACTTTGACCGACAATATTTTTGTTTGTGTTATATAATACTTGATGAAAATTATATCAATGTAAAATACATTTAAAACCCAATCCATTCATATATTTTACATCAAGTATTATATAACACAAACAAAAATATTGTCGGTCAAAGTTAAACAAGAAAGATTTGAAAAATCAAATTATGACACTTAAAATGAGTAATTTATATTCGTAGAAGTTATACTGTGATATTCATACTGACACCATATTTCAGCTTAAAGTTAAAGCTTTCATGAATTTATATCATATAAATAGTCTTACACGTGTAAATTATTGCATTTCAAAAAGAGTATAGTAAGATAATATATAAGATTTAAGAGTGTGCTGGATTAATAAAATCGTCACGTTTTAGTTTTAAATTATGCTATTACTGTTTTACTTATTTGAGATAGTGTTAGGTGTTCGAAAAATCGATCATGATAAACGTTGTCAATAAAAAACGGAAAACACTTAAACAATGATTATAGTTTTTAAGCTTAATATTCATGTGTTATTATTAAATTAAAGATAATAATGCGTAAGATAGGATTCTTTGTATTAATTTTTTTTAACATATATGTTTACTTATTACATGAAACACGTGTGTTAACAACATCAATCAATTATAAAAAGCGAGTTAGCGACAAGATAATTCATTGGGCTTTGAAGTAAAAGAGAGTGGATAATAACTAAAGTCTATTGGGCTTTCTGAAATAGGAAGCTTTGGGTTGTCAATTGTCATCCATCCAACTTTTTTATGACCTGTTGGCCCAATAATCGTGCACACAAAGAAAATAAGTATGCATGGTGTGCTGATATTCCACTCCTCCAAAGCTAAATAAATTGCACTCATGTTCAGTGGTGAATCTATGTGGAGGGTTAAGGTGCCCGTAATACAACTCGGCTTTCTTGTAGAAGTGAAATTTTATTTATCGTATACCTTAAAACTTTAAGATCCGTCATTTTCATGTAACAGGTTTTTGATATGCAAAAACCTTTTTTTATATAGGATACGGAAATTTTCTTCTAGATACATGTCTACCACTGCTCATGTTATTAAAAAAGTATGGTTAGACACAAGAGGCATGATATACTACGATACAAAGTGTGAAAAATAGATTGATTAAATGGTAACCGCAATCAAATGGACCAATAAAACTAACCCAAACGATTAATCAACGGTTTGATTTTTTCTTTTCTTTCATTTTTTTAATAGAAAGTTATGATTCAATTTTGGTTTTTATCTCAATCTAGTGCTGTTATTTTTAAACGCAACCTGAAAGCCGACCCGAATAACTATTATCCCGAACTCGAAAGTACACATACTCATGAAACCTGAACTTGAATCTTAGGGCTGTCAATTTATGACACGGACCTGTTAACATGACACGACATGGGTTTTAACAGGTTTGGGTTTGAGCTTAACAAGTCGACCTGTTTAAAACATGATTAAATTCGTGTCCTAACAGGTTATAAACCTGTTAGTAACATGTGTAAATTTTTATTTTAAAAATACACACACGCACACACACTCCTAAAGTGATAGTTACAAAAGACATTTCATTAACGCCCGTCTAAACCGATATTATATTCTTTATGTATTTTACGATTTGCTTATATGGTTTTTTGTTTCAAGTATGTCATGTATTTGTCGTCTTTTGTTTCTAGTTAGTTATGGATTTGTAGTTTTTTTGTTTAAATATGTTATGAATTATCTACTAATTAAGACTTTTATGCTCGTTTTGAAAATTTTGGTTTTGTTATACATGTATTATTCATTGTCTCTTTAAACATGTCCCTTAACAGGTATTAACATGTTAACCTGCTGCTAAACAGGTTCGTGCCCGTGTTGGGAAAAAAATGACACGATTAGTTATCGTGTCGTGTTCGTGTTTAGCACAGCAGGTCATCATGTCTTATTGTGTCGTGTCCGACATGTTATGACAGCCCTACCGAATCTCACAAATCCGAGTATAGCCCGAACTTATACGAGTCGAGTACGGATTATTTTTTAATGAGTTTCGGGAAAACCCCAATAGCCCGTTTGAGTAAGTATTCTATCGGATAAGGATGGAGGGTAGAAATAAGTGATTGGTTAAGATGCGTAGTGGAAGCATGGGCGGACCTACCCCTATGCCACGAGGGTCGGCCGACCCCTATGAAAAAAAAACTTAGTAGTGTTATAATGTTAAAATTCTGACTTATCATGTAAAATTTCGACTCCAACCTCTGTGAAATTTCGAAATCCGATGGGTGATGAAAGAAAATAGAAGAAAGAGGATAGATGACTAGAAAACTCTTTTTTTTTCTGACAGTTGCAGCAGCGGTTTCACCTTAGTTATCTGAGCGTTAAAGAAGATAGAATGTCATATTTCTTGTTTAGTTACTTTGGGCTTTTTTTTTACTTTGTGTGCTTGTGACCCGGTTGAAAAGCTAACAAAAAAAAATATGTAACTTATTTAAAGTATTCTTTGACCCAGTTACAACTTAGAAGCTTTATATAAGATATCAATATCCATCATTCTGGTGCAAACGAAAAATTCCGATAGTATTCATTTTATAAAATGGGTTTTCAAAGTTGTCCACCGTTACAAACAACACCCAAAATGTCCATTACTAAAAAGGGGGGCAATTTTTTAATCATTCAATATGACTGGTTCGTATAGCCAATAAAAAAGGAACACATGTCCCTAAAAGCTGACGCGACGACTGGTTCGTGTAGCCAATTTAAGCACCAATAAAGCAGTCGATCCGATGACTACATTCATGTCTATGTCAGAAAGACTAGATCATGAACATTCCCACTAGATTGGGAACATGCCGACTAGATCGTGAAAATGTCGAGTAGATCACAACCTACTAGTAAACATTATTAAAATCCAGGGCCAACTGAGAAAGCTTTAGCTATAGTTTATTTATTTATTATGTTGTTCGATTTTGTATTAAAACATGTGAATTCTTTTGGTTCTTTATTGTTTCCTTTTAGTTTCAATTATAATATTTTCAATTTATTAAATTATATTATTTTTAAAACTTACTTCCGTTAAAGAAACTTAAAACAAATATTGATTAGTATAAATGTCTAACCTAGAGTTAGCATTTTTAAATCGGTTAAATGGTTGTATATCAATCACAAAAGTATAATTTTTATATACATTTAGGCAAACAGGAATTATATTTTATATATTTTTGTATATGACCCGACTCGATCAAATCAGGTGAACATGGCCAAAAATAAATTATATACCGACGTGACTCGACCCGAACTAAAATGAAAATGTCCAAAAAATTCCGACCCCTGTGAGAAAATTTCTTGGGTCCACCAGAAAGGAGTGTGAAAAGGAAAGTTGTCAGGACAAATAGGAGAAGGATGTTTGAGAGTTTGTGAGATCATTCATCGATTGGTTAATCGGAAAGGAGGAAGATTCTGTCATGGTTTTTGGTGGTGTGGAAGGCCTAGTTTTTATTGGAAATGAGTTGGGAGAATTTTGTGAAGAGGGAGTATTAGAGAGCCTTGCTCTGATAAGTGATACCATAAGAAGGTTTTGATGAAAATGGAAGACGTAAATATTATTGATGTTGAACAATCAATATATAGTAGGATACATGAGATAATAAAGGAGATAAAGTTGCTGACTACACCAAACTATTTGACTAAACTATGATATATACATGGATAATTTAAATTCAAATATAATACTAAGAGTTGGCGACATGCAATGGGTGGGATTACTTAAAATGGTCCGTGGTTAATACGACGGGAGACGGTGGCGGTACTTTGAATTGAAAATTTGGGAGGTGGTTGATGGCGGTGCGAAGTGATTACGTGTTTGTCTTTACATAAGTTACTATTGGTTACTATTTTGAGATATTTGTAAAAGACAACGGTCCATAAATATTTTTGTTTTAAAATGGATTAAGTCATACACACCTCCTTTTAAATATACATAACTAGGTTAGAACCCGTGTAATACACGGGTTAGTAAAAAGTATATAAGTAAAAAAAAACGAAACAAAAACACGTGTAGTACACATAGGTAATAATAAAACAAATACGATAAAAAATGAAAATATAAACAATTACAAACATTTTTTGCTAAAATCATAAAATTACCAATGGCATACGCGTAATAGACGTTAGTGTTTTGTAGTAGTTAACGAATGTTACAAAGCATTATAATGCATATTACACTCCAAAGAACTATAACTGACATTAAATGTATAAAAAGGTTAACTTACCAACTTGTTTATATCACTTGGATCTATAAAGCCCATAAAACAATATCATAATGATATGAAGCTAGTTTTTAAAACTAAATTCCTTTTATTTAGCAAGTTTGAATCATGGCTACGTTCGAATTCCTTAACACTCTTCATTTATTTGCCCAAATTGAAACCCTGTTGTTTTTTGACAATTTGCACAAAATTTTAAATCACGTTACCAATCAGAATTGTAAAAATGAAAAGTTTATTTGATTAATTTATGACACAAAGTTAGATAAACAGTATAAATTTTGATGAATTGAAACTATTGCATCATCGTATCAACTGAGTCAAACTTAGGCCATGTTGTACAAAGTTATATAGAAATCTGAATATAACTCTTTAATTTCAAACCAAAGTTATAAAATTTGAGAAGCCTCATTTCATAAATTGGATTTAATCAAATAACCAAAAGGATATAATTAATTTATCGTAACCCATATTTTTACCAACGAATCTCCTATGCAATGTTGTAAAAGTAGGTTTCCAAGGCCAAGTACTCCCTGAGTACTCACTACAAGGTATGTCGCCAATGCGAGTTTCTTTAATTCCGCTTAGTTACTAAAAATTGATTAAAGGTGGTCAACCTCAGTCGGAATCGTATCTAGTCGGTAAACTTGGGCCGATTTTGGCTTAAAAAAATAAAACATAACTCGTATTTCTTTAATATTAAAGAATAAATATCATTTTTTTTTACTTAAATAACAATTTTTAGAATAATTTATTATTTAAAAATGTATTTCTCTTATTTATATTACCTATTTTGTTATAAATATTAGTAAATTTATGATATTTGATATGTATATAATATCCAAATATTAATTTTCTTTATATTTACCATGTTCGAGTACTCTCCAAGTACTCCCCGAGTACTCCGAGTAATCCCCGAGTACACCCAACTCCCCAATCGGCCGCCTAGGGTCCGCCTATCGACTTTTGCAACCTTGCTCCTATGAATGTTATAATTTTGTGTTGCATTCAATAAATCGATACCCATGTTGATGAATATCGATTGAAACACATGTAAAAAGAAGAAATCAAACAAACCTTATAAATCAAATGCAGAAGGCAGATGCAAAAGCAGATAGCGATCGATAATCGAATATGTATAGTCTAATCACATTTATACTTTGAATTAGGGTATAATCGTTATAGAATTAGGGTTGAGGATTATATATGAATATGTATATTCCAATAGAATCTATAAATTGAATATGCATAATTGAATCGTTTAAATTGAATATGTATAGTCCAATCGGATTACATAAGAATACGATTAACGATCGTAATCATAAAATTAGCGTTGAGGATTACATATTAATTCAGATTGTCATCAGAGAATTAGGGTTAAGGATTACCTTTAAAGTTGAAGACATCGATTACAAATGAATTCTGATTAGGAAGAACATCAACCAATGATAATTGTTAGGTTTAAGCCTGAAGGATGAAATGGAATTGCCTTTAACATAGTCTGCTTGTGTACAGAACCCGACATATGTGAATTCATAATGTTAATGAAAAGTAAAAAATAAAAAAAATACCAAAATGTCATGTGACAATTTAAAAAGATTTGATGAAATGTATTTAAATGAAAAGAAAAAAAATAAAAAAAAATACCAAAATGTCATGTGATAATTTAAAAACATTTGATGAAAAGTATTAAAGTGGAAAGTAAAAAAAAAAAATACCAAAATGTCATGTGACAATTTAAAGAGATTTGATGAAAAATATTTAAATGAAAAGAAAAAAATAAAAAAAAATACCAAAATGTCATGTGATAATTTAAAGATATTTGATGAAAAGTATTTTAATGATGAGAAAAAATAAAAAAAAGGCCAAGATGGCATGTGACAATTTGAAAAGATTTGATGAAAAATATTTTAATGAAAAGAAAAAAGTAAAAAATGTCAAAATGTTATGTGGCAATTTAAAAGAATTTGATGAAAAGTAAGAAATAGTTGAAAATCCACTCTTTTATTATACAGGTAGATTAATGCAAATGTTTAAGGGTCAAGTTAAAATATAAAAGGAGACAAAAATAAGAAGTGTTAGAAGAATTTGTGACTACACCAAAAACCCTAAAAATAAATTCTAAAAAATAATAAAAAAAATCATAACTCAAAATATAAATAAATTACGAAAAAAATTAAAAAACTAAAATGTTTCCGTCATCATTCACGTTCAATTTTTTTTAAATACAAATAAATAAAAATATATTGACGAAAAGAGACAATGCCGAGATCAAATACACAATGACGAAAATGAACAAAAGACACAATGATAACTAAAAAAGTCACAATAGATCGCAAAATATAACACAATGCCGAACAAAATATAACACAATATCAAGTAGCATAACACAATATAAAGAAAAAAGGGTACAATGTCAATAAAAAAGACACAATCAATGACAAAAATAAACACAAAACACAATGATAAACAAAAAGACATGACGACTTTTTTCACTTGCTATTGTGCGTGTGTGTGTGTGTGTTTAACGAGAACGAGAAAGACGGTGGAAACATTTTTTATGTTTTTACTTTTTTTCGTTTTTTTATTAAATATTGAGTTATGATTTTTTTTGAGTGATTTTTTTTTGTGTGGGTAAAAATCATTTTCATTTTTGTCCCCCATTTGTAGAATAACTTGACCCAACGTTTAATTTTTAATTTGAAAAGATTATTTTTACCACACACACTTGATATCGGTAGGTAACAACTTACAAACTCTTTATAAAACTCTTATCGATAATGTTGTACTGAAAGCTTTGCAATTGATCGGCATCGAAGTGGTAATTAAAGATAAAGCAAGTTATGTTCTTATTAACCTTGAATTAGATATGGAATGTACTGTGTCTAGCCAAGAATAATTAGTGGTTGGTGTTTTTGAATCAATTTATTATTGTTAAAAAATATTGAAAACTGATTTTAGATTTGGTTGTTGTTTGAACTAAGTAAAGTGCAAAGTTTGAAGACAAATTAACTATTTAAGATTCAAGAATTTAAAAGATAATCACACTAAGATTCAGGTTTAAGAGATTTTATTTTTTGAAATAACTATTTTCTTCTTCTTTTTTTTTCACCTATTTACCTCATGACCATTTGATTGAAGGTCATTACCATTAGACTAAGCTACATGTTAAATAAAACATAACACTCGAAATTTATCTTCTGAATATACAAAATCAAAATTGTTTAGAAATTTACAAATACAGTCTTGGAGTCCACAAGGGCCGATAACCAAGGTTCCGGGGCTGCCCAAAGTAGACAAAAGCCCACTTGGCCTACCTTTTTTAAGCCCAACATTTTATTTTTATTTATTCGATTCACAAATAGGATTGTTCATGAGTTGAGCCGAAACGAGCGAAGACTTGCTCGTTGCTTGACTCGTTTACAACTGAAGTGAACCAACAACTGAAATTCGAACCGAGAGAAAATCGAAACGAGCCAAAATCGAATCGAGCATTTTTCTATCGAACATCGAGCAATTTTCGAGCATTATTTTATTTCTCTTTCTCTTAAACTTTTCAATAAGAAACAAGTTTAAATGTTGTAAAAAATATATTTTGTTAATGAATTAGTCATTTTTAGACAAACGTGTAATATGCTGTAAATTTATAAGAAAGAAGTTTGAAGTGAGATATAATCAACATGTATACAAACTTTTAGTATTATGAAAACTTGAAGCAAACAAATAAATTATAAAATTGACGGAATAGGAAAATTTTAAAAGAGTTAAAAAATTGTATACTTATATTTATGTATTTTGTTTATATATTTATATATTTGTTCCTATATGATTATATATAAAATAAATTTAACGTATTTGAGCCGAACTAAACCAAGCAGACCTTTGCTCGTTGCTTGGCTCGTTTACAAACCGAAACGAGCAGAGTGGCTCGTTATAATCAAGCGAAAAAACAAGCGAGAATTTTTCAAGCAATTTCCGAACAACCGACGAGCAGTTTGGACGACCCTAACTACAAATAATATTGATAATCGGTCGTTATATATAAAAAAAGCTCCAGATACTAATCACAAGTTATAAAAACTAATTAAAATATAAATCACAATAATAATATAACAATACAATCAAAAGGGCTTCTAACTTAATTGTACTTAACATAATATTTGGTTGGGAGATTTTAGAAGCGTGTAGGAGTTTCAAGCTTCAAGTTGTTGTTTTTTTTTAGTTTTGTACTTAATAAAAAACCTGTTTGGTTGAAGGAGATTGAAACTTTTAAATTAGAAGAAAAAATTTGAAGCTTAAAGCTTTTACTAATAATGTTTAGAAAAAACTACATGCTTTTATTATTTAAAATTATTTTTAAAAACCTTCGAATATAAATACGTTTAGTATTGTTTTTTTTTGTTATGCCCGTTTTGATCATTTTATATATTATATTAAAAGCTTCAACTACTCTGTCAAATATCTAAATATATCTAAAAAGCTACAGCTACCAGCTAGTTTTTACCAAACATGTATGGTCGCTCTAAAGTATGTTAGTTTATTAAAAAAATAAAAATAAAAAAATAACATAATAATTTGATAGTAATAAGATCTTTGGCATTTTAATATTATCTTAGACTAAGATAAATAATGTTTATAAAAGGTGAAACAAAGAATGAAACCAAATATAATAAAGAAATTATTTAATTCGATGGTTTTGTGTAATCAAGCCGGGTATTAGCTAATCACATACATATTTCATACCTGCATAATATCTTATTTTCAATCCCATACAAGGTCTCGTTGTCGATTTATACTCGCCCCGATGTCTCAGGTTTTAGAGTATTATAACTGTTTTTTTTATTTTGCTTTATTTTTTAATTTTTCATCCTTATTACAATTTGAGTCATGGGTAAGGCTACAAATTGAGCATTCAGCTTGAGCATGTTTTGTTATCATCTCTAATTCTTGCAATAGTCATTTTTACCTGTGATTACAAACAAACTGCTACTCATATTACATAATGCATCATCAACTTGGGTATTAGTTTATATCAACGACAAGAGATAACCCAATAAACATGTTGCATAATGTGTGTTTATCAAATACTTGTTCGATTCATTTATATATACATTATGATGTTTTGTGTCAAACCCTAATCCCTTTTCTTATTTAAAACACATGTTTAACCCTATTAGCTAGCACAAAAAGTGAGAATATACAAATACTATAAATAATCCACTTAAAAACTTGTGATCTAAAATCATAAAATAACCCAAATCGATTAACCCGGCGTACATCAATGCCTGAATAATGTGGTTTGGGGTGTATGAGGAATGTATTAGCAACATAAACACCTACATGAATGGGCGTATGGTTACGCAGGCTCCTACAACATTCCAATGACAATGTTTTCAAGCACATGTCTTCGCCAATTACCCCAATTCATTATTTTTACCACACCTAAGTCATATACAATGAATTAACATAATAGCATGCATGTAAGTGTGCATTGACTACATATTCTTCACAATGTATTTAAGTATGTATAACTTTATTATGATTCATACAAAACATATACATGTCACCATTATCCTTGACAACAATATATGAAGATTTAGCATCTTCAACATCATATAACGATATTTATTTCTCTTTATAGATGTAAGTAACTCTCATGTATGTTAGTGGGCTTCATAGATCTCAATGTGAGTGTTTTTTACCCTTCAATCTTTCTTGTGAAGTTTATTAAATTCATAGTGGAGGTCACCTTATGCTAATTTTTATAATGTATCACTTTTAGCTCATGTAATACGCCTTGTTCACCGATTCATCATCTCTTACACCTATAGTTTTATAACTGAATTTTTCGCACGATTCAATTTAAATACAAATAAACGCACATATGCAAATAATGACATTATAATGTTTTTTCGCCATCATTATACTTTTTTTTGGAAAGTAAACGTCAAATTAAACTTCGGAGAGTTGTACAAACTCACATTTACATCTAGAACTCTCTACTTGCACGCTTTTAACCAAAGATCGTCAACTTCCCAAAATGTCAACAAAGGAACACATAGTTAGGACTGTTCAAAGGGTAAGACCCAACCCTTTTATCTAATACCTTACCCGGACCTTTTACTCTGTTAGAAAGAAACGTGGACCCTAGACCCTACCCTCTAACCAATAAAAGGGTCGGGTATAAATAAGGGTTCAACCTTTTACCCTTTAAGACAGTAATCACATCTCCTTTTTCTGCATTTACTAGTTCTATATCTCACAAATGACTTTAATATATGAATCCTAGAACAATTATACTTTCATTTAATAACATAGTAAAGTCTAACTTCGAAAGTTTATCAATCATTTGAACTGATGCAAACAATATTCACATTCACAAATTATTTGAGAGAACAATTTAGTGATTTCCATATATATGTTTCCATTCAGTAGTATGAGTCCCTTATTTTTATTTTTCTTAGTAGTTGAAAATTTCTGATGAATCATATATGAAATACAAACCTCTCATAAATTTCATATTAATCGTGAATCTGGCGTATATTTATCTAGTAAATGGGTCAAGGGTTTGAAAAAAGGGTCGGACCCTTGAAACCCTTTTACCCTTTAAGGTGAAATTTAAATATCCTTTACCCTACCCATATTGTTTATTCGGGTCTAATTAAGGGTTTTAAGAGTCAGGTAACCGGGTTTTAAGGGTCTGACCCTTATCTTGCTCACCCCTACACATAGTCCAGTTTAATTCATTTTTTGATCCAATATAACTTTTTATTCAAACAATAAAATGAAATTTATTCCCATTGACATATTGGTTCAACCAAACTAACCTATATATTGGTGCATAATTTGCATATATCACCTTTAATCTCCTCCAATAGTACTTTTAACACCTTGAAGGCTTGAACACATTAATTAAGTACAACTTATCATTAGAAGTCTATAGCTAATTAGGCCAGTAACATCACAAGCTGGAATTTTAAAGGGTTTTGCTAACACACCTCACACCGCCTTATATGTTAGGGATAATGTTATCCGTGGCATATAAGAATACTTTTTTCTAAAACACGTTTTTTTGTCCTTTTATGTTAATTTTATTTTACTTTTAATTATTGTCTTTTTATTTTGTTGTTTTAATAAAAATAGATTTTTTTTATTTTCTTTATCAACAATTATAAAAATTATAACGAAACAATGTTATTATTTGTACAAACTCGTTGTAATGGTGATGGTTTTTGTGTTTTTTTATTGTACAATGTCGACGTTGTCCTTGCGACTAAGCCTAATGCTCAATGTGTTCGCTTCATGGTCAGAACGTGGTGGTGGTTTTGTGTTTTTTTATCGTCACATAATCCTACGATTTAAGCATCGCCTGTTACCATGCTAGTGACGCTGCCATTTAGATAGATTTCTACATTTTGTTATTATTTGTACAAATTTGTTGTAATGGTTGTGTGTGTGTCTATATATATATATATCATTTATTTACGTTGTTTCGTTATAATTGTTGTAATACTTGATAAAGAAAATCAATAAAAAAATATTTTTAATAAGACAACAAAATAAAAAACAATAATTAAAATAAATAAAATTAAATTAAAACTAAAATATACATTAAACATAAAAAGACAAAAAAACATGTTTTTTAAAAAACACATATATGTCATGAATAGAGCTATACGCGACGGTTAGACAAAAGAAAAAAAAACACGTCTTTTTGAAAAACATCTATATGTCATGAATAGAGCTACACGCGACGATTTTGGCCATTTTCTAGTCACACCTCCGGTGTGGTTACAGCGTAGTTTTCTAGTCACGATTTTGGAATGAAACACCAACTTCAATAAATTTATTATTATCAAACTTCAAGAGAGTTCAATTTTATAATATTTCAAAGTGATTGTAGTTCCTTTAATTCATCAATTAAATAACGGCCAACAATTTCTAGACTTTTGAGTTGGGTTCTTAATTTCTTAGGTTGCTTCAACTCACCACATTTAACAACGTTTTGAGGGATTTTGAGCTTACCAAAAGAACTATTAGTGATTTGAGTAAGAATGCATAAAACGGTAATTTTGATCTTTCGTTTGTAGAAATTTGATCGAAACCCGACCTTAATTGGTTCCATTATCTTCATCTTTAATATATATAGACTCAACCTTTAAAAGCTCTCTAATTACTTCATATATTTTTTAAATATTAAAACGAATAATGTACAATAACCCCGTAATAGAGGGGGGGGGGGGTAAAAGCTAGTCTTAAATATATATATAAACGAAACCTTTAAAAGCTTTCTGATTGCTTTCTATATTCGTTCAAGCCACTAGATTGTTTTATTTGTAAATGACTCATGCATTTGACCCGAATTTACGGGTATGGGTCTCACCAAACCCATAGAACCTTAAACGGGTTATAACATTTCATTATATTAAAAATTAATTTCATCAAATATTTGATATGAAAGTCCTATAAAATAGGAATATACCAAAAATTAATATTAAAGATATTATTTATGTTAAAGAAACAATTTTATAGTAAAAAAAATAAGCGGGTCATGGGTCTCACAAAAACCCAAGTGCCCATAGATTTTAAACATGTTATAATATCTCATTTATTTGTAAAACTCTTTCATCGAACCCTAAGTATATTATTAGTTTTCTTACAACAAATAAATTTACAATCCAAAACAATATAAAAAATATTACACGAAAAATGAAAACAAACCCCGTAATACGGAGGATAAAACCTATTATGTTATAAATACCGACAATTATGGTCCATTAATCCATAAAATGGTAGATTTAGGTAAAAAAAAGTTTATGGTTTCATCTTGGGGACAAAACTTGTTGCATTCATATGGTTTACTAAATTTATGCTCCAATTACGCAACGAGTTAATTTCTATCACTATTACAAACTTTCTTACTTAAAACGGGTCGAAATGTGTGAGCACCAGCCACAAGCGTTGTAAGTCGCCGTCGCCACTTTCCAACTGCCATATTGCCACCATCACTGACATCGTCCCACCTCGACCCCTTGTCCTTTGTTGTTGCGTCCTCCACCGTCACCGCCCACACTACAACTGGTGTCGCCTCCATGTTACCACCACTTCCTAATATTGCTGCCACCTCAAACGTCACTAGCGTATCTACCACCGCCAATGTCACGTCCGATGCAGCACCACCCCAGCTCCCGCCTCTTCTATCTGTCGTTACTAGTCGACATAAAAATAAATATGCTGCGTAAACCAATTATGATACTTTCTTCTCTTTTATAACGACCCATTTCAATGCAAACCCATGTTTGAAAGAATATGTTTCGACCTGAACAAAGTTGATACTTTATAAAATGAATTTTGAGCTAAACTTATTTTGGGCCTTTTTTTTGACTTGTTACTTGGCTTGACCTCAACCGCCCCGCCAGTTTTAGCATGCTCACATTATCATGAGAAATTAGACCATATAATCTACTTAAAAAATCATATGAATACGTATACTATTTGTTTGGACATATCACATTAAAAAGTTAATGATCTTCGCATATATGCGATATCAATACCCTTGCATTCGGTTCTATGAATGTAACAAAAAGTCCCGTTTCGATCCTTTTCTATGGATGTAAAGTGTAAACATCAAATGCCCTTAGTTTTTGTATGATTGTTTGACTTTGTTTCGGCAATGTCATTTCATGGGCCTTTCTGGCAACCATGTTTTTATTTATTTTTAGGTTTATGCTTTCATGTTATTGATACTTGTGACCAAATTTTGTATTTTGGTTAACGGTCCAAATTTGTATTTGCATACGGTCAATTTCACGGTTTGTTTTTGGGCATGGTGGGGATAACTGTCGGATTAGATATTGGCATATTGCAGTAACTTGGAAGTAACTTTTTGCAGGAAGAAAAAGTTTCGAAAATATATTCCCCAATGCAATTTGATGGTGGTACAATCAAGTCCACTTGGACCACTTTAATCACTTTCACATGGTTTATTAATATAACTTTTATATAAATCTTTTAATGAAAATATTAAATCAATAATAATAATTAAAATTCTTATATAATATGTACATATAATACATAACCGGCTAAAGCGAAATTATATGACCTATTCATAATAAATGTAATTTTTCATTTTTTTTATTACAGTCATAAAAATTGGTCATAACAGTTACTCTGTTTAATATGTCATGCCCTTATAACGCACTATAATGTCCGCGTTGCTCGGGAGATGGTGAAGGCCTGTAGGGGCTTTATCCGCCCCTGTAATGGCCTTATAGATTACAATACTCCATTAAGAATGATCTAAGCAGGTTTATTCTAACATATTTAGGCTAAAAACCGGTTCAAGCTATCTAATGAAACAGTGGACACTTAAAGACTCAGTTAGCAAATGGACCACTTGTATCATTGGATTTTTGAATTGGATGGTATGTGGGACCATTTCGACCTCGATGAGTGTGCCCTCCTACCCTTAAACGGGCATCACCTTCGCTAATGGGCCAATTAAAGCAACGGGCTGGTCCACATCTGAAATGAGAGTTGCTCATCCTGACACATGTCATGTGACGGTGGGGTTTTCTTAAAGCAATCCCTAAATATTTTTCATAAATCCAACACCTTTTTTTTGAGTTTTTTTCTCTTCTCGTTCATGCACCCAAACGGATCACTATTATCCAATGATATAATTCCTTTTTAAAGTACACTGTCACTTTTGTTGAGTCCATAATAATCAGAGAACATAAAAAACGACCTTAAGAAAAATGTTTATTTAAAGAAAGGTATTACCCATTCCTTTTATAACCATCAATTGTTTACTTTCTTAAATTTAACGTGTTATAAAGCAATTTGTTCTTAGTTCATGAGGTATACTCTAATCCATCTTAATTTCACATAAGCTTCCCATCGTCATTTTTTTCTCTTTCACTCTATGTTATTCAAAGGAAATGGTTTAACCCATTTAACACGTAATTAATATAACAAATCAATTAGTAATTAATAAATATTGTTCATTTTAACCCGTTAAAAGCATAACCCATTGACCTTTTTAACACACTTAACACAAGAGGGGAGTGGTTTAATCCATCTTTAAAGTGTCATGTCACTTTAACCTATGTAGGGGTTAGAGTATACCTCATAGCCTTAGAAGTAGTGTTGTAAAATCCAACCTCTCATACCCATCTATATTGCAAGTTTTATTCATAAGAGGTTTATGATTTGTTTTTTATTTTGTTTGGTGGAGTCTTCTCATGAGGTTAGATGTCTTTAGGTTACTCTACTCGGGCATGCTTAATTTTGAAAATTTTCCCTTTCATGCATAGTCGCTACATGATCTAAAACGCACTTGTGATATTTTCGCATAGACATTTCTTATAATTCGATATCTCTCATGTAGATATAATATTATGATCTGTGATTCATCTATGGTGTCACAACACATTTTTTGGACTAAGTCATCTTAGATGAGGTTTTCCCAACCATAGTAGTCAAAATCTAACAAGAGTGGATTCGATATCATTTGTAACACTCAACCTCTTATACCAACCAAATGATGCTTGCTTTACCCGCTAGTAGCTAACATTTTGCTTTTGTTTTCTGTTGAAGACTTCCCCAGTCACTTATCCTTGGATTATCCCACACCAAACACGAATGAGTGTGATGTTCTTCTCCCATACACATTTATTATGCACATACTAAAACACATTGGTGATATTTGAGGCACATTATTCCTTATGACCTGAAGAAACACTAATCGACCCCGGGCAAATTACGGATAATCTGGGGGTTAAATAGATGTTTCCCACGAGGATGAGGTCCAGCAAAGAAAGTTGTTCTTCTGGTGACCTGCAAAACAGACACCGTAAGCTCGTCACTGAGAAGGGGGGGTTCCTCCTTGTGACCACCCTCCGGTGTGAGAATCAGACTAGATTGCTCTGAATATAAGTGTATATTAAGAGATTGCTAGAGAAGATAAGATAATGAGATATCAGATAATCCCCTTACCATTCCAAGGTGTTGGAGTATTTATAGCCGAAGGTAGGTTTCCAAGAAGGTACAGCCGGCTGAATAGTATTCCTGTTCTACCAACAGTGGGCTACGCACGAGCCATGCTGGTTGGTGGATAGGCTGCGGCTGATAGTGACAAGGCCGGCTGTATACTGTTCCTTTACTGCCGGCTATGCACTGTTCCACCAACTGTAGGCTACGCACGTCCCACAGTGAGGGTTGGTGAATAGGCAGCGGCTAATAGTGACAAACAGTACTAGAGGGTGCTCCTCCTCGTACTGTTGTCGGTGAGCTGTCACCCTGTGATTGGTTCATGGGCTGCTTTGGTCAGATCTTGTCTATTTTGTCCATACCTTGGCAGGTATAGTTCAAAAGATCTTCCAGAAGCATACGGACTGGCTCATTTGGGCGGGAGTATTCCCGCCTTGCTCATTCCTTCAGGTGACATTACTGAAGTATCAAGAGTTAGTGCCTTGTGCGTGTAGCCTTGCTATTAGTGCGGGTAGCCTTCCCTGATGGCTTGTATCCGCAGCTGCGGGAACAGGCCGGGTACTTCACCATTGGGAGGCTTTCTCTGCGGGAACAGCCGGCGTACTGCGCGTAAGGTCTTCATCTCTGAGCATGGTGGGTCCTGCGGAAGCAGTTGGTCCTTGCGCAGACGTCCCTCTTCAAGGTGAGTCTTGCGGGTCCAACTGGGCTCTGCTGGGACCTACCTCTTCAAGTCCCCCCAGTCCAATGTTCTTCTCATGAATTATTAATAAGTGAGGTGAAGTTTTGGACTTTAGCAAGGGGTTTTGAAAAGGGTTTTTAGTTTTGAGGTTTTCCGTGGGGATTCTTCCCGCGGTTTTCCTAATGTCACGCAGAAATTCCCGACTTTTCTGCTTGATCTTTGGGTATGATGCGGGTAGGTTTGTAACCTCCTCGCAAGTCAGGAGCGTTGAGTTTCACTTGTGTAGAATCTCCATGAGGTTTTGGTAGTTTTAACATAGTGATCAATTATGTTAAACAACCAATTCCATCTTGGAGCTTCAAACAATCTAGTTGTCAACGATCCCGCTATGCGGGGATGTTATTTCCCTTTCCGCGAGCATGGCCCAGAAGATCCTTCTTGGTTTCAATTCCCTGCGAGTGCTAAGTATGTGAAGGGTTTCGCCTTGACACTGTACCCGCACTCGTCTTATAGTTAGTTTACTTCCAAGGTATTCTTGGCGTCCATTCCCTGCGGGTGCTAAGTATGTGAAGGGTTTTACTTTGACACTGTACCCGCACATGTCTTATAGTTACTTGGTTGCACAGGTAAGGGGATATATTCCCTCTTATTTTTGAATATTTGAATCTTTTTGAATTTCTTTGAAATTCGAAGAGTTGGTGAAAGGATAAGAACAGTCCAGACTGTTGAAGGGACGTTAGTGTCTGACGGTTTCTTCTGACAGTTTCAGGACGTGCAGGAAGTTATGACGACGTGACAGTATATGGTCATTCCAGGCGCTTTTTCAGGCGCGTGGGCGCGATTTTTCGGGCGCGTGGGTGCGGATTTTACGACACACGTCCCGTCAACAGCTGTTGCCAGGTTGCTTTTTCCACGTGTCATAGTTTCATTGCACCAGCTCTTTCCTCTCTCCTCCGCATTAAATTCATCGCATTTATTGCGATGAGTATATAAAGGGGGTGAGGGTTCACAGTAATCTACACTTTCACTTCTCTCTTCTTCTTGTAAACGATTTCCGGCGAATACTCACTATTCCGTCGAGCATTCTTCTGAAATCATTCTGTTACATCCAAAACATGTCTTGTACCCGTGATTTTGAGGCCACTGCCGAGGAGTCTGAGATGTTCGTCGAGAACCCGACGTCGGCGTCCGATAAGGACGACAAGAGCACTGCTGGTGAGTGCCAGTGCGCTCTTCCTACTGATCTCTACCAGAACATCGTCCGGAAGTTCATGCTCGAGCCTTTCGAGCCTGAGTTTCCGGAGCCTCATCAGACGGTGTACGATGCCCCCAAGGGCAAGATAGGAGTGTACGCCGCATTCTTCGTCTATGGGAATCTGAGGTTCCCATTGACGAAGTTTGTGTACCGTGTTCTGGAGAGGCACGGTGTACACTTGACGGAGGTACACCCAATGGCGATCGCAAAGATCCGCCATTTCGAATGGGTGTGCCTCATTATGGGTGTGGAGCCCCATGTCGACCGCCTGATGACCTTCTACTCCTGGAGGTGCATCCAAGGGTGGTACACCCTGGTCAACCGGATCAAGGGTCTGAAGATTTGTGCAACCGAGCGCAGTCTTCGGTCGTGGAAGCGGGAGTTTTTTTATATCTCCGCTCGCGTCATCCCGATAGCGATGACGTTTAAAAACGGGAGCGCGCTCCCGAACCTTCCCGCCTTGAATTACCAGGAGGCGGAATGGTTCTCCAAGGTTTCCCGGATCCAGTCTCCGGTTTACCGCTTTGCGGAGTCCGGGATGGTGACGCTCGGGATGAGCCGGGTGTGGAAGGAGGCGTCACAGATTCCCATCGTCCTAGAATATGGTTTGAACTCTGTCCCTTACGGTATGCTTTGTCTTCTTTGTTGATTTAGGTTTTTCTTCTAACTGTTTCTTCTTTTATTTCAGAAGGGAATGACTTGCAGTCGCTCCTGCATCCGCGGGAGGCTGATGGTCCCGCTCGGATGGGTACTCGTGCTCTAGATGAGAACGAGTTGCCCATCCTTGAGCAAACGGCGGATCGGTTGGTGGAGGTCTACCCGGCAGGCCACGAGATCCTAAGCGCCCGGCGGCCAGGTAAAGAACTTTTTAACCCTCGCCCTGTGAATACTGAAACCTCTGCGGGAATTCCTCTAATTCTGTCTTCTGATGAGGAATCCGCAGATGGTCCTTTGTTGGCGAGGAAGAAGAAGGCTGCCGGCGGGAAGGGCAAGGCGACAGTTGCCTCCACTGCCGATCCGGTGAATCGGTCTAACTCAGAGACCGAAAGTGAGAAGGTGGCGGGGAACCCTGGTGGTGAGACCACTGTTCCGGAGGTTCAGACGGCTGTCACCTCCGAGCAGCCCCGGACGACGACGGTCACCGGCGTGAAGAGGCCGGCTCCATCGGGTTCGTCCCCGCGTGTTCGCACCTTCAAGCTCAAAAGGACTCGTAAGTGTAAAGTTAATAATTTTAACTTCATGTTTCTGCCATTATATTTAAATATGTTGTCTTCGTGCAGGCGTGGATGCAACCGCATTCCCGAGTGGAGCGGGAAGGAGTGCGTCTGGACCCATGACGGTAGGTTTGGTCAACCTACCCGAGGCGATGACCCAGGCGGCTGCGCCTGCTTCGAGTGTTTGTTCAGTTGCTCACCCTGTTGAGGCAACTGTTCCACTCGTAACTTCATCCCCGCCGGCTGTGAGTGCCATTTTTACGGAATCCTTCACTGAGCCGGCGGTGGTTCCTTCTGCGGGCTCTTCTGCCGCCGCGGCCACGGTTGTGAGTTCACCTCCGGTGAGTTCACCTCCGTTGGTTTCCACCGCGACGGCCTCCACTATGCCTCCTCCGGCACCGGCGAGTACGGCCGGCTCTTCAGGTACATACGGGGCTGCTCGCCAACCTCTGCCTCCTTCCCATTTGCCTGACCTCTTGGATGGATTTCCCTTAGGTTCAGCTGATGGGTTTGGCTATCGGCCTGTTGTCGACCCTACAGGTGCGTAGGGTTCTTTTGGCTGGTTTTTTTTTTTATCATCTTTTCCTACCTGCCTTTTGTTTTTTGCAGTGTCGGATTCCAATGAAGTGTATGTTCCACGATGGAACATCCGCCGAGGAACAACCCTTCGCACGTCTGTGGACTGCGTGGAGTGGGCGCGCCACGCAGCTCCCAATGGTGCGTTGGGGGAAGCAATGGCTAGCTACCAAGAGGGTAGGCTTAGCACGGAGCTTCGAATTCTCCTGGCCCGGATGCAGCCGCGCGTCGAGCTGCTTTGTCGTGAAAATGACAAATTAAAGGCGGCGCATATGCAAGAGGTGGCTCAGGCGCGGGCCATCCGGGAGGTGAACAGGAGACTCTCCGCCACTGCTGCGGAGAAGGAGAAGGCGTTCAAGGCCCTCGAGGTTGACGTTCAGGCCCGGCTTGAGGCCCGTTCCAAGGCTGCCCAAGCTGTTAACGAACAGCTTCGGTTAGCTAAGGAAACCGCACGGAATGCAACTGAGAGGGCCGTCAAGGCTGAAGCTGTTGCGGAGCCTCTACGCGTGGAGAATGAGGAGCTTAAAGCCAAATTAGAGGCTCTCCAGCAGGCTCATGATGCCTTGGCCATGGAAGACGCCAAGAAGCTCCAAGAGATCCTGGACCAGAGAGGGGTGCTTGAGCATACTGAGCGTAAGCTAAAGGGCGTCGAAGAGGCTGCAGCGAAAGATGTGTTGCTTGCCAACCTTACAAAGAACGAAGCCGAACGCGCCCGTAATGAAGCTCAAGCTGCCCTCCAGGAGGCTCTGGTTACCAAGGAATGGCTTCTTCGAGAAGCGTTGTCTCAGGTATGTATAGTCTTCATAATGTCTTCACGCTTTTCTTTATACCTGGAAAAGTTGTCATTTATATTTTTTTTTGTAGGTTGTGCATCGGGTCTTCACGGATACATCTTACGATGATGCTATGAGCGCAGCCCTCAACGCTTCTCACGATGATGGGGAAAAGGCAGGTTTCCTGCTTGGTCTGGGATATGTTGAGAAGGGCATCCCGCCTTCTAACTTCCCTCTATATAACGTAGATACTGACGTTGCTTACGACCAAGCAGTGAACCAATACGCTGCCTTCCCACATCCGGTGGTGGAGAAGGTGGACGAAATTGCTGCCGCTGATGATGGGCTAGCTATTCTCAAAGCCTTCCTTGAACCGCCACCGTCAACTGATGGTGCGGGAACGAGTGGGTTTGGGGGGAGTGGTCCTGAAGTTTGAACCTGAAGATCCCTTCCCACCGTTAGGATAGATTTTTACTTTTGTATAGATTCTCTTGTATGCGGGTATGTACCCAGCAATCCTTGTAATATTTGAATTTCGATGGAATAAAGATTATTTGCCAACGCCTTGCCTTGTTTATTTCACGCATATTTTGATTTAACTTAGGAATTTCTTGAGTACTTGGATAAGTTAGCTTTTTAACGTGGCAGATTATAAGTTTAAGTTTTGCTTCCTCTTTCGTGATTGTGCGGGTATGACCGTCACTTTCACTTAGTAGGATGGCTAAACTTTACTTATATCTGTCCTGCGTGGAAGTTTTCCACATCTTTTCCTTAGAAATTTTCTAAGTATTTTGAATAAGTTAGCCTTTGTACGCGCGGTTGTTAATAGGTTAATGTTCAGTTTCCTCTATCATGATTGTGCGGGTAGGACCGTCACTTTCATTTAGTGGGATGACCAAACTTTACCTATAACTGACCTGCGTGAAGGTTTTCCTTATCTTTTCTTTTGAAATTTTTACCGTTTTATGTGTTTATGCGGGTTTTGCCGCCTTCCACACGTAACGACTTACTTCTTCCCATATTTATGCGGTGAATACCGACATATCAGTGTGGAAAGTTCATAAGTATAAAGGTAAGGCTATCAACACAATGTGAAAGGAGAATCATTTCCATTAGAAGTGGCTCTAGGCCTTTTCTTTACAAGTTTGGAATTGATCTACATGTAACATTTGCGTAATTGAGCTCCATTCCATGTTCTTGGGATGGGAGTGCCATCGAGCCTTTCGAGCCGGTATGCGCCGTTTCCCAGAACTTCTTTGATAATGTATGGCCCTTCCCAGACCGGGGCCAGTTTTCCTGGGCGTTGTTGGTTCGAAGCCTCGTTGTTACGCAGTATGTAGTCTCCTACATTGAAGTTGCAGAGTTTTACCCGCGTGTTGTAGTACTTTTGCATTTGTCGCTTGTAGTTCTCTTCACGCACTGCGGCTAAGTCTCTGCGTTCCTCGGTTAGCATAAGGTCTAACCATCTTTCCGCATCATTGTCTTCTGGCTGAATCAAGACCCTTGGTGAGGGTAAACCAATTTCGACCGGGACCATGGCTTCAGTGCCATAAGTGAGGCTGAACGGGATTTCTCCCGTACTGGCCTTTTTCAGCGTTCTGTTTGCCCAAATGACGTGCGGAAGCTCGTCCACCCAGCCGGATCTGTGTTCCAAGAGTCTTTTCTTTATGCCTTCGACGATGCTCTTATTTGCTCTTTCTACCTCACCATTACCCTGCGGGTGCGCCACTGAGGTAAAGGTGTGGGTGATTTGAAGTTCTTCCAGCCACTTTTGTAGCTTCTTGTCAGCAAAGTTGGTGCCGTTATGCTCACCAAATTCTGTGTAAGTTCAAAACGACAAATAATAAATTCCCAAATAAATTTTTTGATATGTTTCGCGGTTGTTTGGGCTAAGGGTTTTGCTTCTATCCACTTGGTGAAGTAGTCGATGGCTACCACTAGGAACTGAACGTTTCCTGCTGCTGTAGGAAATGGGCCTGTCACATCGATGGCCCACTTCTGAAATGGCCATGAAGAGGTGACTGGAACAAGTTCATTCTTCGGGCGATGCGTGTTGGGTGCGTAGAGCTGGCAAGACCTACACTTTTTGATGTATGCCAGCGCATCCATATGCATCCCCGGCCAAAAGTATCCCGCGTTGTTTAGCTTAGCTACAACAGCTCGTGGTCCTGCGTGTACTCCACAGATGCCTTCGTGTACTTCCCTTAGGAGGTAGTCAGCATATTGGTTGTCCACACATCTTAAGAGTGGGCCAAGAAAGTTACGTCTGTAAAGGATGTCATCGATGAGTTGATAATTCAGTGCTTTACAGCGTAGTTTTCTTGCCTGTGTTTTTGACTCTGATAGTATACCCGCCGCAAGGTAATTTATTATTGGTGTCATCCACGTTTCTGTGCCGGTTTGGATGACACAAATTTCCTTGTGCGGGACTGAAGGTGCCCCGAGGAGTTCAATGCGGATGTCCTTTCCCAAGTGGGTGAAGGCTAATGATGCAAGCTTGCTTAACGCATCCGCAGATTTGTTTTCGCTACGCTTGACGTGTATGACTTTGCAATCGTTAAAATCACGCATAAGGGTTTTTGCTTGTGCGAGGTACAAGGCCATTGTGTCGTTCACGGCCGTGTACGTCCCGTTTATTTGGTTGGCTACTAACATGGAATCCACGTGGGCTTCCAAGTATTTCACTCCCATCTTACGCGCAATTCTCAGCCCGGCCAAGAATGCTTCATACTCGGCTTCGTTATTCGTACTTGGAAAATCCAGTCGAATAGCGTAAGTGTATTCTTGGCCTGCTGGGTTGGTTAGTTTCAACCCTGCGCCTGAACCCTCGTTACTGGCTGCTCCATCAGTGTAGAGTCGCCAGACATCATTGATGTCCTGTGCTGGAGAGGGTTGAGCCTCTTCCTGGCACTCTTTTTCCTGCGATGCAGGCACTTCCGCAATAAAGTCGGCCAAAACCTGGCCTTTTATGGCTGGTCTTGGCTTATACTTTATCGCGTATTCCCCCAACTCAATTGCCCATTTGGCTAGGCGTCCCGATAACTCGGGTTTGTGTAGAACGTTTGCAAGTTTGAAGTTGGTGAGAATGGTGATTGGGTGACCTTGGAAATATCGTCTTAACCTGCGTGAAGCGTGTACAAGTGCTAAGACTAATTTTTCGAGGGTAGAGTACCGGGTTTCTACGTCTGTTAGGATACGGCTGACATAATAGATTGGCATCTGGATGTCTTTCTGTTCTACTAGCAGGACCGCCCCGGTTGCTCTATCTGTTGCGGAAAGGTATAGGATTAACTCCTCCCCCGCTTCTGGTGCTGTGAGCGTTGGGAGTTCGATCAAGCGTGACCGAATCTCCTGAAAAGCTGCTTCCGCTTCTGGTGTCCAGTGGAAGTGCGTTTTCTTTAAACAGTTTCTCAATGTTGACACGAAAGGAAACGACTTATCCGCGTGGTTTGCCAAAAAGCGATTAAGTGCGACTAGTCGTCCATTCAGTGTCTGAGCCTGTTTGATGGTAGTAGGCGATTCCATTTTGATAATGGCTTCGACCTTTTCAGGGTTCGCTCTGAAGCCATCTTTAGTGACGATAACCCCTAAGAACTTCCCTTCTTCCATCCCAAAGGAACACTTGCTCGGGTTGAGCTTCATGTTTATCTTCCTGAGCGTGTTGAAAGTTTCTTCGATGTCTTTCAACATCGCTTCTGCGTCAGGGCTTTTGATGACCAAGTCATCCATGTAGACTTCCAAGTTCCTCCCAATTTGGGCATGAAACTGGTTGTCCATCAGGCGTTGGTATGTGGACCCGGCATTCTTAAGTCCAAATGGCATCATTTGGTAACAAAATGTGCCATCGGGCGTCCGAAAAGCGGTTTTGTCCTGATCATCAACGGCCATGTGGATTTGATGGTACCCCTTATACGCATCCAGGAAGCATTTAAGGCGAAACGGTGCTAACGAATCCACCTTAAGATCAATTTCGGGTAACGGATAACAATCTTTGGGGCATGCTTTGTTTAAGTCCTTGAAATCTATGCACATGCGCCATTGTTTGTTATTCTTCGGTACCATAACGGGATTTGCAACCCATGTTTGATATCTACTAACGCGTACGATGCCTGCGTCAAGGAGTTCCTTGACTTGGGTTCTACACGCGTTAGTTTGTTCTGGCCCCATTACTCTGCGCTTTTGTACGACTGGCGTAACAGCTGGGTCGCACTTGATCTTATGCTCTGCCTTACTTCGGGGTACGCCAGTCATGTCAGCTGGTGTCCACGCGAAGATATCAGCGTTTTTCTGTAGTAAGCGTTTGAGTAAGGTGCGCGTGGGATCAACGACTGTTGGGCCAATGGTAACGGCCTGGTCAGGGTATTTGCCATTGAAGGCCCATCTTTCCGGTTCGGTGATGGTTGGTTTAGCCATCTTTGGTTTGGGTTTAGATGAGACAGATGCGATGCATACCTGGGAAATGCCGGTGATCATCGCTACACCCTCAGCTGTTGGCCATCCCATCATGCCGTGGACTGAAGATACCACGGCGTTGAATCTTGCCATCCCACTCTCCCGAAGAGAATGTCGTATGTGTGGTGTGGCTTCCTCATCACGACAAAGTCCACATCTTCTGTGCGGGAGTGTTTCCCGTCCGTAAGAGTGACGGGGAAAGATAGGATACCCAGGGGGGTGTTTGTGCTGCCGTCGAACCCTTCCATCGAGGCGTAGACCGTTTCCAGGCGTTCCTTGTCTTCGTCATCTAGCTTGTCGAAGAACTGCCTGTACATCACCGTTGACGAGGCGCCGTTGTCAGCAAGAGTGCGGGAAGTGATGTAGTGCCCCAGCTGGCTTTTGATGACGATAGGGCCTTCTTTGCTGGGTCCTCCTGGCACTCGCGGGAAGCGCACCTCAGCTTCCTTCCACGCGCATGGTTCTGTCGTCCGCCTTTTTCTTCCTCTGATGTTGCCATGAACCATGTTGATGCTGATGTCAACGGGCTTTCGTCCGTTGCCTCTGTACCGGTTATCATTCCTTCCTCCCTTCTTGATTGATGCCAGAAGGTGTGCAAGTCTTCCATCCTTGACGAATGTTTCAACAATATCCTTCAAGGATGTACACTCCTCCGTACTATGACCCTTTGTCCCGTGGAAGTCACAAGATTTGCTTTGATCCGCATTAGGTCGCTGCCGGATCATTGGAGCTTTTGGCCATGGGAGTTTTTCGGTGGCAAATATCTCCGTGACGCTTTTGGTGAGTGGCGTCCACCAGTGTTTTCAGCTTGAAGGGTGTGTGTTATCCTTCCGCCAACAAGAGGGCGAGAGCTGGATGAGGTGTCAAAGTTTACCCTTGACTGCCAAATACCTAGCTTCCTCTTTTTGTTCTGCCGGGCGATCCGAACATTGTTTTCTCTGGTCCTCTACGTGTAGAGGTGTGTACTCTGGGGAAGATCCCTACCCAGTTGCTTCTCTGTCTCGGCAAAGCGCTTGGCTGCCGTCATGATGGCATCCCATGTGGATGGCATGCCGTCCTCACCCGTCAACGTGCGGATAAGCTCTGGGTATTCGGCGCCCTGGATGAAAGCGGCGCGAACAAGATCTTCACTTATGTTGCCCAAACTCAGCTTTTTGGAGTTGAAGCGAGTGATGAAGTCTAGTAAAGATTCATCCTCCTCTCTAACGCAGTTGAGGATCGTCCACTGTTCTTCAGTATATTTCCTCTGTTGACTGAAGTGTTGGCTGAACTTGTTCTGAAAGTCCGCCCAATCATAGATGTGGTGGACCGGTAAACGATCAAACCATGCCCTGGCCGCTCCAACCAGTGTCATCTGGAACATATAACACCACGTGGGTTCCGTCCAGTTGCTGACGGTTGCCCCCGCAATGAATCTGTTCAAGTGATCGTTTGGGTCGGATAGACCATCATAAGTGCCGATGTTGGACATTTGTTTGGCACTTCTCGGGGCGATTGCTTCCGCAATGTCCCTTGCAAACTTGGACTTTCCCGCATTTGCAGCAGTTGGTCTAAAGGTTTTGGAGAAGTCACGTGGGTTTCTCCCCGCGTTCGTTGGTTTAAAGGTTTCTCCAAAATTCCTTGTCGGTTGGAAGTCCGTTTCCTTACGCTTCCTTTTCGCCTTATGGCGAGGGTTTGCGTCGGTATCGGATTCTTCCCGCTCATCGTCCGAGTACTCGCACTCACTGTTCATGTTGAGATGTTGGCGAGTACTGCCGAATTCGTCAGCCTGTTGAAGTGAACGCAAGCGTTCATCCAACTCAGCTTGGAACTCTTTCTGACGTGCTTCGGCCCACGCCTTAACTTGATCGAGTGTTTGGCGAGGGAGCCTCGCCTGTTTTTCCAACCGGGCATCAGTGAACCCCAGTGAAATATTGTTTACTGCACTTGTCCCGGCTTGGGTAACCGGGGTAGTGTTCGTAAAATTTGTATAACCGCCGGTGTTCCCCCCAGTTACTGGGGTTGTGGTTACCGGGGTTTCTTGGTCACTTACTGGCCTTGGGACCGGAGTAACGTTAACCATTTCTTCAGAAATTTTGAAAAAACTAAGAATTAGTTCTAGCTTTTATGCACGGATGGCGCCAATGAAGAAACACTAATCGACCCCGGGCAAATTACGGATAATCAGGGGTTAAATGGATGTTTCCCACGAGGATGAGGTCCAGCAAAGAAAGTTGTTCTTCAGGTGACCTGCAAAACAGACACTGTAAGCTCGTCACTGAGAAGGGGGGGTTCCTCCTTGTGACCACCCTCCGGTGTGAGAATCAGACTAGATTGCTCTGAATATAAGTGTATATTAAGAGATTGCTAGAGAAGATAAGATAATGAGATATCAGATAATCCCCTTACCATTCCAAGGTGTTGGAGTATTTATAGCCGAAGGTAGGTTTCCAAGAAGGTACAGCCGGCTGAATAGTATTCCTGTTCTACCAACAGTGGGCTACGCACGAGCCATGCTGGTTGGTGGATAGGCTGCGGCTGATAGTGACAAGGCCGGCTGTATACTGTTCCTTTACTGCCGGCTATGCACTGTTCCACCAACTGTAGGCTACGCACGTCCCACAGTGAGGGTTGGTGAGTAGGCAGCGGCTAATAGTGACAAACAGTACTAGAGGGTGCTCCTCCTCGTACTGTTGTCGGTGAGCTGTCACCCTTTGATTGGTTCATGGGCTGCTTTGGTCAGATCTTGTCTATTTTGTCCATACCTTGGCAGGTATAGTTCAAAAGATCTTCCAGAAGCATACGGACTGGCTCATTTGGGCGGGAGTATTCCCGCCTTGCTCATTCCTTCAGGTGACATTACTGAAGTATCAAGAGTTAGTGCCTTGTGCGTGTAGCCTTGCTATTAGTGCGGGTAGCCTTCCCTGATGGCTTGTATCCGCAGCTGCGGGAACAGGCGGGGTACTTCACCATTGGGAGGCTTTCCCTGCGGGAACAGCTGGCGTACTGCGCGTAAGGTCTTCATCTCTGAGCATGGTGGGTCCTGCGGAAGCAGTTTATCCTTGCGCAGACGTCCCTCTTCAAGGTGAGTCTTGCGGGTCCAACTGGGCTCTGCTGGAACCTACCTATTCATGACCAAATATTTCGTGCACACATAACAAAACAAAATAATATAGGATTTTCCTAAGGTGCACACGTATTATGATCAACCACGATTTGATATATATATATACATATATATATATAGAGAGAGAGAGAGAGGAGACCAAAACACATTGGTGATATTTGAGGCACATTATTCCTTATGACCAAATATTTTGTGCACACATAACATAACCGAATAATGTGGGATTTTCTAAGGTGCACAAGTGTTATGATCAACCATGATTTGATATATATATATATATATATATATATATATATATAAAGAGAGAGAGAGAGAGAGATGAGAGAGACCGTAAGTTGTGAGTTTGATATATATATATATATATATATATATAAAGAGAGAGAGAGAGAGAGAGAGATGAGAGAGACCGTAAGTTGTGAGTTTGATACAAAGGGCCCTGCATATTGCATAGACTATTGCAACAATATCTAGACACATCGACCCACGACTGTTGAGTCTCATTTTTGTCCATAAGAATAGCAAACATTGGTAGACTTGTTACAAAAGAGTTATTGTGATGTGACTATACGTAAGGTAGTAACGACGTAAAGAAGTATCGTATAAACTATAAAGCAAATAAGTGATGCTTTAATTGGGTATATGATTGGTTGGTGGGATGATATTTATAGTGTAGGAACCCTCGTACTATGGTCGCATTGCCTTAGTACTCGTTATTTCTCGTGAGAAGATATTGTACCAAGTATAAACAATGACAGTAGGTTGCCATCATGATAGGTTTTGTATGCGTGAGCACGCCTTACATATCACAACATTATAAAACATTTATGATTAGAGTACATTCATGCTACTCAATTAGTATAGTTGTTTACTGATTTATAAGTTGAATCATGGAAATTCGAACATAGCTTCGTGATATAATAATACTTCTTAATCTGCTCTACCAAATATGAACATAGATAGTTATGTGTTTCGCTGTTAAGTACCACTCTATAATTGTATTGTTTCCCTGTGGCACTTATCACCTCTGAAGGCCACTTAGTGTCCCCTTCATTATATTGACAAATCGCTTTCCCTTTGTTTTCCAAGATCATGTTATGTAAGATCAAGCAAGCATAATATCTTTTCTTTCACCCACATTTGTGCCACATTGTTGATGATAATTACCCACATTTTTCTAAGAACTTCGGATGCCCTTTCGATAACCTTTTCTACTGATTCATGCATAGTTTTGAGTAATACCTTTTTAACCTTCATGTGGGCGTAAAAAACAATTTGACGATAGTGGCACACTATGGATAAGTATCATTTTCAAGATAATACCCGTACTTTTACTCTATATCATCAACAAAAAACGATTGCTTGGTGCTCTCCATCAACTATGTCATCGAAAATAGTAGATTGATACACAACATTAATATAATTATTGAAAGAAGATCCAAAGAACGCATGCTAAATCCAAAGGTTATATGATGCTACGGCCTCAAGCATTATGATAGGTGTGGATGATCACCTTGCCTCGCCAAGATTAAGTAAGGCAGTTTGTCCACTCCCAATGTGTTCAAAGCTCTTCTCTGCAATAATATTTTTATATAATAATCAAATAATTATATAAATAATTGTAACAGTAATAAACATGCAAATAAATGTAACAATAGACAAATATTACCTTAAAAATAGTTTTTGAGTTATTGCGTTATTCGTACGAAATGTACGAATGCATTGGAGATTTGGAGGTGCACTTATGTGACATAACTCATGTTCCATCAGGAATCAAGCGATGGATATATAAATGGATACAGCTATAGCTAGAAGTAAAGGGGGAATCTTCATTCCATGTTTTGAAGTATTTATGTTTAATCCAACCTAAATTGGTGAATCAATTTGGATTCAGTTCTTTATATGTTTGGACTTTGGATCCGAGTCAGACAACTAAGAATATTAAGGCAATGTATATAAATAATAATTAAATTGTTCATTACTATTCAATATTTCTATCTGATTCAAACTGTTGACTCTTAACTTCTTAAGTTATAGGATTACATCATAATTGGGCTAAGGGTAATAGGGCTTGGTTGAGCCTCAAGTGATCCAATCAAAACCCGGCACGTAGGCGATAGCATGACCCTGAATCAAGCCCCCTCGTTCGCGCCCCTGATCACATGAAGGGTGTAGTGGTGTTCGCGACCCCCAAGCGATCCAACAACAATTTTTTTAAACTTTAACCAGCCAACGGCTAGTTTTGCCCCGCGGTCCCGGCCAGGAGACTCGTCCGCGCTCCTGATCACTTAATTGAGGGGTGTAGTGGTGTTCGTGAGCCAACTCACCCGCCATCTGGGTCACGCCCCTCCCTTCACCCCATTATCCAAGGCCTTATCATCGGAATGTCTCAACTCCCTCTCCCTCTCCTTTTTCATTTTTTTGGTTTTGTTGTTAACTAGTTGGAATTTTACTACTAATAATACTAATAATTGAAACAATAACGTACACCTAAAGTTATTATTATTATTATTATTATTATTATTATTATTATTATTTACATAAGAGGTAGATGTGGAAATACATTCTCAAGTAAAGTATTTACTTATGGTCAGTGTGTTTAAGTTGAAATTTTAAAATAATTCACAATAAAAAAATTTAGATTCATTTTGATAAATATATGGAGTTAATACACTAACTTTATCCTACTTTTTGAAAATATTTAAAATAATACATTAACTAATTAAAAATCGATAATATATATAAACGAAACTTTTAAAAGCTCGCCGGTTGTTCCCTACATTTTCTCGAGCCACCTGATTGCTTTAATTGTAAATGGAGGTTTATCATTCATTTGACCCGAATACACGGGTATGGGTCTCACCAAACCCAGATAACTCTTAAACGGGTGATAATATCTTATTAAATTAAAAACTAATCTCACCAAATATTTGATGTGAAAATCTTATAAAATAAGGATATATTAAAAATTAATATATGATTTTTTTAAAAAGATATTATTATAATTAAGAAACAATTTAAGGTAAAAAAATAAACGGGTCTTCGGTCTTACCAAATTCATATAGCTTTTAAACTGAGTTATTACATCTCATTATTTGTGAAACTTATTATCATCAAACCATAAGTATATTATTAACTTTCAATAAAATAAATAAAATTAAAATTCAAAAAATATATAAATATTAAAAACAAATAATATAAAACAACCCATGTAATACGGGGATAAAAACTAGTAGTATATATATAGACCGATAGACGTAGAAATATGTGGAGTGTTAAAAAGAACATACCAAAAGGTATAAGTGGTAAAAGTATAAATTAGAAAGTAGGAAATTAATTGAAACGGGAGATGAAGAATAAAGTGCGTCGTTGCGTCAACTTATGTGAAAGAATGATTTCATTTTACGGTGGATTGTTATTTGTTATGATTTGACACACCAATGCTATAGTCAAGTGAATGACCTACTTATTTGCTAAAGGACCGCACATGTAAATCAAGTAGGTCACATGACTTATGATAACACCCTCAGATCGGTATATATTGCAATTTTGACTAATCGACACCATAAAGAGTCAAGTGTATGTCTTTATCAAATAAACGAAGAAGATTGAAAGTTGGTAGTACCCAAGTGTAAACTACATGATATATTATAGAGGATATATGTTACATGTTTACACCTTAGTCGGACAACTTTCAATCCAAGTTTATGTGTATATAAGTATTGTAGGACTAAGTTCACATGATAAATTTGATTATCTTTGAAAATCAATGAATGTAAATGATTCTCTTTTAAAAGTTTACTTAATGTACAACATTAGGCAAATCTTATATTGATTGTGTACAAGAGGGATGATTGTTTCATAAGAAACTGAAGAAACACGAAATCCCCTCTTAGGTCTAATTGTTTAGTCCAAGGATGATGATCAAGTATTTCTCACGAGGGGTTGGAATCCTTCTTGGCGCAGATGAATGTTTCCTACCCATTACGAGGAATATGAGGGGGGGGGGGGGTCTCTCGTAACTACCCTCCGGCATGAGAATTATTATTTGACTTGTGGTTGAAAGTATATAGAGAGAGTTTAGAATATTGGATTCCGGATTCTTTACCCTTTGGAGATACTTTGGTATTTATAGTCGTTGGGAGAGAGAGATAGTATGACCAACTACCATGTCAGGATCTCCACCAATTAAATTCCCTGCACATGTGTTCTTGGGAGTTGGTGGGCATCGTGGCCTTTTGATGTTAACGTGTTGTACTAGGTGGTACCGTCATTTATGTGTTGTTTATCCCTTATTGGTTAGGCGTCATTTATGATGGATATTCTTCCTTTTTGTCCCATGCTGGTGGAGATCTTGGCGCTACTATTCTCGAGGTGTCAGGGATGTTATTATATATGGTCGTACGCAGCCGTGATTTCTGGCGCCATGCTACCCGCATGGCGCTTGGCCTTTCCACTCAGCAGGATAATATATGATTTTGGAGTGGGTTTAGTACCCTACCTCTAAAGAAACAACTCACCTCAAATACTATCAAGGTGTTTTGAGCACGCTGTCTATGAATGTAAGGAGAATCGTGGGTAAGGGAAATTCGTGGATATGCATCTCATGAAAAGTCTTCACTTGAACAATAAAAAACGAATACTTGAGCTCATTTCACTACAAGAAATTTGACTTTTAGCGGCGACAAAAGGTGTTGCCGGAATCTGATTTCCAGCTCCAATGGGCTTTTAGCGACCGCCGCTATTGCCTCAATTCCGCTATTGCCGGAATCTGAGTTCAATTTTATAATATTTCAAAGTGATTGTAGTTCCTTTAATTCATCAATTAAATAACGGCCAACAATTTCTAGACTTTTGAGTTGGGTTCTTAATTTCTTAGGTTGCTTCAACTCACCATTTAACAACGTTTTGAGGGATTTTGAGCTTACCAAAAGAACTATTAGTGATTTGGTAAGAATGCTTAAAACGGTAATTTTGATCTTTCGTTTGTAGAAATTTGATCGAAACCCGACCTTAATTGGTTCCATTATCTTCATCTTTAATATATATAGACTCAACCTTTAAAAGCTCTCTAATTACTTCATATATTTTTTAAATATTAAAACGAATAATGTACAATAACCCCGTAATAGAGGGGGAGGGGGGGGGGGGGGTAAAAGCTAGTCTTAAATATATATATAAACGAAACCTTTAAAAGCTTTCTGATTGCTTTCTATATTCGTTCAAGCCACTAGATTGTTTTATTTGTAAATGACTCATGCATTTGACCCGAATTTACTGGTATGGGTCTCACCAAACCCAGAGAACCTTAAACGGGTTATAACATTTCATTATATTAAAAATTAATTTCATCAAATATTTGATATGAAAGTCCTATAAAATAGGAATATACCAAAAATTAATATTAAAGATATTATTTATGTTAAAGAAACAATTTTATAGTAAAAAAAATAAGCGGGTCATGGGTCTCACAAAAACCCAAGTGCCCATAGATTTTAAACATGTTATAATATCTCATTTATTTGTAAAACTCTTTCATCGAACCCTAAGTATATTATTAGTTTTCTTACAACAAATAAATTTACAATCCAAAACAATATAAAAAATATTACACGAAAAATGAAAACAAACCCCGTAATACGGAGGATAAAACCTATTATGTTATAAATACCGACAATTATGGTCCATTAATCCATAAAATGGTAGATTTAGGTAAAAAAAAGTTTATGGTTTCATCTTGGGGACAAAACTTGTTGCATTCATATGGTTTACTAAATTTATGCTCCAATTACGCAACGAGTTAATTTCTATCACTATTACAAACTTTCTTACTTAAAACGGGTCGAAATGTGTGAGCACCAGCCACAAGCGTTGTAAGTCGCCGTCGCCACTTTCCAACTGCCATATTGCCACCATCACTGACATCGTCCCACCTCGACCCCTTGTCCTTTGTTGTTGCGTCCTCCACCGTCACCGCCCACACTACAACTGGTGTCGCCTCCATGTTACCACCACTTCCTAATATTGCTGCCACCTCAAACGTCACTAGCGTATCTACCACCGCCAATGTCACGTCCGATGCAGCACCACCCCAGCTCCCGCCTCTTCTATCTGTCGTTACTAGTCGACATAAAAATAAATATGCTGCGTAAACCAATTATGATACTTTCTTCTCTTTTATAACGACCCATTTCAATGCAAACCCATGTTTGAAAGAATATGTTTCGACCTGAACAAAGTTGATACTTTATAAAATGAATTTTGAGCTAAACTTATTTTGGGCCTTTTTTTTGACTTGTTACTTGGCTTGACCTCAACCGCCCCGCCAGTTTTAGCATGCTCACATTATCATGAGAAATTAGACCATATAATCTACTTAAAAAATCATATGAATACGTATACTATTTGTTTGGACATATCACATTAAAAAGTTAATGATCTTCGCATATATGCGATATCAATACCCTTGCATTCGGTTCTATGAATGTAACAAAAAGTCCCGTTTCGATCCTTTTCTATGGATGTAAAGTGTAAACATCAAATGCCCTTAGTTTTTGTATGATTGTTTGACTTTGTTTCGGCAATGTCATTTCATGGGCCTTTCTGGCAACCATGTTTTTATTTATTTTTAGGTTTATGCTTTCATGTTATTGATACTTGTGACCAAATTTTGTATTTTGGTTAACGGTCCAAATTTGTATTTGCATACGGTCAATTTCACGGTTTGTTTTTGGGCATGGTGGGGATAACTGTCGGATTAGATATTGGCATATTGCAGTAACTTGGAAGTAACTTTTTGCAGGAAGAAAAAGTTTCGAAAATATATTCCCCAATGCAATTTGATGGTGGTACAATCAAGTCCACTTGGACCACTTTAATCACTTTCACATGGTTTATTAATATAACTTTTATATAAATCTTTTAATGAAAATATTAAATCAATAATAATAATTAAAATTCTTATATAATATGTACATATAATACATAACCGGCTAAAGCGAAATTATATGACCTATTCATAATAAATGTAATTTTTCATTTTTTTTATTACAGTCATAAAAATTGGTCATAACAGTTACTCTGTTTAATATGTCATGCCCTTATAACGCACTATAATGTCCGCGTTGCTCGGGAGATGGTGAAGGCCTGTAGGGGCTTTATCCGCCCCTGTAATGGCCTTATAGATTACAATACTCCATTAAGAATGATCTAAGCAGGTTTATTCTAACATATTTAGGCTAAAAACCGGTTCAAGCTATCTAATGAAACAGTGGACACTTAAAGACTCAGTTAGCAAATGGACCACTTGTATCATTGGATTTTTGAATTGGATGGTATGTGGGACCATTTCGACCTCGATGAGTGTGCCCTCCTACCCTTAAACGGGCATCACCTTCGCTAATGGGCCAATTAAAGCAACGGGCTGGTCCACATCTGAAATGAGAGTTGCTCATCCTGACACATGTCATGTGACGGTGGGGTTTTCTTAAAGCAATCCCTAAATATTTTTCATAAATCCAACACCTTTTTTTTGAGTTTTTTTCTCTTCTCGTTCATGCACCCAAACGGATCACTATTATCCAATGATATAATTCCTTTTTAAAGTACACTGTCACTTTTGTTGAGTCCATAATAATCAGAGAACATAAAAAACTACCTTAAGAAAAATGTTTATTTAAAGAAAGGTATTACCCATTCCTTTTATAACCATCAATTGTTTACTTTCTTAAATTTAACGTGTTATAAAGCAATTTGTTCTTAGTTCATGAGGTATACTCTAATCCATCTTAATTTCACATAAGCTTCCCATCGTCATTTTTTTCTCTTTCACTCTATGTTATTCAAAGGAAATGGTTTAACCCATTTAACACGTAATTAATATAACAAATCAATTAGTAATTAATAAATATTGTTCATTTTAACCCGTTAAAAGCATAACCCATTGACCTTTTTAACACACTTAACACAAGAGGGGAGTGGTTTAATCCATCTTTAAAGTGTCATGTCACTTTAACCTATGTAGGGGTTAGAGTATACCTCATAGCCTTAGAAGTAGTGTTGTAAAATCCAACCTCTCATACCCATCTATATTGCAAGTTTTATTCATAAGAGGTTTATGATTTGTTTTTTATTTTGTTTGGTGGAGTCTTCTCATGAGGTTAGATGTCTTTAGGTTACTCTACTCGGGCATGCTTAATTTTGAAAATTTTCCCTTTCATGCATAGTCGCTACATGATCTAAAACGCACTTGTGATATTTTCGCATAGACATTTCTTATAATTCGATATCTCTCATGTAGATATAATATTATGATCTGTGATTCATCTATGGTGTCACAACACATTTTTTGGACTAAGTCATCTTAGATGAGGTTTTCCCGACCATAGTAGTCAAAATCTAACAAGAGTGGATTCGATATCATTTGTAACACTCAACCTCTTATACCAACCAAATGATGCTTGCTTTACCCGCTAGTAGCTAACATTTTGCTTTTGTTTTCTGTTGAAGACTTCCCCAGTCACTTATCCTTGGATTATCCCACACCAAACACGAATGAGTGTGATGTTCTTCTCCCATACACATTTATTATGCACATACTAAAACACATTGGTGATATTTGAGGCACATTATTCCTTATGACCTGAAGAAACACTAATCGACCCCGGGCAAATTACGGATAATCTGGGGGTTAAATAGATGTTTCCCACGAGGATGAGGTCCAGCAAAGAAAGTTGTTCTTCTGGTGACCTGCAAAACAGACACCGTAAGCTCGTCACTGAGAAGGGGGGGTTCCTCCTTGTGACCACCCTCCGGTGTGAGAATCAGACTAGATTGCTCTGAATATAAGTGTATATTAAGAGATTGCTAGAGAAGATAAGATAATGAGATATCAGATAATCCCCTTACCATTCCAAGGTGTTGGAGTATTTATAGCCGAAGGTAGGTTTCCAAGAAGGTACAGCCGGCTGAATAGTATTCCTGTTCTACCAACACTGGGCTACGCACGAGCCATGCTGGTTGGTGGATAGGCTGCGGCTGATAGTGACAAGGCCGGCTGTATACTGTTCCTTTACTGCCGGCTATGCACTGTTCCACCAACTGTAGGCTACGCACGTCCCACAGTGAGGGTTGGTGAATAGGCAGCGGCTAATAGTGACAAACAGTACTAGAGGGTGCTCCTCCTCGTACTGTTGTCGGTGAGCTGTCACCCTGTGATTGGTTCATGGGCTGCTTTGGTCAGATCTTGTCTATTTTGTCCATACCTTGGCAGGTATAGTTCAAAAGATCTTCCAGAAGCATACGGACTGGCTCATTTGGGCGGGAGTATTCCCGCCTTTCTCATTCCTTCAGGTGACATTACTGAAGTATCAAGAGTTAGTGCCTTGTGCGTGTAGCCTTGCTATTAGTGCGGGTAGCCTTCCCTGATGGCTTGTATCCGCAGCTGCGGGAACAGGCCGGGTACTTCACCATTGGGAGGCTTTCTCTGCGGGAACAGCTGGCGTACTGCGCGTAAGGTCTTCATCTCTGAGCATGGTGGGTCCTGCGGAAGCAGTTGGTCCTTGCGCAGACGTCCCTCTTCAAGGTGAGTCTTGCGGGTCCAACTGGACTCTGCTGGGACCTACCTCTTCAAGTCCCCCCAGTCCAATGTTCTTCTCATGAATTATTAATAAGTGAGGTGAAGTTTTGGACTTTAGCAAGGGGTTTTGAAAAGGGTTTTTAGTTTTGAGGTTTTCCGTGGGGATTCTTCCCGCGGTTTTCCTAATGTCACGCAGAAATTCCCGACTTTTCTGCTTGATCTTTGGGTATGATGCGGGTAGGTTTGTAACCTCCTCGCAAGTCAGGAGCGTTGAGTTTCACTTGTGTAGAATCTCCATGAGGTTTTGGTAGTTTTAACATAGTGATCAATTATGTTAAACAACCAATTCCATCTTGGAGCTTCAAACAATCTAGTTGTCAACGATCCCGCTATGCGGGGATGTTATTTCCCTTTCCGCGAGCATGGCCCAGAAGATCCTTCTTGGTTTCAATTCCCTGCGAGTGCTAAGTATGTGAAGGGTTTCGCCTTGACACTGTACCCGCACTCGTCTTATAGTTAGTTTACTTCCAAGGTATTCTTGGCGTCCATTCCCTGCGGGTGCTAAGTATGTGAAGGGTTTTACTTTGACACTGTACCCGCACATGTCTTATAGTTACTTGGTTGCACAGGTAAGGGGATATATTCCCTCTTATTTTTGAATATTTGAATCTTTTTGAATTTCTTTGAAATTCGAAGAGTTGGTGAAAGGATAAGAACAGTCCAGACTGTTGAAGGGACGTTAGTGTCTGACGGTTTCTTCTGACAGTTTCAGGACGTGCAGGAAGTTATGACGACGTGACAGTATATGGTCATTCCAGGCGCTTTTTCAGGCGCGTGGGCGCGATTTTTCGGGCGCGTGGGTGCGGATTTTACGACACACGTCCCGTCAACAGCTGTTGCCAGGTTGCTTTTTCCACGTGTCATAGTTTCATTGCACCAGCTCTTTCCTCTCTCCTCCGCATTAAATTCATCGCATTTATTGCGATGAGTATATAAATGGGGTGAGGGTTCACAGTAATCTACACTTTCACTTCTCTCTTCTTCTTGTAAACAATTTCCGGCGAATACTCACTATTCCGTCGAGCATTCTTCTGAAATCATTCTGTTACATCCAAAACATGTCTTGTACCCGTGATTTTGAGGCCACTGCCGAGGAGTCTGAGATGTTCGTCGAGAACCCGACGTCGGCGTCCGATAAGGACGACAAGAGCACTGCTGGTGAGTGCCAGTGCGCTCTTCCTACTGATCTCTACCAGTACATCGTCCGGAAGTTCATGCTCGAGCCTTTCGAGCCTGAGTTTCCGGAGCCTCATCAGACGGTGTACGATGCCCCCAAGGGCAAGATAAGAGTGTACGCCGCATTCTTCGTCTATGGGAATCTGAGGTTCCCATTGACGAAGTTTGTGTACCGTGTTCTGGAGAGGCACGGTGTACACTTGACGGAGGTACACCCAATGGCGATCGCAAAGATCCGCCATTTCGAATGGGTGTGCCTCATTATGGGTGTGGAGCCCCATGTCGACCGCCTGATGACCTTCTACTCCTGGAGGTGCATCCAAGGGTGGTACACCCTGGTCAACCGGATCAAGGGTCTGAAGATTTGTGCAACCGAGCGCAGTCTTCGGTCGTGGAAGCGGGAGTTTTTTTATATCTCCGCTCGCGTCATCCCGATAGCGATGACGTTTAAAAACGGGAGCGCGCTCCCGAACCTTCCCGCCTTGAATTACCAGGAGGCGGAATGGTTCTCCAAGGTTTCCCGGATCCAGTCTCCGGTTTACCGCTTTGCGGAGTCCGGGATGGTGATGCTCGGGATGAGCCGGGTGTGGAAGGAGGCGTCACAGATTCCCATCGTCCTAGAATACGGTTTGAACTCTGTCCCTTACGGTATGCTTTGTCTTCTTTGTTGATTTAGGTTTTTCTTCTAACTGTTTCTTCTTTTATTTCAGAAGGGAATGACTTGCAGTCGCTCCTGCATCCGCGGGAGGCTGATGGTCCCGCTCGGATGGGTACTCGTGCTCTAGATGAGAACGAGTTGCCCATCCTTGAGCAAACGGCGGATCGGTTGGTGGAGGTCTACCCGCCAGGCCACGAGATCCTAAGCGCCCGGCGGCCAGGTAAAGAACTTTTTAACCCTCGCCCTGTGAATACTGAAACCTCTGCGGGAATTCCTCTAATTCTGTCTTCTGATGAGGAATCCGCAGATGGTCCTTTGTTGGCGAGGAAGAAGAAGGCTGCCGGCGGGAAGGGCAAGGCGACAGTTGCCTCCACTGCCGATCCGGTGAATCGGTCTAACTCAGAGACCGAAAGTGAGAAGGTGGCGGGGAACCCTGGTGGTGAGACCACTGTTCCGGAGGTTCAGACGGCTGTCACCTCCGAGCAGCCCCGGACGACGACGGTCACCGGCGTGAAGAGGCCGGCTCCATCGGGTTCATCCCCGCGTGTTCGCACCTTCAAGCTCAAAAGGACTCGTAAGTGTAAAGTTAATAATTTTAACTTCATGTTTCTGCCATTATATTCAAAGGAAATGGTTTAACCCATTTAACACGTAATTAATATAACAAATCAATTAGTAATTAATAAATATTGTTCATTTTAACCCGTTAAAAGTATAACCCATTGATCTTTTTAACACACTTAACACAAGAGGGGAGTGGTTTAATCCATCTTTAAAGTGTCATGTCACTTTAACCTATGTTGGGGTTAGAGTATACCTCATAGCCTTAGAAGTAGTGTTGTAAAATCCAACCTCTCATACCCATCTATATTGCATGTTTTATTCATAAGAGGTTTATGATTTGTTTTTTATTTTGTTTGGTGGAGTCTTCTCATGAGGTTAGATGTCTTTAGGTTACTCTACTCGGGCATGCTTAATTTTGAAAATTTTCCCTTTCATGCATAGTCGCTACATGATCTAAAACGCACTTGTGATATTTTCGCATAGACATTTCTTATAATTCGATATCTCTCATGTAGATATAATATTATGATCTGAGATTCATCTATGGTGTCACAACACATTTTTTGGACTAAGTCATCTTAGATGAGGTTTTCCCGACCATAGTAGTCAAAATCTAACAAGAGTGGATTCGATATCATTTGTAACACTCAACCTCTTATACCAACCAAATGATGCTTGCTTTACCCGCTAGTAGCTAACATTTTGCTTTTGTTTTCTGTTGAAGACTTCCCCAGTCACTTATCCTTGGATTATCCCACACCAAACACGAATGAGTGTGATGTTCTTCTCCCATACACATTTATTATGCACATACTAAAACACATTGGTGATATTTGAGGCACATTATTCCTTATGACCAAATATTTCGTGCACACATAACAAAACAAAATAATATAGGATTTTCCTAAGGTGCACACGTGTTATGATCAACCACGATTCGATATATATATATATATATATATATATATATATATATATATATATAGAGAGAGAGAGAGAGAGAGAGAGAGAGAGAGGATACCAAAACACATTGGTGATATTTGAGGCACATTATTCCTTATGACCAAATATTTTGTGCACACATAACATAACCGAATAATGTGGGATTTTCTAAGGTGCACAAGTGTTATGATCAACCATGATTTGATATATATATATATATATATATATATATATATATATATATATATATATAAAGAGAGAGAGAGAGAGATGAGAGAGACCGTAAGTTGTGAGTTTGATACAAAGGGCCCTGCATATTGCATAGACTATTGCAACAATATCTAGACACATCGACCCACGACTGTTGAGTCTCATTTTTGTCCATAAGAATAGCAAACATTGGTAGACTTGTTACAAAAGAGTTATTGTGATGTGACTATACGTAAGGTAGTAACGACGTAAAGAAGTATCGTATAAACTATAAAGCAAATAAGTGATGCTTTAATTGGGTATATGATTGGTTGGTGGGATGATATTTATAGTGTAGGAACCCTCGTACTATGGTCGCATTGCCTTAGTACTCGTTATTTCTCGTGAGAAGATATTGTACCAAGTATAAACAATGACAGTAGGTTGCCATCATGATAGGTTTTGTATGCGTGAGCACGCCTTACATATCACAACATTATAAAACATTTATGATTAGAGTACATTCATGCTACTCAATTAGTATAGTTGTTTACTGATTTATAAGTTGAATCATGGAAATTCGAACATAGCTTCGTGATATAATAATACTTCTTAATGTGCTCTACCAAATATGAACATAGATAGTTATGTGTTTCGCTGTTAAGTACCACTCTATAATTGTATTGTTTCCCTGTGGCACTTATCACCTCTGAAGGCCACTTAGTGTCCCCTTCATTATATTGACAAATCGCTTTCCCTTTGTTTTCCAAGATCATGTTATGTAAGATCAAGCAAGCATAATATCTTTTCTTTCACCCACATTTGTGCCACATTGTTGATGATAATTACCCACATTTTTCTAAGAACTTCGGATGCCCTTTCGATAACCTTTTCTACTGATTCATGCATAGTTTTGAGTAATACCTTTTTAACCTTCATGTGGGCGTAAAAAACAATTTGACGATAGTGGCACACTATGGATAAGTATCATTTTCAAGATAATACCCGTACTTTTACTCTATATCATCAACAAAAAACGATTGCTTGGTGCTCTCCATCAACTATGTCATCGAAAATAGTAGATTGATACACAACATTAATATAATTATTGAAAGAAGATCCAAAGAACGCATGCTAAATCCAAAGGTTATATGATGCTACGGCCTCAAGCATTATGATAGGTGTGGATGATCACCTTGCCTCGCCAAGATTAAGTAAGGCAGTTTGTCCACTCCCAATGTGTTCAAAGCTCTTCTCTGCAATAATATTTTTATATAATAATCAAATAATTATATAAATAATTGTAACAGTAATAAACATGCAAATAAATGTAACAATAGACAAATATTACCTTAAAAATAGTTTTTGAGTTATTGCGTTATTCGTACGAAATGTACGAATGCATTGGAGATTTGGAGGTGCACTTATGTGACATAACTCATGTTCCATCAGGAATCAAGCGATGGATATATAAATGGATACAGCTATAGCTAGAAGTAAAGGGGGAATCTTCATTCCATGTTTTGAAGTATTTATGTTTAATCCAACCTAAATTGGTGAATCAATTTGGATTCAGTTCTTTATATGTTTGGACTTTGGATCCGAGTCAGACAAATAATAATATTAAGGCAATGTATATAAATAATAATTAAATTGTTCATTACTATTCAATATTTCTATCTGATTCAAACTGTTGACTCTTAACTTCTTAAGTTATAGGATTACATCATAATTAGGCTAAGGGTAACAGGGCTTGGTTGAGCCTCAAGTGATCCAATCAAAACCCGGCACGTAGGCGATGACATGACCCTGAATCAAGCCCCCTCGTTCGCGCCCCTGATCACATGAAGGGTGTAGTGGTGTTCGCGACCCCCAAGCGATCCAACAACAATTTTTTTAAACTTTAACCAGCCAACGGCTAGTTTTGCCCCGCGGTCCCGGCCAGGGGACTCGTCCGCGCTCCTGATCACTTAATTGAGGGGTGTAGTGGTGTTCGTGAGCCAACTCACCCGCCATCTGGGTCACGCCCCTCCCTTCACCCCCATTATCCAAGGCCTTATCATCGGAATGTCTCAACTCCCTCTCCCTCTCCTTTTTCATTTTTTTGGTTTTGTTGTTAACTAGTTGGAATTTTACTACTAATAATACTAATAATTGAAACAATAACGTACACCTAAAGTTTTTATTCTTCTTATTATTATTATTACTTACATAAGAGGTAGATGTGGAAATACATTCTCAAGTAAAGTATTTACTTATGGTCAGTGTGTTTAAGTTGAAATTTTAAAATAATTCACAATAAAAAAATTTAGATTCGTTTTGATAAATATATGGAGTTAATACACTAACTTTATCCTACTTTTTGAAAATATTTAAAATAATACATTAACTAATTAAAAATCGATAATATATATAAATGAAACTTTTAAAAGCTCGCCGGTTGTTCCCTACATTTTCTCGAGCCACCTGATTGCTTTAATTGTAAATGGAGGTTTCTCATTCATTTGACCCGAATACACGGGTATGGGTCTCACCAAACCCAGATAACTCTTAAACGGGTGATAACATCTCATTAAATTAAAAACTAATCTCACCAAATATTTGATGTGAAAATCTTATAAAATAAGGATATATTAAAAATTAATATATGATTTTTTTAAAAAGATATTATTATAATTAAGAAACAATTTAAGGTAAAAAAAATAAACGGGTCTTGGGTCTTACCAAATTCATATAGCTTTTAAACTGAGTTATTACATCTCATTATTTGTGAAACTTATTATCATCAAACCATAAGTATATTATTAACTTTCAATACAATAAATAAAATTAAAATTCAAAAAATATATAAATATTAAAAACAAATAATATAAAACAACTCATGTAATACGGGGATAAAAACTAGTAGTATATATATAGACCGATAGACGTAGAAATATGTGGAGTGTTAAAAAGAACATACCAAAAGGTATAAGTGGTAAAAGTATAAATTAGAAAGTAGGAAATTAATTGAAACGGGAGATGAAGAATAAAGTGCGTCGTTGCGTCAACTTATGTGAAAGAAATATTTCATTTTACGGTGGATTGTTATTTGTTATGATTTGACACACCAATGCTATAGTCAAGTGAATGACCTACTTATTTGCTAAAGGACCGCACATGTAAATCAAGTAGGTCACATGACTTATGATAACACCCTCAGATCGGTATATATTGCAATTTTGACTAATCGACACCATAAAGAGTCAAGTGTATGTCTTTATCAAATAAACGAAGAAGATTGAAAGTTGGTAGTACCCAAGTGTAAACTACATGATATATTATAGAGGATATATGTTACATGTTTACACCTTAGTCGGACAACTTTCAATCCAAGTTTATGTGTATATAAGTATTGTAGGACTAAGTTCACATGATAAATTTGATTATCTTTGAAAATCAATGAATGCAAATGATTCTCTTTTAAAAGTTTACTTAATGTACAACATTAGGCAAATCTTATATTGATTGTGTACAAGAGGGATGATTGTTTCATAGGAAACTGAAGAAACACGAAATCCCCTCTTAGGTCTAATTGCTTAGTCCAAGGATGATGATCAAGTATTTCTCACGAGGGGTTGGAATCCTTCTTGGCGCAGATGAATGTTTCCTACCCATTACGAGGAATATGAGGGGGGGGGGGGGGGTTCTCTCGTAACTACCCTCCGGCATGAGAATTATTATTTGACTTGTGGTTGAAAGTATATAGAGAGAGTTTAGAATATTGGATTCCGGATTCTTTACCCTTTGGAGATACTTTGGTATTTATAGTCGTTGGGAGAGAGAGATAGTATGACCAACTACCATGTCAGGATCTCCACCAATTATATTCCCTGCACATGTGTTCTTGGGAGTTGGTGGGCATCGTGGCCTTTTGATGTTAACGTGTTGTACTAGGTGGTACCGTCATTTATGTGTTGTTTATCCCTTATTGGTTAGGCGTCATTTATGATGGATATTCTTCCTTTTTGTCCCATGCTGGTGGAGATCTTGGCGCTACTATTCTCGAGGTGTCAGGGATGTTATTATATATGGTCGTACGCAGCCGTGTTTTCTGGCGCCATGCTACCCGCATGGCGCTTGGCCTTTCCACTCAGCAGGATAATATATGATTTTGGAGTGGGTTTAGTACCCTACCTCTAAAGAAACAACTCACCTCAAATACTATCAAGGTGTTTTGAGCACGCTGTCTATGAATGTAAGGAGAATCGTGGGTAAGGGAAATTCGTGGATATGCATCTCATGAAAAGTCTTCACTTGAACAATAAAAAACGAATACTTGAGCTCATTTCACTACAAGAAATTTGACTTTTAGCGGCGACAAAAGGTGTTGCCGGAATCTGATTTCCAGCTCCAATGGGCTTTTAGCGACCGCCGCTATTGCCTCAATTCCGCTATTGCCGGAATCTGAGTTCAATTTTATAATATTTCAAAGTGATTGTAGTTCCTTTAATTCATCAATTAAATAACGGCCAACAATTTCTAGACTTTTGAGTTGGGTTCTTAATTTCTTAGGTTGCTTCAACTCACCATTTAACAACGTTTTGAGGGATTTTGAGCTTACCAAAAGAACTATTATTGATTTGAGTAAGAATGCTTAAAACGGTAATTTTGATCTTTCGTTTGTAGAAATTTGATCGAAACCCGACCTTAATTGGTTCCATTATCTTCATCTTTAATATATATAGACTCAACCTTTAAAAGCTCTCTAATTACTTCATATATTTTTTAAATATTAAAACGAATAATGTACAATAACCCCGTAATAGAGGGGGAGGGGGGGGGGGGTAAAAGCTAGTCTTAAATATATATATAAACGAAACCTTTAAAAGCTTTCTGATTGCTTTCTATATTCGTTCAAGCCACTAGATTGTTTTATTTGTAAATGACTCATGCATTTGACCCGAATTTACGGGTATGGGTCTCACCAAACCCAGAGAACCTTAAACGGGTTATAACATTTCATTATATTAAAAATTAATTTCATCAAATATTTGATATGAAAATCCTATAAAATAGGAATATACCAAAAATTAATATTAAAGATATTTATGTTAAAAAAACAATTTTATAGTAAAAAAAATAAGCGGGTCATGGGTCTCACAAAAACCCAAGTACCCATAGCTTTTAAACATGTTATAATATCTCATTTATTTGTAAAACTCTTTCATCAAACCCTAAGTATATTATTAGTTTTCTTACAACAAATAAATTTACAATCCAAAACAATATAAAAAATATTACACGAAAAATGAAAACAAACCCCGTAATACGGAGGATAAAACCTGTTATGTTATAAATACCGACAATTATGGTCCATTAATCCATAAAATGGTAGATTTAGGTAAAAAAAAGTTTATGGTTTCATCTTGGGGACAAAACTTGTTGCATTCATATGGTTTACTAAATTTATGCTCCAATTACGCAACGAGTTAATTTCTATCACTATTACAAACTTTCTTACTTAAAACGGGTCGAAATGTGTGAGCACCAGCCACAAGCGTTGTAAGTCGCCGTCGCCACTTTCCAACTGCCATATTGCCACCATCACTGACATCGTCCCACCTCGACCCCTTGTCCTTTGTTGTTGCGTCCTCCACCGTCACCGCCCACACTACAACTGGTGTCGCCTCCATGTTACCACCACTTCCTAATATTGCTGCCACCTCAAACGTCACTAGCGTATCTACCACCGCCAATGTCACGTCCGATGCAGCACCACCCCAGCTCCCGCCTCTTCTATCTGTCGTTACTAGTCGACATAAAAATAAATATGCTGCGTAAACCAATTATGATACTTTCTTCTCTTTTATAACGACCCATTTCAATGCAAACCCATGTTTGAAAGAATATGTTTCGACCTGAACAAAGTTGATACTTTATAAAATGAATTTTGAGCTAAACTTATTTTGGGCCTTTTTTTTGACTTGTTACTTGGCTTGACCTCAACCGCCCCGCCAGTTTTAGCATGCTCACATTATCATGAGAAATTAGACCATATAATCTACTTAAAAAATCATATGAATACGTATACTATTTGTTTGGACATATCACATTAAAAAGTTAATGATCTTCGCATATATGCGATATCAATACCCTTGCATTCGGTTCTATGAATGTAACAAAAAGTCCCGTTTCGATCCTTTTCTATGGATGTAAAGTGTAAACATCAAATGCCCTTAGTTTTTGTATGATTGTTTGACTTTGTTTCGGCAATGTCATTTCATGGGCCTTTCTGGCAACCATGTTTTTATTTATTTTTAGGTTTATGCTTTCATGTTATTGATACTTGTGACCAAATTTTGTATTTTGGTTAACGGTCCAAATTTGTATTTGCATACGGTCAATTTTACGGTTTGTTTTTGGGCATGGTGGGGATAACTGTCGGATTAGATATTGGCATATTGCAGTAACTTGGAAGTAACTTTTTGCAGGAAGAAAAAGTTTCGAAAATATATTCCCCTATGCAATTTGATGGTGGTACAATCAAGTCCACTTGGACCACTTTAATCACTTTCACATGGTTTATTAATATAACTTTTATATAAATCTTTTAATGAAAATATTAAATCAATAATAATAATTAAAATTCTTATATAATATGTACATATAATACATAACCGGCTAAAGCGAAATTATATGACCTATTCATAATAAATGTAATTTTTCATTTTTTTATTACAGTCATAAAAATTGGTTATAACAGTTACTCTGTTTAATATGTCATGCCCTTATAACGCACTATAATGTCCGCGTTGCTCGGGAGATGGTGAAGGCCTGTAGGGGCTTTATCCGCCCCTGTAATGGCCTTATAGATTACAATACTCCATTAAGAATGATCTAAGCAGGTTTATTCTAACATATTTAGGCTAAAAACCGGTTCAAGCTATCTAATGAAACAGTGGACACTTAAAGACTCAGTTAGCAAATGGACCACTTGTATCATTGGATTTTTGAATTGGATGGTATGTGGGACCATTTCGACCTCGATGAGTGTGCCCTCCTACCCTTAAACGGGCATCACCTTCGCTAATGGGCCAATTAAAGCAACGGGCTGGTCCACATCTGAAATGAGAGTTGCTCATCCTGACACATGTCATGTGACGGTGGGGTTTTCTTAAAGCAATCCCTAAATATTTTTCATAAATCCAACACCTTTTTTTTGAGTTTTTTTCTCTTCTCGTTCATGCACCCAAACGGATCACTATTATCCAATGATATAATTCCTTTTTAAAGTACACTGTCACTTTTGTTGAGTCCATAATAATCAGAGAACATAAAAAACGACCTTAAGAAAAATGTTTATTTAAAGAAAGGTATTACCCATTCCTTTTATAACCATCAATTGTTTACTTTCTTAAATTTAACGTGTTATAAAGCAATTTGTTCTTAGTTCATGAGGTATACTCTAATCCATCTTAATTTCACATAAGCTTCCCATCATCATTTTTTTCTCTTTCACTCTATGTTATTCAAAGGAAATGGTTTAACTCATTTAACACGTAATTAATATAACAAATCAATTAGTAATTAATAAATATTGTTCATTTTAACCCGTTAAAAGCATAACCCATTGACCTTTTTAACACACTTAACACAAGAGGGGAGTGGTTTAATCCATCTTTAAAGTGTCATGTCACTTTAACCTATGTAGGGGCTAGAGTATACCTCATAGCCTTAGAAGTAGTGTTGTAAAATCCAACCTCTCATACCCATCTATATTGCATGTTTTATTCATAAGAGGTTTATGATTTGTTTTTTATTTTGTTTGGTGGAGTCTTCTCATGAGGTTAGATGTCTTTAGGTTACTCTACTCGGGCATGCTTAATTTTGAAAATTTTCCCTTTCATGCATAGTCGCTACATGATCTAAAACGCACTTGTGATATTTTCGCATAGACATTTCTTATAATTCGATATCTCTCATGTAGATATAATATTATGATCTGAGATTCATCTATGGTGTCACAACACATTTTTTGGACTAAGTCATCTTAGATGAGGTTTTCCCGACCATAGTAGTCAAAATCTAACAAGAGTGGATTCGATATCATTTGTAACACTCAACCTCTTATACAAACCAAATGATGCTTGCTTTACCCGCTAGTAGCTAACATTTTGCTTTTGTTTTCTGTTGAAGACTTCCCCAGTCACTTATCCTTGGATTATCCCGCACCAAACACGAATGAGTGTGATGTTCTTCTCCCATACACATTTATTATGCACATACTAAAACACATTGGTGATATTTGAGGCACATTATTCCATATGACCAAATATTTCGTGCACACATAACAAAACAAAATAATATAGGATTTTCCTAAGGTGCACACGTATTATGATCAACCACGATTCGATATATATATATATATATATATATATATATAGAGAGAGAGAGAGAGAGAGAGGATACCAAAACACATTGGTGATATTTGAGGCACATTATTCCTTATGACCAAATATTTTGTGCACACATAACATAACCGAATAATGTGGGATTTTCTAAGGTGCACAAGTGTTATGATCAACCATGATTTGATATATATATATATATATATATAAAGAGAGAGAGAGAGAGAGATGAGAGAGACCGTAAGTTGTGAGTTTGATACAAAGGGCCCTGCATATTGCATAGACTATTGCAACAATATCTAGACACATCGACCCACGACTGTTGAGTCTCATTTTTGTCCATAAGAATAGCAAACATTGGTAGACTTGTTACAAAAGAGTTATTGTGATGTGACTATACGTAAGGTAGTAACGACGTAAAGAAGTATCGTATAAACTATAAAGCAAATAAGTGATGCTTTAATTGGGTATATGATTGGTTGGTGGGATGATATTTATAGTGTAGGAACCCTCGTACTATGGTCGCATTGCCTTAGTACTCGTTATTTCTCGTGAGAAGATATTGTGCCAAGTATAAACAATGACAGTAGGTTGCCATCATGATAGGTTTTGTATGCGTGAGCACGCCTTACATATCACAACATTATAAAACATTTATGATTAGAGTACATTCATGCTACCCAATTAGTATAGTTGTTTACTGATTTATAAGTTGAATCATGGAAATTCGAACATAGCTTCGTGATATAATAATACTTCTTAATCTGCTCTACCAAATATGAACATAGATAGTTATGTGTTTCGCTGTTAAGTACCACTCTATAATTGTATTGTTTCCCTGTGGCACTTATCACCTCTGAAGGCCACTTAGTGTCCCCTTCATTATATTGACAAATCGCTTTCCCTTTGTTTTCCAAGATCATGTTATGTAAGATCAAGCAAGCATAATATCTTTTCTTTCACCCACATTTGTGCCACATTGTTGATGATAATTACCCACATTTTTCTAAGAACTTCGGATGCCCTTTCGATAACCTTTTCTACTGATTCATGCATAGTTTTGAGTAATACCTTTTTAACCTTCATGTGGGCGTAAAAAACAATTTGACGATAGTGGCACACTATGGATAAGTATCATTTTCAAGATAATACCCGTACTTTTACTCTATATCATCAACAAAAAACGATTGCTTGGTGCTCTCCATCAACTATGTCATCGAAAATAGTATATTGATACACAACATTAATATAATTATTGAAAGAAGATCCAAAGAACGCATGCTAAATCCAAAGGTTATATGATGCTACGGCCTTAAGCATTATGATAGGTGTGGATGATCACCTTGCCTCGCCAAGATTAAGTAAGGCAGTTTGTCCACTCCCAATGTGTTCAAAGCTCTTCTCTGCAATAATATTTTTATATAATAATCAAATAATTATATAAATAATTGTAACAGTAATAAACATGCAAATAAATGTAACAATAGACAAATATTACCTTAAAAATAGTTTTTGAGTTATTGCGTTATTCGTACGAAATGTACGAATGCATTGGAGATTTGGAGGTGCACTTATGTGACATAACTCATGTTCCATCAGGAATCAAGCGATGGATATATAAATGGATACAGCTATAGCTAGAAGTAAAGGGGGAATCTTCATTCCATGTTTTGAAGTATTTATGTTTAATCCAACCTAAATTGGTGAATCAATTTGGATTCAGTTCTTTATATGTTTGGACTTTGGATCCGAGTCAGACAAATAAGAATATTAAGGCAATGTATATAAATAATAATTAAATTGTTCATTACTATTCAATATTTCTATCTGATTCAAACTGTTGACTCTTAACTTCTTAAGTTATAGGATTACATCATAATTAGGCTAAGGGTAATAGGGCTTGGTTGAGCCTCAAGTGATCCAATCAAAACCCGGCACGTAGGCGATGACATGATCCTGAATCAAGCCCCCTCGTTCGCGCCCCTGATCACATGAAGGGTGTAGTGGTGTTCGCGACCCCCAAGCGATCCAACAACAATTTTTTTAAACTTTAACCAGCCAACGGCTAGTTTTGCCGCGCGGTCCCGGCCAGGGGACTCGTCCGCGCTCCTGATCACTTAATTGAGGGGTGTAGTGGTGTTCGTGAGCCAACTCACCCGCCATCTGGGTCACGCCCCTCCCTTCACCCCCATTATCCAAGGCCTTATCATCGGAATGTCTCAACTCCCTCTCCCTCTCCCTCTCCTTTTTCATTTTTTTGGTTTTGTTGTTAACTAGTTGGAATTTTACTACTAATAATACTAATAATTGAAACAATAACGTACACCTAAAGTTATTATTATTATTATTATTATTATTATTATTATTATTTACATAAGAGGTAGATGTGGAAATACATTCTCAAGTAAAGTATTTACTTATGGTCAGTGTGTTTAAGTTGAAATTTTAAAATAATTCACAATAAAAAAATTTAGATTCATTTTGATAAATATATGGAGTTAATACACGAACTTTATCCTACGTTTTGAAAATATTTAAAATAATACATTAACTAATTAAAAATCGATAATATATATAAATGAAACTTTTAAAAGCTCGCCGGTTGTTCCCTACATTTTCTCGAGCCACCTGATTGCTTTAATTGTAAATGGAGGTTTCTCATTCATTTTACCCGAATACACGGGTATGGGTCTTACCAAACCCAGATAACTCTTAAACGGGTGATAACATCTCATTAAATTAAAAACTAATCTCACCAAATATTTGATGTGAAAATCTTATAAAATAAGGATATATTAAAAATTAATATATGATTTTTTTAAAAAGATATTATTATAATTAAGAAACAATTTAAGGTAAAAAAATAAACGGGTCTTGGGTCTTACCAAATTCATATAGCTTTTAAACTGAGTTATTACATCTCATTATTTGTGAAACTTATTATCATCAAACCATAAGTATATTATTAACTTTCAATACAATAAATAAAATTAAAATTCAAAAAATATATAAATATTAAAAACAAATAATATAAAACAACCCATGTAATACGGGGATAAAAACTAGTAGTATATATATAGACCGATAGACGTAGAAATATGTGGAGTGTTAAAAAGAACATACCAAAAGGTATAAGTGGTAAAAGTATAAATTAGAAAGAAGGAAATTAATTGAAACGGGAGATGAAGAATAAAGTGCGTCGTTGCGTCAACTTATGTGAAAGAAATATTTCATTTTACGGTGGATTGTTATTTGTTATGATTTGACACACCAATGCTATAGTCAAGTGAATGACCTACTTATTTGCTAAAGGACCGCACATGTAAATCAAGTAGGTCACATGACTTATGATAACACCCTCAGATCGGTATATATTGCAATTTTGACTAATCGACACCATAAAGAGTCAAGTGTATGTCTTTATCAAATAAACGAAGAAGATTGAAAGTTGGTAGTACCCAAGTGTAAACTACATGATATATTATAGAGGATATATGTTACATGTTTACACCTTAGTCGGACAACTTTCAATCCAAGTTTATGTGTATATAAGTATTGTAGGACTAAGTTCACATGATAAATTTGATTATCTTTGAAAATCAATGAATGTAAATGATTCTCTTTTAAAAGTTTACTTAATGTACAACATTAGGCAAATCTTATATTGATTGTGTACAAGAGGGATGATTGTTTCATAAGAAACTGAAGAAACACGAAATCCCCTCTTAGGTCTAATTGCTTAGTCCAAGGATGATGATCAAGTATTTCTCACGAGGGGTTGGAATCCTTCTTGGCGCAGATGAATGTTTCCTACCCATTACGAGGAATATGAGGGGGGGGGGGGGGATTCTCTCGTAACTACCCTCCGGCATGAGAATTATTATTTGACTTGTGGTTGAAAGTATATAGAGAGAGTTTAGAATATTGGATTCCGGATTCTTTACCCTTTGGAGATACTTTGGTATTTATAGTCGTTGGGAGAGAGAGATAGTATGACCAACTACCATGTCAGGATCTCCACCAATTATATTCTCTGCACATGTGTTCTTGGGAGTTGGTGGGCATCGTGGCCTTTTGATGTTAACGTGTTGTACTAGGTAGTACCGTCATTTATGTGTTGTTTATCCCTTATTGGTTAGGCGTCATTTATGATGGATATTCTTCCTTTTTGTCCCATGCTGGTGGAGATCTTGGCGCTACTATTCTCGAGGTGTCAGGGATGTTATTATATATGGTCGTACGCAGCCGTGTTTTCTGGCGCCTTGCTACCCGCATGGCGCTTGGCCTTTCCACTCAGCAGGATAATATATGATTTTGGAGTGGGTTTAGTACCCTACCTCTAAAGAAACAACTCACCTCAAATACTATCAAGGTGTTTTGAGCACGCTGTCTATGAATGTAAGGAGAATCGTGGGTAAGGGAAATTCGTGGATATGCATCTCATGAAAAGTCTTCACTTGAACAATAAAAAACGAATACTTGAGCTCATTTCACCTACAAGAAATTTGACTTTTAGCGGCGACAAAAGGTGTTGCCGGAATCTGATTTCCAGCTCCGGCGGGCTTTTAGCGACCGCCGCTATTGCCTCAATTTTCGTCGCTAATACTCTTTTTTTACATGTTTTTTTTGCAGCAAAAACAAATATATGCAAATACAGACCGCGACAATGGATATATATAAACATTTTGTTTAAGTTAAACATAGAAGAAACAATTAAAGCATACTACAAACACTTTGTTTTAAGTCAAATATTTAAAACATAAAACTAGCTAGTCCATATCTCGTCGTCCGTATCAACTTTGTTTCCTTTATTTGATGCCTTCTTCGAATCCATTCATTGTGAGATTTGTGAATGTGCTATATATCTCGGGTCTTGAAACATTAACTTGATCCTACAAAATAAGGCATTCACTATAAGTTAAAACAAAACTACATATTATCAATACACTTAACACAAAAGCAAGAATGTTACCTATTTGAAAATTTGTACATCAATGAATGAGATAACTTGAGAAAATATCTTTTGAATAGTGATTATTGGGACCTAACAAAATTATGCTAAGATGGTTAAAACAATAAGCATACAAGTAAGAGTGGTAGGGGTGTAAACGAACCGAGCTCAACTAGGCTCAAGCTCGGTTCGTTTCGAGCTCTTTTTGTAAATCTTGAGCTTTGCTTGTGAGCTGTTTTTTCCAGCTTGAGCTCGGCTTATACTATGTGACAAAAGCAGATGTTACCTAGTATGTGGAGCCTACTGGTGACAACCCACTTGATAATACAACATGATTGAGTTTTTCCTACACCTGCTCAAGAAAATATTAAGAAATTTTCATACGATAAAACATAAAACAAGAAATGTTATTGTTGGTAACATATTTAAAACTGACATAAGCAAAGACTTACAACAAAGTGCACTATTACAGCAGCAAGGGATTGAGACCCTGAAACAGAAATTGAGAACTCTGTGATGTCTTTTAGGAATTTGCCAATCATTATCACATTTGGTTCCAGGTACATGAAATTATAAAGATCATAATTAAAGTAATATAAGTTATGTTAGCATGATAAGTTTCAAGTTTTGTAAAAGAAATAAGAGATTTACTTACCACCTCAGTTCCCTTCAGAAGTGGGATAATTTTGACTTTGAGCCCAGGTAGAAATCCAACAATTAACATGACTGCTCTGGCTGATATATCAAAAGGAGCATTAGGAAGATCATAATCTGCCCACTGAATCTGCAGATCATTTAATTCATAACATTCTTAACAATTCTTAACACCAAAGAATAACAAGTGGCATCTTAGTAATCAAATTAACCTATTTGAATTCATCAAAAATTGAATCTCTTGCCAATATTCCAGATCCATCAATAGTAACGACCGGAACTTGGGAGCCTAATTTTGTAGTAATCTGCAAGTCTTTCATAAAATTCCATATCAGTTAATACTAAAGCCGGTAACTGGGTCAGGACAGGTAGGTTTGGGTCACTGATCAAAACAGCTTAGCGCCGGAATAGGTCAATTCAACAAACGTTATTTTGGTTCGGGTCGGGATAGATTCGGGTCAAACTGGGTCAGGTTAGAGTGGGTTTCAGGTCAAAAAGGTTGGTTTAAAAAAAGTCAGACCTGACAACAGAAACAAGTCTCGCCGGAAAAAACATATACACAGATACATAAACATATAATTAACATGAATTATCAAATAAATAAATTAGAAAGAACTGGCATACCACTGGTTAAGCGATCTCAAACCCTCGGGTCAGCAGCATCAATGTCGAACCTGGTCAACAGAAACAAGTTTCACAGGAAAACACATATACACGCATACATAAACATAAAATTAACATGTATATACCTAAAAATGCCCTAAGTTAACATTTATAATGCCTAAAATCCCCTAAATCAACATGTATTATATCTAAAATCCCCTAAATCAACATGTATTATATCTAAAATCCCCTAAATTAACATGTGTTATACCTAGAATTCCCAAAAGTAACATGTATTATTACCTAAAATCCTGACTTACTCAAAATTTGGTTACAGATGCAGTGGTGGTAGGTGGTCGTTGTTGGAATTAAGCAGCCGTCGGCGGTGACTGTGGGTTGGAGATAAGAAAGTGGTGCTCTGCGGTGGTGGCTGCGTGTACCGTCGGTGGTTAATCGGAGACTGCGATGGTGTGAGGATGGGAGGGTTTTTAAGTTTGGGGGCTGAGAATTTGAGATTGTAGAACTAGGGTTCATAATGCAGAGGGAATTTTGGGAGAAAAGAAAAAAAAAATAAGTGATTTAGGACATTTCAAAGTCGCCGCTAATAATGTCGTCACTAATACTAACATTTCCTGTAGTGTTTTGATTTAAACATATAATACTGGTTTATTTGAGGGTTACTAATTGCATTAAAGCAATACATGTGTCATTTGAGAGCAAACCTCATTCTCAATGATAAGTCTCGAGGGTGTTTGCGGGAAACCTTTGGCAAATCAGGGATGGTGAGGCAAGTATCATCAAGGACTATATGTCTATAAAGAAAGATGAGATGGACAAGATGTTGAGTAATAGAAATGTCTCGTCTCAAATTCTACCAACATGTTATAGGCCATTGGTTGGGTATGAAATGAGGGCCAATCTCTCCTCCGCCTAGCAATCCTTCATCCCAATCAGTATAACGATTCCGTCCTCCCAATCTGTAAAATGACTTTTTTCTACGTCGCCGACCATCTCATCCGGAGTATGTATCGCATGCCCTTAGAATATACTGTATATAGATTCATCATATAAAGAAACTATAAACTAAGATCTTTTTAACTTGAAAAAAGGATAATTAATTATACCCGCAAGAAAACTGGTGCTCCCAATAGAAACAACATTTTTTCTGATGGAATGAGATTCATTTCATAATCGCTTATTCATGCCTATCAAAAGTTACCTAAGAGTAAAGAGTTCATTTCTTTTTAAGATAACACACCTCACTTGTATATATAACCTAATTACAAACAAATTTTGAATGATGCCACATAATTTCTATCAATTATCTATTTGATACACCATTTTTAAAGTCCATCTCTAACGGGATTTTATCCGTCCCTAATTATCTGATGTCTCATATCTAACTCTAACTTGAAACCCCTCGTAAGTTGAAACCCCAATAACCGAGGGCTTGAATCAGAAACCTTTGTTATGGAAAGTAACCGGGCTACCACTAAATCAAAATTCCAGTAATGCTATTATATGCAACTTATCTTCAACATAAATTATCACATATTAAGGAACATCGCAATATTTATTTAACTTCATTTCCTCTCACACGTTTTTACACCGACCTCATAAATTCTTTTTTTTAATATATCACACCATGATCCAAATCCTATTTCTTTTCCTTTTTTGGAGAGATGATAAAAACAATAATATATTTACAGGTGAAGTAAAGTACATGTATATATACACACCCTTCCACTCCCACTTGGTACATTAGTTCCCACTGTTCCATTCATCTCTTTCACGCCAACCAAACTCTTATGGAGATGATGACAATGATGATGGAGCTTGATAACCTCCCTGACCCATTCTCTCATCCAGTATTCCCAGATTCCTCATCAATCATGGATTTAAACAGCTTGATAACACCACCGTTACTACAACACCACCCTAACATTAATTCCATGTACCCTTACAACGAACCGGTAGCCGTTTCCTCACCACAATTCGTACACCAGAAGCCGGACTCCGTGGAGGCAATGAGGGAGATGATATTCAGAATGGCAGCCTTGCAACCAGTCCAGATAGACCCGGAATCCGTTAAGCCACCGAAGAGAAGGAATGTTAAGATATCCAAGGACCCGCAAAGCGTGGCGGCTAGACACCGAAGAGAAAGGATTAGCGAGCGGATTAGGATATTGCAAAGATTAGTACCCGGTGGAACAAAGATGGACACGGCTTCAATGTTGGATGAAGCTGTTCATTACATGAAGTTTTTGAAGAAACAAGTTGAGTCGTTGGAACAGGCTGCAGCTGCTGGACCGGGTGGTAGCCGTGGGTTCGGTCCCACCGCCACCATTAACCACCATAATTACGCCTTTAGAGCCTGTGGTGACTCTGCTGGTCATATGGTGGGCTCTATGGAGTGATAGAGATATATGGCATTACTCATTAGTAAAGCTTTTATTTTATTTTTTGGTATATTTATATAAGCATTATGGAGCGATTAAAATCCTTCTTTTGTAATGGGGTTTGATTAATTTGTAATTGTGGATTAACGAAATAAAATTATGTCGTTTGATTGGGTAAAATTATGAGATGCAAATAAATAATTAATCTTTTTTTTATAAAGACTTGAGATGTATCTTTTGCAAGAGAGTTAAAGAGTGACATTTGACAATACATGATCAACTAAAAGCTAATTAAATGACTTTTGCTATGCATTTATTTCACGAGCACACAAGTTTAAGATGATTATTCTCTAAAAAGATTGGATAATGTATAGATATAAAGTTATATCAACTTTAAGACCGGCCAATAAAGTTCTAACTTGTAGCATACATTAGTTAGATGTTTTATATGTACTAGGCTAGGTTGATTGATAAAAAGATTTTAAAAATAAATTAAAAGGTGCATACTATAAAATTTTAAAAAAGAATATAAGAGAAAACAAAAACACAATTACCGGTATAAATATACGTTAGTAAGTCTTATGTTTTTTATGTTTACATTCATTAAAAATTAAAACTACCCCTCACTAAGGAGACTTATGCTCATTCTGTCATTCAAACCATTCGATTTTTCATCTAATTTGGTACTTTATCACAAAACTTCATTTATGGTTTTTTTTTTTAACTTTTTAAAAATTTCAATTTCCTTCTTGTTAGATGTTAAGAGTCTATACCTGAATTTAAACCGGATGATGTTGACATGATGACGTTGGTGAGTTCATATGTTGAAAATTCGTTTAATTTCACTATGATGACATTATTATACTTAAAGCCATTTTTAGGGTTTCCTTGTTTTTTTGGTATCTAAAAAGGCATGAAGTCGTAAAAAGTGAGAAAAATTATGGATAATTAGTCAAAGGTAAATCAATGGCTAAGATGAAAGCGCTAGACACCTCGACTCCGTTGGTATGTTATAGCAATGAGTGAAAGCATATTTTTAAAATTTGTGTACAATAAAATCAAACTCTTTTAGTTTTTATTTGATTATAAAATTGCTATATTAAGCAAAATAAAACAATTATAAAGCATGTTAAACTAGGTACTTATAATAAAAATGCGCCATGGTTTTTTTTTTTTTTTACTTTGTGTGCTATCCTCGTATGTTATTTTGTTGCTGGAATTTCATGTTTAATTGGACGCATTTACCCTACATTTCTCAAGTTTATGTTTTCTTTTTAAGTAACTTGCCCATTATTAGTGTCTTTTTAATTAGGTGGTTAATTTTGAAAAATATTATATTGTTATGACTTAAGCTATTATTATTTAGCCAGGATATTATGATTTAATCTTCTTACGACTTAACCTATACGTATTCTATCATTTGATATTCTAAGAATCTTTCTCGATTGTTGATGAACAACACAGTGAGAGATGAGGATAGAGTGTTGCTAAACATACTTCCTCTTACACAATTTTTACTAAATATGCCACCCTAAACTCATTACATCAATTACTATTAGCTCTTAACATTATTTATATACATATTAGTCCTTACAATATTTTTTTTCACTTGATAATCTCCACTACATATATCAAATTAAAAACTATCAAGTATTACTATTATTTTTTTTTGTATTAATATTTAAATAATTATAATATCTTTTTTTAATGTTAATAGTATATATAGTTATAATATCCTTATTTTACCGCGGCCTCTTTATTCATTACAAAATAAACCGAAAACCTAAACCCTAAACCCTAAATCCTAAACCAGAAACCCGAAATCATAAAAAGAAAAAGCAACTTGTAAAAAATAATATGAAATCCTTAACTTTGTGCTAGTTTGTTAATTATTTGATTTCAAGGGTTAATATGCAAGTTGGTTTTTCCAGAGAGCCAGGAGGGTATGTTTAACCTGACCCATGAGGATAATGATACTTTTAGTTGCGTTCATTGTGTTCTATTTATTTACAAAGATATTTTTTTTCCTCACTGTTTCTAATTTTGTCTGGTAATGTTTATCATTTGAAATTCTAGTGGTAGTGTTATAATGTCTTATGAACTAGTACGTGGACATGGTGTTCTAGTTCATAATTTTATCTATCATATGTTTTAGCTCATGTAACCAACATGATTTACAGTTTTCCCAAGGAAAATTTTGAATTAAAGATAGCCAACGCGATGCATATGAAATACGACTTGCAAAGCCAAAGGAACATTATGAATTGAAGATGGCCAATGTGATGATAGTGTTTTGGTTCAAATGAAATCAAGATACAATGTTTTATTTCTGAACCCAATTGTGTTGTAATTTTTTATTTTATGTTATTTTATCTTTGTATTGTTGTTTAATGTATAAACAGAATCTTTTGTAGTATAAATCGCTTTTTTTTACTGAAAATGATCATTACGGAAGTTTTATTTTTGAAAAGCAGCTTCCTTTTCAAAAATTGGGTAAACGGGTGTTTGCACCATTTGTTAATCCGTAACATGTTTAAAGTTAGGGAAAATTCCCAAAATAAGCGTTTATGAAAACGTTTTTCAAGTTTAAGTGTCATTTGCGAGAAATTCTTAAAGGGTATTATAATCTAGTCGTGACGAGTAATTTGTATAACCAATTAAAACTTGACCCGTGTCTTTAAACTAACTATAACAAGCAGATTTACTAACCATTTACTCGTCACGACTAAATAAGTTTTATGCCTCGTAATCAACGCTCATGAGTAATTCATAAGTTCATTAGTCACGGATATATACATGTTTATAATCAACTTTATGGGATATTAGTTTATTTTATATTACATCTAACATAAAAGATTGCGCCTGTTTTTTTTTTTCAGTTGATGCATTTGGAAGTCCATTGTCGAACATTTCAAATGGTATTCCATTTGATAGTGAGATTTTTTTAACATGAATTTAAATTTGCTAAATTAAATTAAGAAAACAACAAAGACTCAAAATACTTATCTATGTTGCAGTGTTTAATAAATACAATGCCTATTTTGATGCTGCTGAAAAAAGAAAACAACGAAAACTCATTTTGGATTCAAGAAAATCAAAATATAAATGCGTCTGATAGTTTGTCAAAGGACCATAATTCGCCTACCATTGGAAGATCAGCCCGTATTTATCCAAGTAGTAAGATATACAAACTTACATTCTTATTAATTTGACCCATTATAGTTACACCAAAATTTGAAATATAAGGAGGAATGTATTAACTCACCTTTCTAACTTTTTTTATTAGGTTTTTTAACAAGAACTCCCTTTTCAGACTTTCACATGGTACGCCACATGCACCCTTTTCGATATGCAAATATTCATTGATTTTTAGACCCATTCTAGGTCTAAAATAGAATTAGTATGTTTATTTATATTAAGGATATATAGCTTGCAACGGTTTATAACAGAGAGGCTGCTGAGAAACGGAAAGCACGAAAGCTTATTTTGGATAATAGAAAAGCTAAGGTGCATCCGTCTACATTAGCCAGTCATAATACATCAAATGTCGATGATTCCTCGACCAGTGGAGTGTCAAACGTTATACAAAAACCAGGTACATGTAGTTACAACAATATGTACTTATTTCTATACCCAATTTCATCGTAACATATTATTATTATTATTATTATTATTATTATTATTATTATTATTATTATTATTTTCTTTATTATTATTATTGTCATAAATTATGTTTTATATATGTCTTGCAATTATATGACACTTTTCAATAAAGAAACCGTTGAGAAGCCAAAAGTGCATGCGTCAACATTAACTGTACATGATATATCAAATTCGTACTGTCCGTCTACCAGTGGAGGTTTAAATCGTAATCATACACCAAATAGTAAGATTTCACTATTTATATTAAATTCAAACATTATACTTACCTGCATAAATTAGATACGTTAATTACAATTTATTTGATTTGATTTAATTTTTGTTATTGCAGTTGAGCTATCTAGAACTCCCTTATTGGATATTTCGAACAGTATGTCGCATTTACGATTATGTTTTGTAATTCAGTATAATTATATTAATATTCATATTTTTTCCCCTTTGTTTCATATTTGTTTACAGTTGTTAACAGAATTGCTGCTGAGAAACGAAAAGCACGAAAAATAATTTTGGATAATAGAAGATCTAAACTGCACGCGTCTACATTAAGGCTTCAAAATACTACACTCTTACATACAAATAATAACCGGATATCCTATGGCAAAAAAAATTGCTTCCTCTTCAAATACGTCTGTTAGACATCAACGTACATCCATCTCTAGCGTCAACGAAAGTATAAATTCGTCGGATGTAAATGCTGGTATGCAGTTAGATATTAATTATTATTATTTTTTTGTTATGAATATAAAATTGAAAGTTATAGACATTGTTTTGGAGACCGGACCGAACCGGCCGGTCTGACTGGTTCAACCGGAATTCGATAGTCCAGCCAGTCCAAGTGGTCTAGATGAAACGGTTCAAACATAAGTTATTTGAAATTATAAATTGTTAAACAAAAATAAACAATGCTATCACAAATAATCGAACTCAACACCTGTTAATTATAAGGAATATTCAAAGCCATCTGGGCTAGCAATTTGTTTACTTAATTTGATAAGCAGCAATATTAATACAAATAATTATTCAAATGTAAACTAAGTTTACTTTAAAAAAAATATTGCACGTTACTTATTTTAATAATAAAATTTTAATCTAGAAATTTTCGACTATTAATATGTTCATAATCTGATAGTAGTCTCTTTTTTTCAAATTATATTCCTAAAAATCGGGAATTTTTATTATATTTTATATATTGTGCAATTTCAGTTTATAAGTGTTGTCCGGTTCTTAAATCCGAGCGGTCCGGTTCAACCGGTCCGAGTAGTGAACCAGTGATGCGTCTGGTTTAATGTCCGATCCGATTACGAAAACTGAAGTTATAGATGAACACATCCACATACAACATTCCAATTTTAGCAATAGTTTTCGTTATTATAATTTTAACTTTTTAATTTTAGCAGGTGCATCTAATACGAGTAACATTATGCATAACGAAGATATACATGTTGACGATATTGTTAGGGACCCGTTTGTAGGAATATCTAGAGGTAAATATATTTCAGAAAATCAAAAATTTAGTAGTTTTTTATAACAAAGTTATAATTATTTATTTCAAATCGTGTAACAGATTACTTGGACCATGGTGCTCAAAGTTTGACGTGTGGAAGTTGTTACGCAAATTTATGGAAAAATGAAGGAGTACATGGTAGAACAAATAATGGGATAACAAATTATTTGTTATGTTGTGGTTACGGCAAGGTTCAACTTCCAAGCTTAAAAGCTCCTGATCTAAATTATAAAAATTTGTTTATTGGTGTTGGCTCTGAAAACAAATACTTTTTAAACAATATTCGTCGTTACAATTCGATATTTAGTTTTACTTCAATCGGTGGAAAAGTTGATAACTTGTCACACCCTCAAAATCCACTAACGGAGTTTTATCGTCAGAGGGTGTGAACTAACAGGATCGGAATAATTAGTTATAATCAAACCATAAAAACGTTTAAATGAAAATAAGTGCGGAAACGTAAAAACCAAAAGATAAAAGTTGCGTCACGCAGGACGACTCAAAACCCCATAATAACAGTTTAAAATCAGGTTGCATAAACAAAAGCGTTTCAAATAATGCATGATCCTATACTGCGCGCCCGCCTCGGCTACCTGAGAATAACATACTAAAAGTGTCAACACGAGGTTGGTGAGTTCACAAGTTTATATAAAATAAAGCGTTCAGCGTTTTGCGTTTAGCGTTACCAGATAATGTTATGTCAATTATATATCTATAGGTAGCTAGCCTATAAAACAAGTATTACTAAGTGTTCGACACCGAAGCTGACTGTTTATCATTTGCCTTGCCACCAGGTCTATCCCGACCATGGTATGTGTTTAGCCAAGATTACACCCACTCGACCTCCAGTCGAGTTTAGCGTTGGGTGGGGTTTGTCAAACCCAATAGTACTAATCAACAATGACTCGCTATTATCCAATACTAAACGGTTCGATGTGAATGGAGGACTTTAGTTATTGCGTTTGCCACTTAGTCTTTACAAGTGATATATAATTTATATTAACAAAATCTTAAATGCGTTTTCGGAGTATGTTATCTCCCCAAGTGAAAAGCGTTTGAAAATAGTTTAGAGGGGTAAGTGAACTCACTGTCTGTGAAGAATTCCCAAAATAAATCACCAAATGATGCGCGTCACAGAAAAACTCTTTCTAGCGTTCTAAAACAACAAAGAGATTTTTCTAAGTGTTGGAACTATTATCGAGTCTCTAGACTCGGCACATAATACCTATGCACACAATATGTTTCGTGTTTCGTTTGTGAATCGTGTGTGACTTTAACAAGTACATTTGTGATACATTACATGTGTGAGCAATTATTTACGTGTCATGTATTAATAATGTACATCACTAGCAATTACTCCCCGTGAGGGCAGTTTGGTCAACACATAACAATTAACTAGCAATTATTCCCCGCAAGGGCAATTTGGTCAAAACACGACAATTAATTAGCAATTATTCCCCGCAAGGACAATTTGGTCAAAACACGACAATTAATTAGCAATTACCATGTTTCATGCAACTTTTACAAAATTCAGCAACTAGTTTCTTAATGACAGAATTCTACTTGTAAAACTAGTCTATTCCACCGATCATAGCATCTAAATTAATTTACCAAAAATCATCACAAAAGCATACATGTATTAGGTTACCATAACATATTTTATTTTATTTTTATTCCACATATGTTTCTCACAATGATCAAAACATTACAGCAAACTCATAACAGTCAAATTCATGCGCAACAGAATGTTATTTGAAATTCCTGTTAAACGAAAAATCCAACAAATGCAAGACCACTTGGGTTAGGTTCCTAACTCAACAAGTCAACTTCCAGAAGTGGAACCAACCCAATTGGTCTCGTAGTTCATGAGATATAATATTTACAAAACAACCTAACAGCAGGTCTAACAACTCAGCTTTGCACAACGTTTTTGTAAAATCATAAAGGTTAACTTTTACACGTCCAAAAATTGCAAATTTATATTCTTTAGAAACTAGACTCAACCTAGTTTACTGTAGTATCAATAATCTCAACCAATTTTTACATTTACACACAGATACAGTCAATTGAACATCAACAACACAATCTGTCCAGAAACTGTTTGCAACAAAACTCAACATATTAACCATCTATAGACCATAATCCGTTCATATAACACTCTAAACACCATAATCACTATCCATGCACATAAATTACACATTACATCCATGATTAGGGTTTTACTTGAACTCAAAATCAAGAAACAAACGATTAACATGCATTAACACCAATACTAGTTATCAATTCAACAATCAATACATCTTTCAATCAAAACAAGACACATGAACACAATCACATATAAAAATCGGACCTAGGGTTTATAATTAACCCATTAAAAATCGAAATTAAGCATAGAGGATGCATAGGATAGTTGTTTATACCTTCCTAGCACCTTAATCTTCAATCAAACTTGAACAATCTTGATTGTATGTGTGTGTATGAGGGCCGATCGCAGGGGGGGGGGGGGTCTAGAGGCAGCCGTCGGGTTTGGGAGGAAGAGAGGAGAGTGTTTAGGGTTTAGGTTAATATTAATAATAATAATATAATACACTTTGGTCCCTTAACTTTCAAATGTTACTTTTCTAGCTTAATTAACTAGTTCTAGCACATTGAGTTAACGTTATAACAATGTTATCACATAACACATAAGTCTAACACATAATTATCACATAATTATTGTTTTGACGTTTTTCGTTTATTCACCAATTGTTTGCGTCAACCCGTTTGCGTTTCGGTGCAATTCCCGAAAGACTACACATGTAGTAAGTGTCAAGCGTCATTTAAACCCTAGTTTAAATGTAATGAGGTGTGCGTTATAGGTTCAGTGATCTAAAGTTTGAATTGACGGAGTTGAGTTAACGGAGTTAACCTGAAATTGACGATTGTCACATCATTCCCATGTTAAGGAATTTTCGTCCCGAAAATTTGAGTCAAGTCGTGATGAGTGTCTGAAAAAGTAAGAAAAAAAAATTTTCAGTTTGTCATATCATCCCCTAGTAGAAAGAAATTTCGTCCCGAAATTTAATTCATACCTCCGGTGATTTCTGACGGTTTGCCGGGTTTCGCGGTTTTCGGTGTTTGGTCAGCCCTTCAAAAAGGTGAGGATACTTTTTCATCATTTGATCCTCGCGTTCCCACGTGAACTCCGTTCCACGTCTTGAGTTCCAACGAACCTTAACGATTGGAATTTTGCTGTGCTTGAGTGTTTTGGTTTCCCAATCCAAAACTTCAACTGGTTCTTCAATGAAGCGTAGATGTTCATCAACTTGCAGTTCGTCCAAAGGGACTACTTGGGTTTCATCAGATAGGCATTTCTTCAAATTGGATACGTGAAATACATTGTGTACACTGCTGAGTTCCGTTGGTAGGTCCAGTCGGTACGCCACCGGACCAATGCGCTCAGTTATTCGATAAGGACCAACGTATCGTGGGTTGAGTTTGTTTCGCTTCCCAAAGCGAACCACACCTTTCCAAGGTGAGACTTTGAGTAACACTTGATCGTTCACTTGAAATTCGAGAGGTTTTCGGCGCTTGTCGGCGTAACTCTTTTGACGATCTCGTGCTGCTGCCATGCGGTTTCGGATTTGAACAATCTTTTCGAGATTTCGAGTACCAGTTCTGGACCAGTGATTTGGCTGTCACCCACCTCTGCCCAGCAGAGAGGTGATCGACACTTCTGTCCGTACAGCGCTTCAAAAGGCGCTGCTTTAATACTTGCGTGGTAGCTGTTATTATACGAAAACTCTACCAAAGGTAAGTGAGTTCCCAACTTTTTCCGAAATCCAACACACATGCACGCAACATGTCCTCTAAGGTCTGAATAGTTCGTTCACTTTGCCCATCCGTCTGAGGGTATGCTGTGTTCATATCAAGACGGGTGCCTAGTGCGCTTTGTAGTGACTTCCAAAAGTGTGAAGTGAAACGAGAATCTCGATCAGAAATGATAGAGATAGGCACTCCGTGTCTAGACACTACTTCCTTCATGTAGACGCGAGTCAGTCTTTCCATTTTGTCCGATTCCTTAATCGCTAAAAAGTGCGCAGACTTAGTCAACCGGTCAACGATCACCCAGATGGTATCGCATCCCGTCGGTGTCTTAGGTAAACCCGTGATAAAATCCATTGAGATGTGTTCCCATTTCCACATTGGAAGTTCCGGTTGCTGTAGCAGGCCAGACGGCTTTTGATATTCTATTTTGACTCTGGCACAAGTCAAGCATTTGCTCACGTAGGTGGCAATGTCGGCTTTCATATTTGGCCACCAGTAGAGTGCCTTTAAGTCATGATACATTTTATCTGAGCCAGGGTGGATAGAATATCGGGACTTGTGTGCTTCGTCCATCACCAGAGTTCTCAACTCTCTGTACCGTGGAATCCAAATCCGGTTCTCAAAATATCGGACCCCGTCCGATTTGGTTTCAAGTTGCTTGTTCATGCCCCGCATGAGTTCCGATGGAAGATTATCATCTTTCAAAGCTTCGAGTTGGGCATCGCGAATCTGGTCAGGTAAGTTGGTATGAATCGTGAGTTGCAATGCTCGCACTCGTCTGGGTTTATCTGTTTCTTTTCTGTTGAGAGCGTCGGCCACTACATTGGCCTTGCCAGGGTGGTACTTGATGGCACAATCATAATCCTTAAGCAGCTCGACCCAACGACGCTGTCGCATGTTTAGCTCCTTCTGATCGTAGATATGCTGGAGACTCTTGTGGTCGGTGTAAATGGTAAACTTGGTACCGTACAAGTAATGCCTCCATATCTTAAGGGCAAACACCACAGCTCCGAGTTCCAAATCATGGGTCGTGTAGTTCTTCTCGTGAACCCGTAGTTGTCGAGAGGCATAAGCTAAAACCTTCTCGAGCTGCATCAGCACACAACCGAGACCTTGTATCGATGCGTCACAATGTACCTCGAAATTCTCTGTTCCCTCGGGGAGGGCTAAAATAGGGGCGCTACAGAGTTTGGTTTTCAATAGTTGAAAAGCGGATTCTTGCGATTCTCCCCAATTGTACTTAGTACCCTTGTGAGTCAAAGCGGGGTTGAGCAATCTTTGAAAATCCCTCGATGAAACGCCGGTAGTAGCCGGCCAGTCCTAGGAATTGCCGCACCTCAGTCGGAGTCTTAGGTGCTTCCCAGTTTTTGATGGCCTCTACCTTACCGGGATCGACATGGATACCGTTCTCGTTGATCACATGTCCTAAAAAGTGAACCTCGCGAAGCCAAAATTCGCATTTCGAGAGTTTAGCGTACAGTTGTTCCTTCTTCAATAATTCCAGAATTAATATTATTATTATATTAATATTAATAATAATAATAATATAATACACTTTGGTCCCTTAACTTTCAAATGTTACTTTTCTAGCTTAATTAACTAGTTCTAGCACATTGAGTTAACGTTTATAACAATGTTATCACATAACACATAAGTCTAACACATAATTATCACATAATTATTGTTTTGACGTTTTTCGTTTATTCACCAATTGTTTGCGTCAACCCGTTTGCGTTTCGGTGCAATTCCCGAAAGACTACACATGTAGTAAGTGTCAAGCGTCATTTAAACCCTAGTTTAAATGTAATGAGGTGTGCGTTATAGGTTCAGTGATCTAAAGTTTGAATTGACGGAGTTGAGTTAACGGAGTTAACCTGAAATTGAAGATTGTCACATAACTCCATTAATAACGGTAAAGCCCCCTACATTTTTAGACTTGGTGGACAAAATTTTCATCGTATTGGAAGTCTTCTACCTCTCCAAGAGGGAAAACCTAAATTCTCCCAACTATACATATATAACACGGATAATGAAGTATCAAATAGAAAGACAGTATGTGGGTATGTATAATAAATTTTCATATACATTATTATTATTATTTGGTTTTATCATTGTTTATATAGACGTTGGTCTAATAATAATAATATTTTGTAGTGACACAACCAGGGGATCTACCTCAACTTCAGACTTGATTGATCTCGAAATTATAACAGAATTGAAGAGTATGTTAGACTCTTAAAATGTTTTGGTCAAAACATACAGAATGGTTAGAGATTGTTACAAACGAAATCCAAATTGCAACCTAAAGCTACGTCTTATTGGAAAAAGGCAACAAGATGGAAGAACATATAACTTACCAACCACGTCTGAAGTTGCAGCTCTTATTGTTGGAGACATTACTGATTCATATGAAAGTCGAATATTATTGTAGAAATGCGGTCCGGAGAGCTTAAACGCATTAGTGAACTGCATCCTTCGTACATTGGTCTTCATTATCCTATAAGATTTCCGTATGGAGAGGATTGCTACAGAATTGACATTCCACACAGAGCAACAACAAGTTCATCTACTAAAAATTTGAAAAAATGTACAATGAGAGAATTCTTTGCTTATAGAATTCAAGATAGGGATAACGAATTTTCGTAGATTCTTATTTCCCGTAGGTTGTATCAACAATTTTTAGTTGATGGGTACACAATGATTGAAAGTGAAAGACTTTTTTGGGTGCGTCATCAACAAAAACATCTTCGATGTGAAACTTATGAGAACCTACGCAATTTACATATCCAAGGAAATGCTGATGTTTCTAGCATTGGAACCCGTGTAATATTACCTTCATCTTTCACCGGTGGTGCTAGATATATGATGCAAAATTAACTAGATGCAATGGCTCTATGTAAGTGGTTTGTGTATCCAGACTTTTTCATAACCATCACATGTAATCCAAAATGGCCAGAAATTAAACGTTTTCTTAAAGATACCAACATCAATCCCGAAGACAGGCGTGATATCTTATCTAGAATCTTTAAAATGAAGCTTGATTCAATTATTAAGGACCTAACAGATAAAAAACTACTTGGTAGAGTTTCATCAGGTATGTTTCAATTTATTTAATTATTATGTAATATTTATACAATAAATATTAGCATTTTATATATTGTTAATTTTGTGTATAGTAATCATATAACCACTTACAATATCTACAAAACTAATGTTTTATTCGTTTTAACGTTTTTGTAGTTGTCTATACTCTGGAGTTTCAAAAACGTGGATTGCCTCATGCCCACTTATGTTTATTTTTGCATCCCGATCACAAACTCCCTGGTGTTGAGAATGTTGACCAGTTTATATGTGCCGAGATTCCAGATGAAAAAGAAGATCCAACATTATATTCACTCGTGAAGGAGTTCATGATGCGTGGGCCATGTGGGGCTGCTAATTTAAAGTGTTCATGTATGATTGATAAAAGATGTTCAAAGAACTTCCCAAAGAATTTTTCTAATGCAACTTCACTTGATTCAGATGGATTCCCTATATATAGAAGAAGGGACTCCTGATCGTATGTTGAAAGGTCAAATATACAGTTAGATAATCGTAGTGTGGTTCCATATAACAAAGAACTTTTAAAAAGATATCAGGCACATATAAATGTTGAGTGGTGCAACCAAGCAGGGTCCATCAAGTATTTGTTTAAGTATATTAACAAAGGTCCAGACAAGGCTACTGTTTCAGTGGTACAAAACAATGAAGGAGCTGATGATCTTCCAGAAAAAGATGAAATAAAAGAATATTATGATTGCAGATATATATCTGCGTGTGAAGCATCATGGAGGATTTTTTCTTTTGATATTCATTATAGGTATCCTTCTGTGATGCGCCTCCCATTTCATCTTCCTGGACAACCACAATTTGTTTATGAGGCTGATGAGGACATTGAGAATGTGCTGGAGAAAGCATCTGTAAATTCTTCCATGTTCACATCTTGGATGGCTTGTAATCAACATGACGATCTTGCACGACAACTTACTTATGTCGAATTTCCAAGTAAGTTTGTTTGGGTACTTAAAGATCGAAAATGGGAACGAAGAAAAAAAGGGTTCTCAGTTGGTAGAATCCATCATGTTTCTCCTTATCTTGGTGAAGCATATTTTTAAGAGTTCTTCTTAACAAAGTAAAAGGACCAAGATCATTCGACGAAATTAAAACGGTTAATGGTGTAATTTATGCTACTTTTAGAGATGCGTGTTATGCACTTGGTCTTTTAGATGATGACAGCGAATATATCGAGGCAATTCAAGAAGCGAGTCAATCGGGATCTGGTTTTTTTCTTCGTAATTTATTTGCTTCTATGCTAATGTCAAATAGTATTTCGAGGCCAGAATTTGTTTGGGAGAAGACATGGGAGTATTTGTCAGACGACATCATTTACCAACAACGAAGAATATTAAATATTCCATGTTCTTTTTTACCTTATACTCTACTTTATAATTTAAGCTTCAACTTTTTTTTATGTGTTTTAATATTATTCGAATCATGTATTTATGATTTTGTTTTTAATTATATACAGATTTATCACTAACTGAAGAGCAACTTAAAAACCTGACTTTATATGAGATTGAGAAATTTTTACTACGCAACAATTATATCTTAAGAAGATTTTCGACTATGCCTTATCCTGATAATGAGTCGCTATCGTCTTCTAACAACCGTTTGATTAGTCAGGAGCTATCATATGACATACCAACTTTACAAAATGAGGTTCGGTGTCTTTTGAGTCAGTTAACAGCTGAACAACGACTAATTTATGATGATATTAACAGAACAATCGAAGGTGATAATGGTGGTGTATTCTTTGTTTACGGTTATGGTGGAACTGGTAAAACCTTTTTGTGGAAGACACTTTCTGCTTCAATAAGATCCAAAGGAGAAATAGTTTTGAATGTTGCTTCAAGCGGCATTGCATCTTTATTATTGCCGGGAGGACGAACAGCACATTCAAGGTTTGGAATTCCTATAAATCTTACTGAGGTTTCGTCTTGTGGCATTAAAAAAAACACTGAGGCTGTCCATTTATTAAAGAAAACAAAGTTAATTATATGGGACGGGGCACCTATGACTCATAAACATGCGTTTAAAGCTTTGGACAGAACCTTGAAAGACATGTTGGGTCAAAGTGGTAACATAAATAATGAAAGGCCATTTGGCGGGAAAGTTGTCGTTTTTTGTGGTGATTTTAGACAAACTCTTCCTGTTATTCAAGGCGGCACGAGGCAAGAAATTGTTAATGCATCTTTGTGTTCATCCTACCTTTGGGGTACTTGTAAAGTACTTAAACTAACAAAAAACATGAGGTTAACCGTTGGAAGTGACAAATCTAAAATACAAGAAACAAAAGAGTTCGCTAATTGGCTTTTGGATCTAGGAGAGGGAAAACTTGGTGGCCAAAATGATGGTGACGCGACTTTTGATATTCCTGACGATCTTCTTATTAAGGATACCATTGATCCTATTTCACAATTAATTGACTTTGTATATCCTTCTATCCTCAAAGACTGTGAAAATCCAAATTTCTTTAGTGAATGAGCCTTACTTGCACCAACAAATGAGGTCATTGAGGAAGTTAACGATCGTTTGTTGTCCATGTTTCCAGGAGAAGAGAAAGAATACCTTAGCTCTGATAGTATATGTCCAGATGAAAATGTTCGTGACACGCTTCAAGAAAATTTGTACTCTCCTGATGTTTTAAATGGATTAAAAATTTCTGGAATGCCAAATCACAAGTTAGTACCAAAAGTTGGAGTACCGATCATGCTACTTAGAAATGTTGACCAAAAAAATGGTCTATTTAATGGAACAAGATTACAGGTAAAGAGACTTTATAATCGTGTTATTGAAGTTGTTGTCATATCTGGAACCAATATTGGTGACCGCACTTATATTTCAAGATCAAATCTTATACCAACAGATAAAAAAATTCCATTTAGATTTCAAAGGAGGCAATTTTCAGTTGCTGTTTGTTTTGCAATGACAGTCAATAAAAGCCAAGGTCAATCACTTTCTAGGGTTGGTTTATTTCTTAAACAACCAGTTTTCGCCCATGGCCAGTTATATGTTGCGCTGTCTAGAGTTACAACAAGAGAAGGGCTCAAAGTACTCATTTTTGATGAAGATGGTCAAGTTTCAAATAAGACTACAAACGTTGTATATAAAGAGATTTTTAGAGATTTATGAGAGCTATGTCATGTAATTCTATTTGTTTTCATTGTAATGTATTAGATGTTTTGAGTGAACCTTTAGTTTCATTGACTTTTTTATAATATAATTTATCCAACCCGTGTATCACACGGGTACCTAACCTAGTACATTTATAAAAAGGGATCATGTGAATGGTAGAAGAAGTATAAAATAGCATTAACGATGAATTTAAAGCGTAAACAACATGAAGAAAATTAAAATTGACCAACCACCTCATACAGTCCGGTTTGGTTTATGTGGCCCATAATTATAAAAATCATAAACTAAACCGTTGGTCATGATTTTACACAATTTTTCAAAAAGTAGTTTTTCATTTATAACAAAATCATTTATATACAATGTAAATAATTCAAGATGAAAAGATAGGGGTGACACTGGCTGAACCGGGTTTAAAAAATTTAATCTCATTCATTATCTTATTATATGATTTTGTTCTTTATATTGCAACAAGGATGCTAATAAACGTACATCATCCCCCTCAATTTTACTAAATATACCCACTCCCTCATGTTTTTCATTAATACAATTCCAAATTTTTTGTTTCTTTTTTTTTCATTTTGTTATTTTTTATTATTATTTTTTTATATATATTATAAATGATTTTTTAAATAACAAAATATCACTTTTTCTTATTTATAATAAACATTTTATATTATTTGAAATATGTTTTTTTTATAATTGTTTTATTTCTTTATAAAAAGAAAACTGATTCTTGAACCCTTTTCACATTCATGTCACGTCGAGCTAGTTGTTATTCTAATAATTTTTAGGGATAGTTTGCATTTTACTAAAACAAATTTCATATTATGAAAGTTTTTTAATTTAGCTTTTTAATGTACATGAATATGGCCAAACATATATCAATATATATATATGGACACTGATAATAATAAAATATTATTATTATGATCAAGAAAAATAAGCACAAAAAGAGTGCCATACAAAAAATATATATAAAATTAAAAACTTCATAGTTTTTGGTTTGATATTTTAAAAGAAAACTACAAAATGTAAAAAAAAATGTTACATGGGAGTAATATGTAAAATAAAATTTTAATAGAATGAATAGTTTATGGGAGAAAGTATGACAAGTAGAGGATAGGGTGGTACGTTTAGTCACAACATATCTTTCTACTGAACTAACAACCGCAATAGTTTCTATTGGTAAAATAGTTACCAAAGTATTCAAATTGGGGGTTTAATAATATTAATTATTTACCATCCATAACTAATACAAAATAAACTTGTGTGACTTAATTCATGTCTTTTTTTCTAATTCATGTCTTATGTTATAAAATTATAAGCAAAGGCAACTGCATATTTGATAATATCGGCAAGGAAAGTGTAATACAAATAAAGTTATAGGCATTTTATAACAATTTTTTTCAGTTACAAACATGTCGTCTTACTTTATAACTTTAGAAGATCTTGGCACATTTTACTCAACTCCAACAATATACAAGAAACTTAATAATTATAGTGAGTTTTATATTTGTGTGTAAAGGTAAAAAATGTGTACTGACCAAACCGGTTCTTATGTATTGCGTCGATTGACACGACCCATCCATTTTTCCAGCTATAAGCGAACACAAGTAGAAAATTTGACCCGTTTACTTAAAGGGTCGAATATTAGATGAACTTGCCCAAAATGTTCCAAATCAAAATGTGGGTCTGTGTTCAAGCAGAACTTGTTGTGACCCAAATCGTAAATCAGAGTAAAAAAACTGTTGCAAATGTTTTATTCACAACAAATAAGTATCTCACTGAAAATCAAACCATCATTCATCCCTTATATCAAACAATTTCGAGATACTTGTATAAAATATACAACACAAATAAATTATAATATTAAACAATCAACTTAAAAGAAACAAATTAGTATTTCTAACGCCCTGCTCATGATCTTACAATGATTTTGTATGTAATCGGTTTGCAACACCTATAATTACAACCATTTCCCTATCATTTCTAGTAGTCAATTATACCTTATGCTCTCAACTTGCAAGATTTAAAATAAAAAAAAAAAACAAAACGAATTATTGTTGTTCCATTAATAGACAACACAATGATAATCATCCAAGAACATATTAATTTTTCTTCATGAATATAAATGGATATAAGCAAAAACTCATTATGGCACCACTGTATTAAGGGATCAAAACAACCATATTTTTATATCCGTTTGGCCCGAAACTCTAGTTGATGCAAGTTTGTATAATATATTGACATGCAAATGAAGTATAATAAGAACAATGAAGTTCACTATCAGTTAACATGTGACATAAAAAAATCACATAGTTATTAGATACAAAAAAAGAGTACTGATATACACCATCATTAATCAATTATTTTCCTTGAGTGTTGAATTATGTCACTTAGCACAAAGTTATACATACATAAAAAAAGCTTATTATATAGAATTAAAAGTAAAAAAGTAATCAAGTGTGATGAACCATTTTCGTATTGCTCAAAGTAAAGACAAATAGTGACACATTCTGAACTGAACACTAATAAACTAAAAACATAAAACACGAATTTACACACACTAAAATGAGTTTCAAAAGTTCTACATACATTTTTTATTCTATTTTTTTACTTTATTTACTACTTATAAATAAATCATTAATATGGAATGCTTAAAATATTTATTAATTGATTAAATTAGATAGTTTTGACTTTCAATGTTGAGCAATAACCATGCCACTTGGCACAAAAATAGAACAATTATGTGCCATGTGGCACAACAATGATTTTTGTTTATTATTATGGTAGATGAGTGGCTAGATATTAGTTTTTCTACACGTTCATGAAAGGTTTTTATTTAATCCTACACACGGTATTGTACAAAATCTTAAATAATATATATGAACGAAACATTTAAAATATTCTCTCAAGCCACCAGATTGCATTATTTATAAATGAAAGCTTCTTATGCATTTGATCCGAATTCACGGGTATTGGTCACACCAAACCCATATATTACTTAAACAAGTTATAACATCTCATCAATTATTTGACATGAAAATCCTATAGAATAAGAACATGCTAAAAATTAATAGCTGAATTCTTTAATAAAAATATATATATGAAAAAGAAAAAAAACATGTTTGTGTGGTTCTGAAAGTTTTCACGACTCACAAGAGTTCTCAAAATAGCCTACCTATTTGTGTGTGCGCGTTTGTGGAGAGAGAGAGAGAGAGAGAGAGAGAGAGAGAGAGATGAATGAATGTTCGATCTTGCTTCCGAAATAAGGGTAGGATGATTGAAGTGTTAATGTAGGAAGGATCATGCCACACCAAAGGGAATCCAATTAAGTGCTACCTATCCAAATTGAAAAAGCATGTAAGAGGATAAACTAAACAAATGTTGTTTTGGTCAAAGTAGATCTAGTCCACCTACCTCCCCATGTCTTCTTGTGTGAGGTTCTTTGTAATTATACATGTATGCAACATTCGTATAAATTCGATCTCTATTCACGTGATATTTGGCATTCTTGATAAGGTAAGTGTGTAAAAATCTAATCCAAATTGAAAAAAATAATATAAACTCGAATCATATCCTTATGCGTCATCAATTGAAATGCCTTTTACTTGACTGAGCTCTCTTAAACAAACTACATTTTAAGTCACCCATCAACGACCTCCTCTAGTCCCGTCGAAGTCAAGATTTAATATATTTGTTTCGAGTTCTTTATTTCTATAGACATCCACTGTCCATTTTGTTTTGTTCCTCAAACGTTAAAATACGTAGATGTAGGCATTCTCGCAACCAATCCGTATAAATGACTTTCATAAATTCCATGATCATGTGAAGTACCATAAATTGTATGATATGCAATTATGCATGGTGCATTTATGTTTAAAAAAACAAGTGATGGACCCTACAAAATACTAGCTTGAGAAGGAAGTTTATAGATAAAGTGTTTGGTTCTTCCCCTAACTAGTTATTTACTTTGTACATTGCACTTGCATCATCTTCTCCTCTGACATGTATCATGCATCATGCTTCTATCACATGATCATCATAGCCCATGCCCATTGGCATTAAACACCCACTCATATCCAGATATATCTAAAACCTAAGTTATATCATCCATGCATAATGCATTGGGGGAATCACTCGTGCAGGAAATATGCCAATTTGCCACGGTGTCAAATTTCGGCCCAAATATGCTTTTCCATTCTGACTAAGAAGTCCAGTCCAATATGACCGTTGTGGGCCGTGGCTTGTATTTCGTTGGTGTTTCAGTACTTCTGCCAATACATGTTTGGGTAAATTAAGCCCAGCCCAAATTAGTTCATGCATTCTTTCATATCCAAATAAAGAATAGCAAATCGGGCCGGGCTAAAACAGAATAATTTGCAACAAGTGCATTTTTAAAACAGGTACTCGATTTCTGTAAAAAATATATATATATGAAACAGGTACTCGATTTATAATTTTATATGCATGCTTATATTAACAATATAATATTTATTATGTCGTTATATTATGTTATATAAAGATCATATATTTACTATGTCAACGTTTTTTAGGGCCGTGAGCTTATTTCGAAGTAAATCTATTGTAAAAAACTTTTATATTATGTTATATAAAAAAATCATATATTTACGTATGTGTACGTTTTTATTGAGGGATTGTACCAAGTAAATCTATTGTAAAAAGCTTGGTTTTGTTCTATTATTAAGCAAACTTCAGTGATTAATAAACAACCTAAGCGGAGACAAACAATAGTCATCAGTGGTGCTAACTCATTCAGACCTTGTCTAAGTAATTAATTTTGATAATAGTTATCCATTTTAACTCTTTTTCTAATTTAAGTGGATTAAAATAACTAACCCGTTGTTTAATTTGCGATGTCAGATTAACTTATATACCGTTTATCTTTATCTAAATCAAATTAGGGTTGTTTGGTAGCCTCTTAAAGGCTATTAAGAGGTTACCTCTTAATGGTTCATAACATCGTAATGGTTAAGGTTATTAAGAGATTACCAAACAATCCCTAATTTATTAAAGAATGACTTCAAAAATCAAAATCCACTAGCTTTGTCTAGTGCCAAAGATAATAGCCTTCTATCAAATCGTTGTGAAAATCTTTATTGTTAAAAAAAAACTGTCACCAACCATAACTTAATAGCATGGTTGGTTCTTATGATTTGTAGATATTGCATTTTGGTTCTAAACAATTAATAATTACACATTTGATCCATGTCACGGTCACGTGTCCAAAACACGGTCTCTTAGTTTTATATAACAAACAATATATACACAAAATGAGTAATAAGTTCCTGACATTTTTTAAATGTTGAGTATAAAATTATCAATATGTGCAGCTATATGTATTTTATTTTAAAAAACAAAGTACTTTAATTTAAATAAATAAGATGCATATATCTAAAATTGGATGGTGGCAGAGTAGGTAGCACATGAAGAGGAGTAAATGAGTATGGATATCGGAGGACGTGGGATGCACGTGACTGTGAGGCAACGGTCGTTTTAGTCATGTGTGCTAACTACCCCTAAAGGAACCGTTTGAGACTTGGGAGCATTTATTAGTATTCGTATTTTTCATTTTTCTTTAAATTTTAAATGTGCAACTATTTAAAAAGAATGCATACCCACCGCCCAAGATATATATAGTCGATAATCATAATAGAATACATCGTGACCATGATTCTAGTGTTTTTTAGAGTATACACAATTCTCTCGGTTGATATAATTCTTGTATTTTATATTAATTCATAAGTGTTGGATAATAACGTATAAAAATCTACTCTTTGCACGACATCCGACAATCTTATAAATAACATAAAAAACCATTGATGACATAAGTGATAATATAGAGTTTAAGAGGTGTGATCCGGCAAAGTAAGAAAGAAATTACATAGGCGTTAGTACATTTGCAATTTTGCAAAAAAGGTGAGATTTTGTGATTTCCTAACTATTTTCTTGCAAAGTCACTATCGTGATACGTTATGAGCCATCACAAAATATAATTAAGGCGGATGTTTATGCAAAAATAGTAGAAGAATCAAATAATCTATTGATATGTTTACAAAATTTAATCATATTATTTTCCCATGATTTGTTATTATAAAAGCATCTATAACGTAGCGTTCCTCTTTTCCCATATCAGCTCAATAAAGCCCACCACTACGGGTGGGGCGAGGTTTTTAATGAAACTGAACTGAGGCGTCAAGAAGCAAACGACATCAACCCCCAATTTATTAAAAATGATATAATTTACTTAGATAATTTAACTATTTAATTATATAGAACGGTGAAATCATTACATGTAACTTTTGTGAGAAGTTTCACATCTACGTGACAGTTATTTAGCCAGAAGTCCTTTTTTTTCAACCATTACAGATAGAAATGGCCAAAAAACCTGGTTTCGGATCCGGCCCGGAACTGGACCTGGTCGTCCTGACCCGTAAGTATGAATCAGGGTTCGGTTCCACCCACATCCGGTCAAAAACCCACCTTGCCCGAAACCAGTTTCTACCAAACTTAATTCTTGACTTCTATTAACTATACCTAGAACCGGTTTATGCACAAATCCGATTTACACATCTCTAGTTATGAATATCCTAATTTTATAAGTTTTCATATAAATTTAAAAAAAGGTGGGGAAACAAGTCAAATTGTCAACCGGCTGGAGGTCTGAAAATACCAAAGCATCTGCTTTCTATTTCACACGCGTACGGAACTCACATGCACGCACCCTTTTCCTCTCGTCTTCCTATCACACAATTGCTGAACAATAATATATATACTCTGCAAACTAATTATCAGAAAACGATAAAATAATACAAATAAAAAAATCAATGCGGATCAAAAGTATTTAAGTATGCATTTATACTATGACCTCAAATGTAATAAAAATATGATATTTTGCCAATTTTAAACTATTAAAACTTACTTTAAACAAATAATTTGAAATTTACTTTATTCTAAAATATCAACTAATGCTGTTAAAATAAACTAACTGGATGTTGTTATTACGCATTGGGCCGGATTCAAATGCAAATTGGATTAGACTATCTAATATAAAAACTTTATATTTGTTGCATACACTAAAGAATTAGATATAATTTAAGTTAAAGCATGAATGTACACCAATAAATAAAAAAGAACTAGTAATGGAATCAAAATGAGAAAATTGTTAACTTTTGTAATTGATGTGCTAGTTAATGAGGTTTATGTGGCAAAGTCCATGAACATGCGTAATTGGTCAAAATAGGAAGAAATTAGTGACACGTTATAAATGTATGAATCGTTAAAATTATTATTTGAAATATATATTAGGATTAATTTCATATATATACCTAAAAACTTTGAAAATATCATATATACCCAACCAAAAATTAATATATCATATATACCCAGTTTTAATGAAATTTTATTTAATGACCATTTTACCCTTTTAGTATTTTATGATTTGTTTATATCCTTTATTTATTTATGAGTAAATTAAAAATTAGAAACACATCCCCAGTCTCATTCTCGTAAGTGCATTATCAGAGACCAAGATTAATAATAGGTGACAAGTTCCGGGCAAATTAACGCCCAGCAAGTACCACCGCCACCAGTTATGGTAACTGTTCCAACCGGTGTCGGCGGCTACTCTCCTTCTCCGGCCATTGCCTCATAACCGTTTGTCTTTTCTGGCTATGATGGCAGTTTTTGAGATCCGAGGGGTGTCGGAGGTGGCAGCGAAACATCCCCAACACCCCAAATTTTTCCGTTCACTCCATGTTGTCACCCCGCCACTGTCGTGCACCCATCGTTAAATGTTATCGTCTTAAATATCACAACCCTAATTTAATTCATTTCAGATTACCCATCGTTAATTGTGAACATTGGGCACAATTATATTTCTGGAAAACAATACATGGATGATGTAAATTGTGTGGAACGATGGAAGAAGGAGATGAGCACAAAAAGCAAATTAAGGATTTTATGTTTTTTTATATATATTAATGGATCCAGTTTTCCCTTGTTGATTTTTAGAGTATTTATAAAGTAATAAAAAAGGGGTATAATGGTCATTTATTACAGTTTTTTTAATGATTTGGACATATATGATATTTTAACTCATTTGTAAGGATATATATGATATTTTTAGTTTTGTAGGGGTATTGAAGAGGTAGGTCCCAGCAGAGCCCAGTTGGACCCGCAAGACTCACCTTGAAGAGGGACGTCTGCGCAAGGACCAACTGGTTCCGCAGGACCGACCATGCTCAGAGATGAAGACCTTACGCGCAGTACGCCAGCTGTTCCCGCAGGGAAAGCCTCCCAATGGTGAAGTACTCCGCCTGTCCCCGCAGCTGCGGATACAAGCCATCAGGGAAGGCTACCCGCACTAATAGCAAGGCTACACGCACAAGGCACTAACTCAATAATTCAGTGTCACCTGAAGGAATGAGCAAGGCGAGAATACTCCCGCCCAAATGAGCCAGTCCGTATGCTTCTGGAAGATCTTTTGTACTATACCTACCAAGGTATGGACAAAATAGACAAGATCTGACCAAAGCAGCCCATGAACCAATCACAGGGTGACAGCTCACCGACAACAGTACGAGGAGCATGCTCTAGTACTGTTTGTCACTATTAGCCGCTGCCTACTCACCAACCCTTGTCGTGGCACGCACATAGCCTGCAGTTGGTGGAAAGGGAATAGTACACAGCCGGCCTTGTCACTATTAACCGCTGCCTACCCACCAACCAGCATGGCACGTGCGTAGCCCATAGTTGGTAGAACAGGAATATTATACAGCTGGCTGTACCTACTTGGAAACCTACCTTCGGCTATAAATACTCCAACACCTTAGAACGGTATCATCATCTTGTATTTTACCTTCACTAGCTATTTCTCTCAATATACACTTATATTCAGAGCAATCTAGTCTGATTCTCACGCCGGAGGGTGGTCACAAGGAGGAACCCCCCCTTCTCAGTGACGAGCTCACGATGTCTGTTTTGCAGGTCATCTGAAGAACATCCTTCTTTGCCGGACCTAACCCTCGTGGGAAACATTACTTAACCCCCAGATTATCCATAATCTACTCGGGGTCACTTAGTGTTTCTTCATTGGCGCCATCCGTGCATAAAAGCTAGAACTAATTCAGTTTTTTCAAAACTTTTGAAAAAATGGTTAACGTTACTCCGGTCCCAAGGCCAGTAAGTGACCAAGAAACCCCGGTAACCACAACCCCAGCTACTGGGGGGAACACCGGCGGTTACACAAATTTTACGAACACTACCCCGGTTACCCAAGCCGGGGCAAGTGCAGTAAACAATATTTCACTGGGGTTCACTGATGCCCAGTTGGAGAAACAGACGAGGCTCCCTCTCCAAACACTCGATCAAGTTAAGGCGTGGGCCGAAGCACGTCAGAAGGAATTCCAAGCTGAGTTGGATGAACGCTTTCGTTCACTCCAACAGGCTGACGAATTCGGAAGCACTCGACAACAGCTCAACATGAACAGTGAGTGCGAGTACTCGGACGATGATCGGGAGGAATCCGACACTGACGCGAACCCTCGCCATAGGGCTAAAGGGAAGCGTAAAGAAACGGACTTCCAACCAAGAAGGAATTTCGGAGAAACCTTCAAACCAAGGAACGCGGGGGGAAACCCACGCGACTTCTCCAAAACCTTTAGACCAACTGCTGCAAATGCGGGAACATCCAAGTTTGCAAGGGACATTGCGGAAGCAATCGCCCCGAGAAGTGCCAAACAGATGTCCAACATCGGCACTTATGATGGTCTATCCGACCCAGACGATCACTTGAACAGATTCATAGCGGGGGCAACCGTCAGTAACTGGACGGAACCCACGTGGTGTTATATGTTCCAGATGACGCTGGTTGGAGCGGCCAGGGCGTGGTTTTATCGTTTACCAGTCCACCACATCTATGATTGGGCGGACTTTCAACACAAGTTCAGCCAACACTTCAGTCAACAGAAGAAATATACTGAAGAGCAGTGGACGATCCTCAACTGCGTGAGAGAGGAAGATGAATCTTTACTAGACTTCATCACTCGCTTCAACTCCAAAAAGCTGAGTCTGGGCAACATAAGTGAAGATCTTGTTCGCGCCGCTTTCATCCAGGGCGCCGAATACCCAGAGCTTATCCGCACGTTGACGGGTAAGGACGGCATGCCATCCACATGGGATGCCATCATGACGGCGGCCAAGCGCTTTGCCGAGACGGAGAAGCAACTGGGTAGGGATCTTCCCCAGAGTACACACCTCTACACGCAGAGGACCAGAGAAAACAATGTTCTGATCGCCCGGCAGAACAAAAAGAGGAAGCTAGGTATTTGGCAGTCAAGGGTAAACTTTGACACATCATCCAACTCTCGCCCTCTTGTTGGCGGAAGGGATAACACGCACCCTTCAAGTCGAAAACACCGGTGGACGCCACCCACCAAAAGCGTCACGGAGATATTTGCCACCGAAAAACTCCCATGGCCAAAAGCTCCAATGATCCGACAGCGACCTAATGCGGATCAGAGCAAATCCTGTGACTTCCACGGGACAAAGGGTCACAATACAGAGGAGTGTACATCCTTGAAGGATATTGTTGAAACATTCGTCAAGGATGGAAGACTTGCACACCTTGTGGCATCAATCAAGAATGGAGGAAGGAATGATAACCGGTATAAAGGAAACGGACGAAAGCCCGTTGACATCAGCATCCACATGGTTCATGGCAACATCAGAGGAAGAAAAAGACGAACGACAGAACCATGCGAATGGAAGGAAGCTGAGGTGCGCTTCCCGCGAGTGCAAGGAGGACCCAGCAAGGAAGGCCCTATCGTCATCAAAAGCCAGCTGGGGCATTACATAACTTCCCGCACTCTTGCTGACAACGGCGCCTCGTCAACGGTTATGTACAGGCAGTTCTTCGACAAGCTAGACGACGAAGACAAAGAACCCCTAGAAACGGTTTACGCCTCAATGGAAGGGTTCGACGGCAGCACAAACACACCCCTGGGTATCCTATCTTTCCCCGTCATTCTCAAGGACGGAAAATACTCCCGCACAGAAGACGTGGACTTCGTCGTAATGAGGAAGCCACATCACACATACGACATTCTCTTCGGGAGAGACGGGATGGCAAGATTCAACGCCGTGGTATATTCAGTCCACGGCATGATGGGATGGCCAACTGCTGAGGGTGTAGCGATGATCACCGGTATCCCCCAGGTATGCATCGCATCCGTCTCATCTAAACCCAAACCAAAGATGGCTAAACCAACCATCACCGAACCAGAAAAATGGGCCCTCAATGGCAAATACCCTGACCAGGCTGTTACAATTGGCCCAACAATCACGGATCCTACGCGCACCTTACTCAAACGCTTACTACAGAGAAACGCTGACATCTTCGCGTGGACACCAGCTGACATGACTGGTGTACCTCGAAGTAAAGTAGAGCATAAGCTCAAGTGTGACCCGGCTTTTACGCCAGTCATACAAAAGCGCAGAGTAATGGGGGCGGAACAGGCTAACGCGTGTAGAACCCAAGTCAAGGAACTCCTTGACGCGGGCATCGTACGCGTTAGTAGATATCAAACATGGGTTGCAAATCCCGTTATGGTACCGAAGGCTAACAAACAATGGCGCATGTGTATAGATTTCAAAGATTTAAACAAAGCATGCCCCAAAGATTGTTACCCGTTACCCGAAATTGACCTCAAAGTGGATTCATTAGCACCGTTTCGCCTTAAATGCTTCCTTGACGCATATAAGGGGTACCATCAAATCCACATGGCTGTAGATGATCAGGACAAAACCGCATTTCGGACGCCCGATGGCACATTTTGTTATCAAATGATGCCATTCGGACTTAAGAATGCAGGGTCCACATACCAACGCCTGATGGACAAAGAGTTTCATGCCCAAATTGGGAGAAACTTGGAAGTCTACATGGATGATTTGGTCATCAAAAGCCCTGAGCCAGAAGCGATGTTGAAAGACGTCGAAGAAACTTTCAACACGCTCAGAAAGATAAACATGAAGCTCAACCCGAGCAAGTGTTCCTTTGGGATGGAAGAAGGGAAGTTCTTGGGAGTCATTGTTACTAAAGATGGCTTCAGAGCGAACCCTGAAAAGGTCGAAGCCATTATCAAAATGGAATCACCTACTACCATCAAGCAAGCCCAGACACTGAATGGACGCCTAGTCGCACTTAACCGCTTTTTGTCAAACCATGCGGATAGGTCGTTCCCATTCGTGTCAACATTGAGAAACTGTTTAAAGAAAACGCACTTCCGCTGGACACCAGAAGCGGAAGCAGCTTTTCAGGAAATTCGGTCACGCTTGATCGAACTCCCAACGCTCACAGCACCAGAAGCGGGGGAGGAATTAATCATATATCTTTCTGCCACAGATAGAGCAACCGGGGCAGTCCTGCTAGTAGAGCGAAAGGGTATCCAGATGCCTATTTACTATGTTAGCCGTGTCCTAACAGACGTAGAAACCCGGTACTCCACCCTGGAAAAACTAGTCTTAGCACTTGTACAGGCTTCACGCAGGCTAAGACGATATTTCTAAGGTCACCCAATCACCATTCTCACCAACTTCAAACTTGCAAACGTTCTAGGCAAACCCGAGTTATCGGGACGTCTAGCCAAATGGGCAATTGAGTTGGGGGAATATGCGATAAAGTACAAGCCAAGACCAGCCATAAAAGGCCAGGTCCTGGCCGACTTTATAGCAGAAGTCCCCGCTTCGCGGGAGAAAGAGTGCCAGGAGGAGGCTCAACCCTCCCCAGCACAGGACATCAATGATGTCTGGCGACTCTACACCGATGGAGCAGCCAGCAACGAGGGTTCAGGCGCAGGGTTGAAACTAACCAACCCAGCAGGCCAAGAATACACTTAAGCTATTCGACTGGATTTTCCAAGTACGAATAACGAAGCCGAGTATGAAGCATTCTTGGCCGGGCTGAGAATTGCGCGTAAAATGGGAGTGAAAAACTTGGAAGCCCACGTGGATTCCATGTTAGTAGCCAACCAAATAAACGGAACGTACACGGCCGTGAACGACACAATGGCCCTGTACCTCGCACAAGCAAAAACCCTTATGCGCGATTTTAATGATTGTAAAGTCATACACGTCAAGCGTAGCGAAAACAAATCTGCGGATGCGTTAAGCAAGCTTGCATCATTAGCCTTCACCCATTTGGGAAAGGACATCCGCATTGAACTCCTTGAAGCACCATCAGTCCCGCACAAGGAAATTTGTGTCATCCAAACCGGCACAGAAACGTGGATGACACCGATAATAAATTACCTTGCAGCGGGTATACTACCAGAGTCAAAAACACAGGCAAGAAAAATACGTTGTAAAGCATTAAACTATCAACTCATCGATGACATCATTTACAGACGTAACTTTCTTGGCCCACTCTTAAGATGCGTGGACAACCGAGATGCTGACTACCTCCTAAGGGAAGTACACGAAGGCATCTGTGGAGTACACGCAGGTCCATGCGCTGTTGTAGCTAAGTTAAACAACGCGGGATACTTTTGGCCGGGGATGCATACGGATTCGCTGGCATACATCAGAAAGTGTAGGTCTTGCCAGCTCTACGTACCCAACACGCATCGCCCGAAGAATGAACTTGTTCCAGTCACCTCTTCATGGCCATTTCAGAAGTGGGCCATCGATGTGACAGGCCCATTTCCTACTGCAGCAGGAAACGTTCAGTTCCTGGTGGTAGCCATCGACTACTTCACCAAGTGGATAGAAGCAAAACCCTTAGCCCAAACAACCGCAAAACATATTAAAAAATGTTAGGACATGAAATGTCACATGTATGTCCCCAGTTCTATCAGGTTGGTTCAACATGAAACCAACGATCGTGAAAACAAGTTAACGTACTGAAAATGTCAAACGAAGCTGATTCGATCGAATCAGTGACTGATTCGATCGAACCAGATCTCATTCGATCTAACCAGGTCTCATTCGATCGAACCATATCTCATTCGATCGAATGAGTATCTCATTCGACCGAATGAGTCTTCGGTATATAAACGTTACTTGGGAAATTTCACATGCAGAGAACAGATTACACACTCACGAACCAGCAGCCTACAGAAACTCTCTCGACTGTTCTTCGTGTTCTTGGTCGTTTCCTCCAATCCTAGGCGTCAAACCCCTTTAGGAATCGTACCTGCGTGTCCGTTGATCACCACCGAATCGCCGTGTTAGAGGATTCCGCACTCTAACACGTTGCCCCGTGAATCGTTGGTAAACCGAGTCCCGAATCGGTCCTACAAAGTGGCATCAGAGCTTAAGGTTCTTGATTCACGAAAGATTCGTGGTGATATTCGTGTTTTTCTCGTGAAAATCATATATTTTGCTTGAAAAATTTTCGAAATCAAGTGTTTTTGTTCTTGGTGTTCATTGTGTTCTTATCAAAAACTCATAAAAGTCATATATTTTGGTTTTTGATCTCAAGATTTGGTGTTAAAATTCCGGGTTTTATCAAGAACATTCATCGTGTTCTTCGTTTTTTAATCGTTTGATCCATTTTTGTTTGGTTGGTTAATTGTTTGAGTGTTAATACACTTAAAAGAGTCATATTTTGCTTCCAAATCAACTTGGATTCGTGTTAGTGAGTTTAAAACCGAAAATCTGGTCAAATCTTCTAAGTTTGGAAATTCCATAAATCCCGATCGAACAAGTCGTATTTTTGGAACTTATTCGATCGAATAAGCCTCTTATTCGATCGAACCAGTTTGAATTTTGACCGAATCAGTTTTTCCCGCCGTGATCTGCGCCAAGTCCATTCGATCGAATCAGTTCATCCTTTCGATCGAACCTGTTCCAGTCGATCGAACAAGTCTCAGATTCGATCCACCCATTCGATCTCTTTCTTAGTCGACTGCCAGAACCCTTTCGATCGAACCGGACATCCATTCGATCGAACCTGTCACCTCATTCGATCGAACTAGTTTTTATTCAATCGGATAAGCTTCAGACGACCAGAACAGTGAATCAGTCAGGCATTCGATTGAATCAGAACACATTCGATCGAATAAAGAACACACTCGATCGAATCAGTCACTCACTCGATCGAATCAGTCACTTTCGATTAAAAGATCAAATATTGAAGCAAAGAAGCAAACATGGCTGCCAGTTCAAGTACAAACAAAAGGATCCAATCGATCCTTGAGAGTGATTCAGAATCTGGAAGCCTCAACAAGCCTCCAAAGTTGATGGCACTCAATGAGTTTACTACCTGGAAGACAAGATTCCAGATTCATATCACAGGTGTGAATCCTGGACTATGGGAAGCGGTTCAGACATCGTGGGTGCATCCTACAAACGATGATGGTGAAAGCCTGAGCTACTTTAGGCTGTCAGAAGAACAAAAGATAGCCTTTGATGCTGAGAAGAAAGCCTTCTCCTTACTGTCTCAAGCTCTCTCCAGCGATCTCTTCCATCAGTTTAATCAGTTCACAACAGCATCAACTCTTTGGAACGCACTGGTTGAACGATGCGAAGGATCTGAGTCACTTAAAGAAATTCACGCACGGGAGCTAAAGCGTGAATTTGATTTGTTTGGTCAAGAATCCGGAGAAGACATTGAATCGTTGCTGTCAAGGTTCTATCATCTTATGTCAGAGTTAAAGTCCTATAATGTCAAAACAACAGAGACTGAAAAGGTTAGATGTCTCGCTCAAGGACTCCCAACAAGCTGGAACACCTTCCTGACTGTGATGAGAAGAAGTCATCAATTGGAGACGATTCTTCTTTCTGACTTTATAAAAGAAATCAGACAGGAAGACGCTGAATTAAGAGCATCCTCCAGGAAACCCAGAGCAACATCTGACAAGTCGCTGTACATGTCAAACTCTCCAATGTCAGATTCAAATGACCATGCTCCAATGAAGACTGCGTTTGTCTCCTCAATGTCAAATCAATCTAAGGGGACCGAAATGAGATCCTCTGCACCACCAACATCAAATTCCGGAAATTCAAGTTCTAACTCCGGACCCAAGTCAACTGAAAAGGCAACGTTAAACACTGAAGGCTTGGGAAAGGTAACGGTGGAAGTTGCCAAAGAACATATGGCAACATTAGGCACAATAATTGAATCATACAGTTTAATGGTGGCTGGTAAACTTGGCAACAGTCATCTGGACAGCGATGACTATGAACAGCTAGATGAAGACGATATGGAACGCATCGATATAATGTGGGCACTTGGCAGCGCGTTCCGTAGGGCTAGAAAGTGGGCTAAGAAAACAGGCCAAGCTCTTTCAATCAACAATAAATCCAAGTTTGGTTTTGATAAAACAAAAGTTAAATGCTACAACTGTGGCGAACTTGGTCATTTTGCTAAGGAGTGCTCTAAACCAAAGAGGGAAGGTCACCAATATCCCTTCCGAACTACTTCAACTTCATCTACTCCTGCTGCAGCCGCTGCAAATGTCAACAATGAGAGACAACTGGTCCCTCAGAATCAAACAACAGCGAACAACGCCAACATCAACAATGAAGCTGCTCTTGCTGTTCAAGGTGATGAAGGCGAGTCCTGGAACTTCAGCATTAACATGGCTGACATCAACATTGTGAATCAAGACTCAGAATCTGGGTCTGATGATTCCTCAACTGATGAAGAATACATTGTCGAGGAGCTAGCTACTGAAGTAAATGAAGGAGAGCATGAAGCTGAGGTGTCATCAGTGGAGATTATGGAGGATCAAGAAAAGGAGTCAAATGTTCCTCAATCATCTCCAAGTTCAACAATTCCTGCAGAAGCTGCTACTGTTGAAGAAGTCAACAAGGTACTGTCAAAAGCAAAGTCTGCATCTTTTCTGGAAAGAGCAGGGAATCTTTACTTCGCGTTCATGGCAGAGACGTCAAATGATGCCAAGGTAAGTTCTAACCCTACTACTCCCAAACCAGAAAATACCAAATGTTTAAAATGTGAAATGTCTGAACAAGAAATTCATTCTCTGAAAGAGAGAATTGAAGATCTCGAGGCTTATAAACAAGCAGCCTCAAGATCTTTAATTGAACTGACTGACGCTCTTGCACAAAACAAGGCTTGGAAGCAGAAAGAGTCTGCTTTTAAAGAAAAAGTTGATAGCCTTAAGCGTCAGAACAAGGAATTGGAGATATGTGTTCTAAATCAACAAGATTCTATAAATTTTCATATCAATAAAAATAATGTCTTGAAAAAGGAAATGGAGAACACAAAAGCTGATCTTGAATCATTGACTTTCAAATTAAAAAGTTACTCCAACTCCTCTTATTTGCTAGAACACATTATCCCCGAGTTCCGGTGCAAAAAGGAAAGAGGTGTGGGATATCACAATGTCCCACCCCCTGTGCTGAACCAATTTGTGAGCACACCAGGAGCTGTGCCAGATGATGACTCAAATGTTAAAACACCCGAGGACACAGAACAAATTTCAAAGTCCAAGGGTAAAGAAGTCATTGACCCGGCTCCTGAGAACAAACCAAATGTTGTTGCCACAGACTTAGGTTCCACAACTAAGTCAGGCCCATCCACATCTAAATCAAAGGCAACAACAAGAAATTCTCAGAATAACAAGCTTAATCATAAATCTGATAAAGTGCATGTGGAACATGGTACCCAGTTTGTCAGAGAGGGTAACTTTAATGAAAAACATAATTTTCCAAAACCCCCTCCCAGACAAACTTCACCCCAAAATGTCAAATCAAAGGGGTACTATGGTAACAAACAACAACAAAGTTATTACTCTCCACCACGTCACAGGGGGAGAAATTACTGTTTCTCATGTGGAGAGGTTGGACATATAGCAAGATTCTGTTACAAGTACACGGATCCTAGATATGTCAAGTCAAATTCTATGAGGCGACCGACCGTTGACATTCAAAGTCAAACTCGGTCTCACACACCGCGGTCGGTTTCTCCTAGGAAACCTCAGTCAACCTCACCACACAGATCACCGAATCCCTCAAGCCCAAACGTTTCCACTTCAACAAGTGAAAGTCAGTCTTCAACCAGTTATGTCAAACATGTTGAGAAGAAGACTGACAGTTGGAAACAAAAGAAAAACAACACTGTTGATAACAATGTCAAACCAGAAAACGGTGTTAATGAGGGTAAATGGATTGAATTGTTAATTCGTGATGATAATGGAAAACCCAAGACCATAAAGGCTTGGGTTTCCAATGATATTTAAACCTTTTATTTTTTGTGTGCAGGTTGCTCTGTATGATCCAAGATTCAACATGTGGATCATCGACTCAGGAGCTTCCAGACACATGACTGGAAACATGAATCTCCTATCCAGTGTCAGACAGATAAAAGGAGGTGCAGTTTCCTTTGCAGGAAATCAAGGTGGTTACATCACGGCCCAAGGAATTGTTTCTAATGGGCGAATTTCGTTTGATAAGGTTAATTTCATCAAGGAGTTGGAGAACAACCTGTTGTCGATAAGTCAAATCTGCGACAAGGGTTTCAAAGTTATGTTTGATGATCGAGACTGCCACATCTTGGCTAAGGATTTCACCATTTCTAAAGACAAGGTTTTAATGTCAGCCGCACGCCAGAGTGATCTCTACATTCTGGACATGGCTAAGGCAGGGTCATCGTCTCCAACGGCGACATGTTTTGTGTCCAAGGCATCCGAACGTGATACTGTCATATGGCATAAACGGATGGGACACATTAATGTCAGGAACATGAACAAGCTTGTGCACAACAGGCTAGTTGAGGGAGTTAATCTGAGAAGTTTCCGTCTCCCTAATTCGTGTGTGCAGTGCAAAGCGGGAAAGCAAGTAAAAAGGTCTCACAAGTCTAAGAGTTTCCACTCGATTGATATTCCATTGGAACTCCTTCATATGGATCTTTTTGGCCCAATCAGCGTCAAAAGTATCTCTGGGCACTCATACTGTCTAGTGGTTACTGATGAATACTCGAGATTCTCTTGGGTGTTTTTCTTGAAAGCAAAGTCCAAGACATTTGGGTGTATAAATCTGCTAGTTACAACTCTTGAGTCACAGTACAATCTGAAGGTTCGGAGAATGCGTACAGATAACGGGACAGAGTTTAAGAATGCGAATGTTGAAAACTTCTGCAAAGAAAGAGGTATTGTTCAGGAGTTCAGTGCCCCGTATGTTCCACAAATGAATGGGGTTGCTGAAAGGAAAAATCGAACGTTAATCGAGACAGCTAGAACAATGTTAGCAGACTCAGTGTTGCCTGTCACGTTTTGGAGTGAGGCAATTGCCAACGCCTGTTTCACATTGAATCGGGTAGGCATTGTCAAGCGCCACGGCAAGACAAGCTTCGAGCTTCTTCAACGACGGAGACCTAATTTAGAGCACCTGGAACCATTTGGAGCTCTTTGCACGTTACTTAAAAGGCAAGTAGGTAATAAGTTCGAGGAGAAGATCATCAACGGCTATTTTCTGGGTTACAGTGTACCTCTCAAACGTGTCTTCAACAGATCAACAAAATTAGTTGAAGAATGGTACCATGTCGACGTTCAACGCTATACAGAACCAGCCAAGGGGTCAGGAGAAGACTGGTTGTTTGATTTTGACAAATTGTTCAAGTCATTCAATTTGTATGAGGTTGCTATTCAGATGATGTATGAGGCGCAAAATGCACCTCCTGATGAATCACAGCAATCTTCACCTCATCCTGGTCCATCATCGTCTTCCTCCACAGAGTCTAGCGAGCAAGTTCAAGAGTCATCCGAATCTGAATCTGAAGATGAATCACCAGCAGATGATGTACAATCGGCACCGACACAGGTTACTCCACAACCTTCATCGTCAAATCAAGAAGCGCCAAATACAGATCAGCCTCAAATGTCTACTTCAGAGGCACCAACCGCTCCAGTTCTTGAGCCGAACTTAACTAACTTGGAACAAAATGTTGTCGTTCCTGACAATCCGGTGGTCAGGACTGAACGTGATCATCCACAAGACAACATTATAGGGGACATTCAACAGGGTGTCAAAACACGTCGACAACTGAATTTTGGCCTCTACACTGAAATGATGGAGTCAGGATCAGTTGCGCTAAATGCCCATGAATGCTTCTTAGCACAAGAAGAACCACGCAGCATCACTGATGCGCTGAAAGACGCTAACTGGGTCTCAACCATGCAAGAAGAATTATTACAGTTCAAGAGACTTGGTGTGTGGAAGCTGGTGGATCTCCCCAAAGGACAGAAGAAAATTGGCACTAAGTGGGTACTCAAATGTAAACGCGACGATCGTGGAGTGATTGTTCGCAACAAAGCCCGCCTGGTGGTCCAAGGGTTTAGGCAAATCGAAGGCCTAGACTACAATGAGGTGTATGCTCCGGTTGCGCGTTTGGAGGCAATCCGGATGTTCTTGGCGTATGCGTCTTTCAAAAGATTCAAAGTATATCAGATGGACGTCAAGAGTGCCTTTTTGTACGGTCACATCGAAGAGACCGTATATGTGGCACAACCTCCAGGTTTTGAAGACCCAAATCACAAGGACAAAGCCTACCTGCTCAACAAGGCTTTGTACGGTCTTCACCAAGCCCCGAGAGCTTGGTACAAGGAACTATCCAAACATCTTCTGAACAACGGGTTTAGAAGAGGAACGATCGACTGCACGTTATTTACAAAGGAGAAAGAAGGAGATCTCATAATGGTACAAGTGTACGTGGACGACATCATTTTCGGGTCCACGAATAAAACACTATGCAAGGAGTTTGAACAAGTGATGCAAGAAAAATTTGAAATGAGCTCCATGGGTGAGATGAAGTTCTTCTTAGGACTTCAGGTTGATCAAACAGACTCCGGTGTCTTCATTCACCAGACAAAATACGTCAATGACATCTTGAAACGGTTCGAGATGTTGAGTTCCTCTTCACAGGGAACTCCGTTAGAGGTTAATCACGGGATTAATCCTGACGAGAAGGGTGAATTGATCAATCCAACTCACTATAGAGGGATCATCGGATCTCTAATGTACCTGACTGCTTCTCGGCCGGACATAATGTTTGCTACGTGTCTCTGTGCACGTTACCAGTCAAAGCCGAAGGTCTCTCATCTTATTGCAGTCAAAAGAATTTTGCGTTATCTGAAGGGTACTCCAGATTGGGGTCTTTGGTATCCTCATGATGATAACTTTGATCTACATGCGTAGAGTGATTCGGACTATGGTGGTTGTAAACTCGATTACAAATCAACAACAGCAGGATGTCAGTTCTTTGGAAGTCGTTTAGTAACGTGGCAATGCAAAAAGCAGACGTCAGTCTCCACTTCAACAGCTGAGGCGGAATATATTGCGGCTGCCAGTTGCTGTTCTCAAGTTATTTGGATTCAGCAACAGATGCGTGACTACGGTATTGAATGTTCTACTACTCCCATATATATTGATAATTCTGCTGCAATTTCAATTACCAAAAATCCTGTCCATTTTAGCAAAACGAAGCACATCGAAATTCGATATCACTTCCTTCGTGACTTTTACGAAAAGAAGTTAATCGATGTGGTAAAAATCCCCACTCAGGAACAACGCGCTGATCTCTTCACTAAATCATTTGACAAACCTCGGTTTTTATATTTGCTAGAGATCAACGGCGTTAAACGTCAATCAGATGATGTTCCTGAAGATATCATTTAAATTGTTTTTCATTTTTTCTTTTCTTAAAAATTTGAAAAATCCAAAAAGATTTTGTTTTTATAATTTTTAGGGGGAGAAAGGTTTCAAGAAAAACCAAAAACAATATAAAATACAAAAACCCAAAAACATCAAAAATTTTAAAATTTTGAGAAGTTGATCTTGTTACAAGAAAGATGATAGTACACAGACGCTATCAAACTGAGACATCAAAAAGATTTTTATTTCTGTATAGCTTATTCTCATTTTCCTTATATTAAATAAAAAAAAAAAAAAAAAAAAAAAAAAACGTCACTATCGCTTAGAATTATGTCGGTTGCTTCAGTTTGAAGGACATATTTTCGGATATGTTTGGTCCTTACTTCTACTAGTAGATTATGAGGATAACCATTAACCAGATGACTGAAAGTGACCGGGGCGGTTTATGATGTGTTTTTATTCTTTCGCTGAAAAATAGTCGTTCATACTTAGTTAGAATGACACATACTCGTATATGGTCGGTCCAGCTGATCCATTGGATCGTCAGGATAGCCGTTTACCTGAAGACTTTGACTTGATCGGGGCGAAATAATTTAAATTTTTTTATCCAAAAACATTCATATATTCAGAAAATGAGAAATTGTATCCAACCTTTGGGAAGTGATGGCACACTGACAGTAGCATGATGTTAAAAAGATATAAAGTGAAAAATTGGTCATGCATAGTACTAATGTGATATATTGGTAGGCTTATCTTACTGAATTGAGTCTGGATTTGACCTATCTAAATCATTTAGATTGTCAGCTATGGGTGTACATCTAAGATAAATTGACTAGACGTCACTGTCTAAAGATCAATATCAATTGAGGATATGTCTTATCACGCGTACACGAATTACCATCGGCCCAAATTGGTTCCCCCAAAAGCTAAATTCTTATAGAATGTTAGATCTTCGTGTTGCAGGTCTGCTTTCATCGAAAGTCCCTTCTAAATCAAATGCTTTAAACATTGATTAAAGAGGAGTATTAAATATTTTATACTTCACCGGCTTTGGAATGATCTCCCTCTGTGATACGTAAGTATCGACCTGGACAGCGCTCTTCCATGCTGTGATATCTAAAGTTATTATCTCCCTCTGTGATACGTAAGTATCGACCTGGACAGCGCTGATAACTTGGATATCTGTATTAAATATCTTATGCTCCGCCGGTTTGGATTGATCTCCCTCTGTGATACGTAAGTATCGACCTGGACAGCGCTCTTCCATACTGGTATATCTAAAGTTATTATCTCCCTCTGTGATACGTAAGTATCGACCTGGACAGCGCTGATAACTTGGATATCTCCTGAAAAAAATATAAAATAAATGATTTTGGGACAAGTAGATGAATACCGAACACGTATGTGAAAACATGATAAAATCATCAAGTTGCTAATTAAATTCGCAAGAATGAGAAAAGCAACAAAATTTGATGAAAAGCGAACAAAGGGGATCCTATAAGCTTATGGTCGTTTGTCAAAAATAAGATGCGCCGATTTAACTGTTCAATATGTTGTGAGGTCCTACATGAGTCAATCAAAATATGGTGGGATACATAGCTGTGATCACAAGCAATTATCAAATGGTCATTGACAGACGAGAGGATGTTTGTTTAAGTTTAAATGGACAAATATACCCATAATCGCATCGGTAATATGTATCGACCAAAAGAAATTATATTGAACTTACTGAGTGCTACAATGTCAGTACCGATCCCATGTTCGGATCTTTCTCACAAAAAGAATGTTCATTATGTCTAGTTTAATATTGTATACTCTTTTATTAAGAAAAATCAAAAACATGTGAAAAATCACGAAAAGTCTCAGTAGATGGTCGAATAAGTCTGTATGATTTCTTATTATAGATCCTTCTCAACCAAAAATATTGTATTTTAAATTTTATACAGTTACTTATCTCAGTTTGAATATTATAAAAATTCAAAAAGATCTTTATTCTGAATTATTTTTATTTTTATTCTGCTTTAATGTTGATGAGAAATCATCCTGTGACAGGTAGTCTGATCCCTGTTCCTTCCTTATTTCTATTTATTTTTCATTTTATTTAGTTCTGTTTGTTTGAAAATCGATGAGAAATCATCGTGACAGGTAGTCTGATCCCTGTCTGATCCTACTAAATGTTTATCCAGTGTGTAGGAATGAAAGAAAACTTCATGCAGGTTGCTAAATGTTTATCTGCGCAACCGACTGTGCATGAAAGAAAGAAGAAGTGACAAGAAAACCCAAAGATGGTTGTGCCTGATATTTTTCCGTGTGTTTACTAATGTCTTATGATCTATATGTTCTGTAGGAACTAAGCTCTCATTATCGGAAAATGTCTAAGAAAACTAACCAAGTATCAAAAGTTTATGTTTTCTTGCAGGTTCAAAGGCACCACGATCGATGGCAGGGGGATAAAAAGTTTAAAAGTTTATTTTTCCAAAGTATGTCCCTCATTCGATCGAATATGTTGCTATTCGATCGAGTAAATCGATCGAATGAGCCGATTCGATCGAGTCAGTTGTTGTGAGAATGAGAAGTGTTGCGAGAGACTTATTCGATCGAATAGACTCTCATTCGATCGATTGGTCCAATCGAACAAGTCCATTCGATCGAATGAGTCCAGAAACAGTATAAATACTCAGACTCATTCGATCGGTCAGTATTATTCGAAAAAAATTTATGGAAATTTACTCTCAAAATTGTTTACGCGAAACCCTCGTTTTGATCCGTTCATCTTATTCGATTTTTCACGTACATCAATAAAATGTAAGTTTTTTTGGATTTTAACCGTGTTTTGATCATGTTTTTGGTCGTTTTAGTTCTCGGAAACGAACTTTAGAACGAAACTGATATTGAACTGTTTTTAATCGTTTAAGTCTTTTAGTTTAATGTTGATACATGTTCATAAACTTCAACTGGTGCTATCTGTGTGTCGCGTATCCTTAAACGATCGAAAATGTCGATCGGGTTTCTGCAGATTCTGGGCTGAGTTTGAAGGAGTCGAATCAGTCTACTCGATCGAACGAGTCTCTTGTTCGATCGAATGAGACTTATTCGATCAGTAGTTCGATCGAATCAGAGGTCAAAGATGATATCTATCTCATTCGACTGTCTGTGATCGAACTAGATCTTACTCGATCGAACGAGTCTCTTGTTCGATCGAATGAGACTTATTCGATCAGTAGTTCGATCGAATCAGAGGTCAAAGATGATATCTATCTCATTCGACTGTCTGTGATCGAACTAGATCTCACTCGATCGAATGAGTAGCTCACTCGATCGAATCTTTACTCATTCGATTGAACAAGTCCAGAATGTTTGAAAATGTTAAACGCATTCAGTCTTTTCGATATCTGTTCGTTCTAACACGTTTATGTTTGCAGATAAAATGGCTGAAGTTGCAGAAGTTTTCGTTCCCTTCAAAACATCAATCAAGCACAATATTGTAGCCTTTCTCGACGAAAAGGCAAGCCATGGGAAAGACTTTGCAACAATGATCAAATTCCTGAAACGGTCCAGGATTCACGGACCTATCTCAAGGGTAGTAGAACCCATTATGTCAATTCAACAGGAATTCTGGAGGAATGCCTCGCACGACAAAACTGTTGTGCCGTCGGTAATTCGCTCCAATGTTAGAGGGCACGGAATTGTTGTATCTGCCCAAATCCTCAGGGAAGTCTGTGGGTTTGCTGATGCTGATTCAGATCCTACTGGGTCCTGCTGGAACCAGAGGATGTTTTGCAAGAATGAAGTACGATGGTGACCTGAATTCCGGTCTACTCCATAAAGCCAATCTGTGTCCAGAGTTCAAATATCTGGCACACGTGGTGATGCACTGCTTAGGGCCTCAAAGAACAAGTTTTGACAAATTGGGGGAAAGCATGCAGTTCACAATGGCTGCATTAGTGATGAACCGCCCCTACAACTTCTCGCAGATGACCTTCGGCCATATGGTGGAAAATCTGACAATAAAAAAAGGGGCGGGTGAGAAGTTTCTACAGTACCCGAGATTTGTGCAAACGATCGTCGATAGTCAAGCTCCGGGTCTACTGAAAGAAAATGAGGGTGATGTGGTGAAACTGGACCACATGAAGAACGAAACCCTCAACCGTTTAAAATCTTACAAGGACCGCCCCACAAGACCACCACACAAAAGGTGCTTTGGGCACGTGACAAATCCGTCTTACAAGGCTCCTCCTAAGAGGAAGTGGAGGAATGCCGCCAGTGATTCAGACGTCGAGAACTTACCCTATCAGAAAACCAGCTACGAATCTGACACTGAGGAGGAAGCGGTACCGGCAGACACCAGAACAGATGCCGAAAAAGAGGCTGATTCATTCTTTAACGTTGAGGTTCTGGATGCTGGTGATGAAGCAAGTGCATCAGATGTGCACTTTGCTGGTGAGGTTAGGGCCGAGGATGTTGCGGGCGAAGAAAGGCCTGCGAAGAGGCAAAAGAAGAAGGTTACAAGGAAGTATCGGAGTTTATTTTCTGATCTCCCACGTCCTCCAACGTTACAATCAGTTGGGACTTCGTCTGCTGCTCCTCCCGTTCAACAAGCACCGCCACCAACACAGCAACCAGCAACACAATCAGCACCACAACCGACTACTCAACCTCAACCTGAAATGTCTATACCTCCTCAGGTTGCAACAGAAATAGCTGATCTTCACAAGGCTATGATGAAGATGTTCATGTTCAAGACTGAGCAAGAAGAGCTGAATAGACGGCAAGAAGAGCAGAATAGACGGCAAGAAGAGCAAAATAGACTGAGAGATGAGCAGATTGCCCAACTTCGAGCCGAAAACGACATGCTCAGAATTGAAAACAGTCAGCTGAATGCGACTGTCGCTGATCAGGGCTCTTCTATCAAGGAACTAAGAGAGTCAAATCTAAGCCTTGAGGCGAAAGTAACCGAATTGAAAGGAGATGTTCTACGTTTGGAAGGTCCATCAAATGTTGATGTGGACACAGACGAACTTGACTCTTCAGATGATGGAGGTGAAGGTACTAAAGAGTGAATTGAGTGAATGTAGTGAGGACTTGAATGTTAAATCCTGTTAAATGATGATTTTTGTAAAGACTCAGTTTCATATGTAATGATTTTGTATTTCATGTTTATGATATTACATATGTTTACTTAAAATTGTTGTTAAATTGTGGTTGTTTAATCAAACAGGTGATGATGATCCGTTTAATGTCCAACCGCTGCAATCAAAAACTGCAGCAGAATTTTTCACGTCTTTACTGGACAATCCAAATGAGCAGCGAAACTTCGCAAGTGGAGACTTGGAAGAAGGTGAAATTTCTCATAATTTCACAGAAGAAGAATTGGAACAAATGTTTGAATTATCCAACGTAGAAACAGGCAAGTATCTGGCTTTGCCTCCAACAGAACAAATGTCTTCTTCTGCTGCTACACCTGATTCATCATCATCAACGGCCACTGATCCCTCACACGTCGATCCTTCTCAATTTGATGAAGTTGAAATGGAAGACTTGTCAAAGGAAGAGTATCCTGAATACTATACGTCTCAAAATGACGATCTTCCTAACTCTGCAAGTTTCTTCCAAAATGTAACAGAGGAGGAAATACAAAAGAAGGCTGAAGAAAGGTCAAACAATATGGAACAGCCTTCTGAAGCGGATCAAGCCGATTTTTTAGAGAAAACCGAGGAATTCAAGAAAGCATTCAATGCTATTCTTGAGAAGATTAGATCCAGACGACAAGCGAAGCCGACCATTCCTCATACAACGTCATATAAGATGAAGGGTCGCAGAACTTCAGGAGAAATTATCGCTTGGGCATGTCTGAAGGATCTTAACTGTGTAGCTGTCAAGAGAGAAAGGGGGGTTGAATACTTTCAACGTATTACTGATTTGAAGACCCTTCCTACTTATGATCTGAACCGTCTGAATTATCTTGATATGCTATACGCCAACTCATCTCCATTTGCCACGTATTATCAGAGTGTATTGCGAAAAGAGTACAACACAAAATGGAAGATGATCACACCACAAAGGCCGAAGTGATATATAAGCAAAAAGGAGATCGATCCGATCACCAACAGGCCAAAAGTTATTTTGAAGTACATGCCACCACTCACAATGAAGAAGATTCCTCTTAGAAAGATGAAGCAGGACTTCTACAAATCATTCAGGCATTGGTACAATGATGGAAGACTGCATGAGGCAGTTATTGTGCTCAATGACTATGGAAACTGGAGCACAATTCGTATTTTTGATCCAATGTGGCTCACAAATTTGTCAAGGGAGGATGTCTATACGTTGTACAAGACAGAGATTCTTTATGCTCCTGAAGACATAGAGCAAGCGTTAACGTACAGAAATGTCATTAGGATTTGCTTTGCCTATGACATACATGCAGGATCAAATTGGAAAGAACAACAGAAGAAGTATGCCCAAGAAACTAAAGATTAATTGTCATGTCTTTCGTTTATCTTGTTTCTTGTTGTAATTCAAAGTTAAATCTTCTGATTGTAATTGTTTTGAATTGAATGAAATATGATTTGGAATATTGTGATAGATTATGCTTTAATGTCAATTTTACAAATCTAATACAATTGTGCTTAAATGATAATCCAAAATTCCAATTGACAGCATCTCAGGATATGCGGAACCTATGGTAGGTCTGACTGACTGTACCATTTGATCAAGAGAGAACTCCATGAAGAAAGGAGTTTGTGGATGCAACGTTTGCACCACTAGTTTTGAGAAAAGAGAGAGTGAGATAACTCCAAGGGGGAGTTACGATCGAGCAAGAGTACTCGATTGGTTACAGGCAAATAGAACTGGCTCCAAGGGGGAGTTTGTTAGGACATGAAATGTCACATGTATGTCCCCAGTTCTATCAGGTTGGTTCAACATGAAACCAACGATCGTGAAAACAAGTTAACGTACTGAAAATGTCAAACGAAGTTGATTCGATCGAATCAGTGACTGATTCGATCGAACCAGATCTCATTCGATCGAACCAGATCTCATTCGATCTAACCAGGTCTCATTCGATCGAACCATATCTCATTCGACCGAATGAGTCTTCGGTATATAAACGTTACTTGGGAAATTTCACATGCAGAGAACAGATTACACACTCACGAACCAGCAGCCTACAGAAACTCTCTCGACTGTTCTTCGTGTTCTTGGTCGTTTCCTCCAATCCTAGGCGTCAAACCCCTTTAGGAATCGTACCTGCGTGTCCGTTGATCACCACCGAATCGCCGTGTTAGAGGATTCCGCACTCTAACACGTTGCCCCGTGAATCGTTGGGAAACCGAGTCCCGAATCGGTCCTACAAAAAATTTATTTGGGAATTTATTATTTGTCGTTTTGGACTTCCACAGACTTTGGTGAGTGATAACGGCACCAACTTTGCTGACAAGAAGCTACAAAAGTGGCTGGAAGAACTTCAAATCACCCACACCTTTACCTCAGTGGCACACCCGCAAGGTAACGGTGAGGTGGAAAAAGCAAATAAAAGCATCGTCGAAGGCATAAAGAAAAGACTCCTGGAACACAGATCCGGCTGGGTAGACGAAGTTCCACACGTCCTTTGGGCAAACAGAACGCTGAAAAAGGCCAGTACGGGAGAAACCCCGTTCAGCCTCACTTATGGCACTGAAGCCATGGTCCCAGTCGAAATTGGTTTGCCCTCACCAAGGGTCTTAATTCAGCCAGAAGACAATGATGCGGAAAGACGGTTAGACCTTATGCTAACCGAGGAACGCAGAGACTTAGCCGCAGCGCGTGAAGAAAACTACAAGCGACAAATGCAAAAGTACTACAACACGCGGGTAAAACTCTGCAACTTCAATATAGGAGACTACATATTGCGTAACAACGAGGCTTCAAACCAAGAGCGCCCAGGAAAACTGGCACCGGTCTGGGAAGGACCGTACATTATCAAAGAAGTTTTGGGAAAAGGCGCATACCGGCTCGAAAGGCTCGATGGCACTCCTATCCCAAGAACATGGAACGGAGCTCAATTACGCAAATGTTACATGTAGATCAATTCCAAACTTGTAAAGAAAAGGCCTAGAGCCACTTCTAATGGAAATGATTCTCCTTTATCACATTGTGTTGATAGCCTTACCTTTATACTTATGAACTTCCCACACTGATGCCGGTATTCACCGCATAAATATGGGAAGAAGTAAGTCGTTGCGTGTGGAAGGCGGCAAAACCCGCATAAACACATAAAACGGTAAAAATTTCTAAGGAAAACCTTCACGCAGGTCAGCTATAGGTGAAGTTTGGTCATCCCAATAAATGAAAGTGACGGTCCTACCCGCACAATCATGATAGAGGAAACTGAACATTGACCTATTGGCAACCGCGCGTCGAAAGGTTAACTTATTCAAAACACTTAGAAAATTTCAAAGGAAAAGATGAGGAAAACTTCCACGCATGTCAGATATAGGTAAAGTTTAGCCATCCTACTAAGTGAAAGTGACGGTCTTATCCGCACAATCACGAACGAAGAAGCAAAACTTTAACTTATTATCTGCCACGTTGAAAAGTTAACTTATCTAAGTACTCAAGAAATTGCTAAGTTAAAACAAAATATGCGCGAAATAAACAAGGCAAGGAATTAACAAATAATTTTTATTCCATCAACAATCAAACATTACAAGAATTGCTGGGTACATACCCGCATACAAGATTAGAAGTCTACAAACATAAAAATCTACTCTAATGGTGGAAAGGGATCAAAAGTATCAAGCTTCAGGACCACTCCCACTTGGACCCGCACCATCAGTAGAGTGTGGCGGTTCAAGGAAAGCTTTGAGGATAGCTAGCCCATCATCAGCAGCAGCAATCTCGTTTACCTTCTCCACCACCGGATGCGGGAAGGCGGCATACTGATTCACTGCTTGGTCATACGCAGCCTCAGTATCCACATTGTAAAGAGGGAAGTTGGAAGGCGGAATGCCTTGTTCAACAAACCTTAGACCAAGCAGGAAGCCAGCCTTTTCCCCATCCTCATGAGAAGCGTTGAGGGCTGCGCTCATCGCATCGTCATATGATGTGTTCGTAAACACCCGATGCACAACCTATAAAACAGAAATATCAAAAACTCTTCTAAGGAAAAGCGTAAAGAAATTGTGAAACTGCGCATACCTGAGACAACGCTTCTCGGAGAAGCCATTCCTTGGTAACCAGAGCCTCCTGGAGGGCATCTTGAGCTTCATTACGGGCGCGTTCGGCTTCGTTCTTTGTAAGGTTGGCAAGCAACACATCTTTGGCTGCAGCCTCTTCGACGCCCTTTAGCTTACGCTCAGTGTGGTCAAGCACCCCCCTCTGGTCCAAGATCTCTTGGAGCTTCTTGGCATCTTCCATGGCCAAGGCGTCATGAGCCTGCTGGAGCCTCTCTAATTTGGCTTTAAGTTCCTCATTCTCGATGCGTAGAGGCTCAGCAGCAGCTTCAGCCTTGGTGGCCCTCTCGGTTGCGTTTGGTGCAGTTTCCTTAGCCAACCGAAGCTGTTCATTAACAGCTTGGGCGGCCTTGGAATGGGCCTCGAGACGAGCCTGAACTTCAACCTCAAGGGCCTTGAAGGCATTCTCCTTCTCCGCAGCAACGGCGGAGAGCCTCCTGTTCTCCTCCCGGACAGCCCGCGCCTGAGCTACTTCTTGGATACGAGCTGCCTTTAACTTGTCGTTTTCACGACAAAGCAGCTCGACGCGCGGCTGCATCCGGGCTACGAGAATGCGGAGCTCATTTATCAATCTACCCTCCTGGTAGCTTGACATTGCTTCCCCCAGCGCCCCACTTGGGGCGGCGTGGCGCGCCCACTCGAGCATTCCACAGGCGTCCGAAGGGTTGTTCCTCGGCGGATGTTCCATCGTGGAACATACGCCTCATTGGAATCCGACACTGCAAAAGCAAAAAGCAGTTAGGAAAAGATGATAAAAAAAATATAAAATAAAATAATAAAAGGCCAAAATAACCCTACGCACCTGTAGGGTCGACGACAGGCCTGTAGCCGCCAAACCCATCACCCGAACCTAACGGATATCCATCCAAGAGGTCAGGCAGATGGGAAGGAGGCAGAGATTGGCTTGACGCCCCAACACTGGACATACCTGAAGGACCGGCCGTAGTCGCCGGCGCCGGAGGAGGCATAGCGGAGGCCGCCGTGGTAGAAACTAACGGAGGTGAACTCACAACCGCGGCCGCGGCTGTGGAAGAATCCACAGAAACACTCACCGCCGGCTCAGTGAAGGAATCAGTGAATATGGCACTGACAGCCGGCGGGGACGTCGTCACAGTTGGAACAGTTGGCTCAACCGGGTGAGCAACTGAACCAACAACTGAAGCAGGCGCAGTCGCCTGGGTCATCGCCTCAGGTAGGTTGACCAAACCTACCGTCATGGGTCCGGAGGTGCTCCTCCCCGCTCCATCCTTGAATGCGGTAGCATCCACGCCTGCACAAAGAAGATGTATAAGTATAATGGCGGAAAGTTATGCAGTTAAGATAAAGGAAGTATACTTATGGGTCCTTTTGAGCTTGAAGGTGCGAACGGGCGGGGACAAACCCGATGGAGCCGGCCTCTTCGTACCGGTCACCGTCGTTGTCCTGGGCTGCTCGGAGGTGACAGCCGTTTCAACCTCCAGAGCAGTGGTCTCAACACGACCCAGGTTCCCCGCCGCCTCTTCACTCTCGGTCTCCGACTCAGACCGGTTCACCTGGTCGGCAGTGGAGGCTACCTTCGCCTTGCCCTTCCCGCCAGCAACCTTCTTCTTCCGCGCAAGAAAAGGACCATCTGCGGATTCCTCATCAGAAGATGACAAGATTAGAGGAATTCCAGCAGAGATTTCAGCATTCAGAGGGCGAGGGTTAAATAGTCTTTTACCTGGCCGCGTGGCGCTCAGTATTTCGTGGCCTGGCGGGTAGGCCTCCACAAACCGATCCGCAGTCTGCGCAAGGATGGGCAACTCGTTCTCGTCAAGAGCACGAGTACCCAACCGAGCGGGACCGTCAGCTTCCCGTGGATGCAGGAGGGACTGCAAGTCATTTCCCTCCGAAATAAAAAGAAAAACAGTTAGAAAAAACCTTAAATCAACAAAGGCATACCGTAAGGGATAAAGTTCAAACCGTATTCAAGTACGATGGGAGTCTGTGGCGCATCCACCCCAGCATCCTTCCACACCCTGCTCATACCAAGCATCACCATCCCGGACTCCGGAAAGCGGTAAACCGGAGTCTGGATCCGGGAAATCTTGGAGAACCATTCCGCCTCCTGGTAGTTGGAGGCGTGAAGGCTGGGGAGAGCTCTCCCGTTCTTAAATGTCATCGCTATAGGGACGACACGGGCAGAGATGTAAAAGAACTCCCGCTTCCAAGACCGAAGACTGCGCTCGGTAGCGCAGATCTTCAAACCCTTGATCCGGGTGACCAGGGTATACCAGCCTTGGATGCACCTCCAGGAGTAGAAGGTCATCAGGCGGTCGACGTGGGGATCCACGCCAAGAATGAGGCACACCCACTCAAAATGGCGGATCTTGGCGATCGCCATTGGGTGTACCTCGGTCAGGTGCACACCGTGTCTATCCAGAACACGGTTTACAAACTTCGTCAACGGGAACCTAAGATTCCCATAGACGAAGAAGGCGGCATATACCCCTATTTTGCCCTTGGGGGCATCGTACACCGTCTGGTTTGGCTCCGGAAACTCAGGCTCGAACGGCTCGAGCATGAACTTCCGGACGATGTACCGGTAAAGCTCGATGGGAAGAGCACACTGGCATTCGCCAGCAGTGCTCTTATCGTCCTTATCGGACGTAGACGTCGGGTTCTCGGCATACAAGTCAGACTCCTCGACGGTAGCTTCTGGATCATGAGTAGACGACATGTTTTGGAGGTAAAGAACGATTTCAGGAGAATGCTCGACAGAAAGTTATAGTATTCGCCAGAAATCGCTTAGAAGAAGAAGAAAAAGTGAAAGTATGGATTACCGTGAACCCTCTCCCCCTTTATATACTCATCGCAATGAATGCGATGAATTTAATGCGAAGGAGAGAGAAAAGAGCTGGTGCAATGAAACTATGACACGTGGAAAAAGCAAGCTGGCAACAGCTGTTGACGGGACGCGCACCGTAAAATCCGCACCCACGCGCCCGAAAAATCGCGCCCACGCGCCTGAAAAAGCGTCTGGAATGACTATATACTGTCACGTCGCCATAACTTCCTGCACATCCTGACACTGTCAGAAGAAACCGTCGGACGACGTCAACAGTTTGGACTGTTCTTATCCTTTCACCAACTCTTCGAATTTCAAAAAGATTCAAAAAGATTCAAAAGTAAGCGGGACTATACCCCTTACCTTGGCAACCAAGTAACTATAAGACAGGTGCGAGTACAGTGTCAAGGCAAAACCCTTCACATACTTAGCACCCGCAGGGAATGGACGCCAAGAATACCTTGGAAGTAAGATAACTATAAGACGAGTGCGGGTACAGTGTCAAGGCGAAACCCTTCACATACTTAGCACTCGCAGGGAATTGAAACCAAGAAGGATCTTCTGGGCCATGCTTGCGGAAAGGGAAATAACATCCCCGCATAGCGGGAACGTTGAGAACTAGATTGTTTGAAGCTCCAGGATGGAATTGGTTCTTTAACATAATTGATCACTATGTTTAAAACTACCGAAACCTCATGGAGAATCTACACAAGTGAAACTTAACGCTCCTGACTTGCGAGGAGGTTACACACCTACCCGCATCATACCCAAAGATCAAGCAGAAAAGTCGGGAATTTCTGCACGTGACATTAGGGAAACCGCGGGAAGAATCCCCACGGACAACCTTAAAACTAAATCCTTTTCAAAACCCCTTGCTTAAGTCCAAAGTTCACCTCACTTATTAACAATTCATGAGAAGAACATTGGACTGGGGGGACTTGAAGAGGTAGGTCCCAGCAGAGCCCAGTTGGACCCGCAAGACTCACCTTGAAGAGGGACGTCTTCGCAAGGACCAACTGGTTCCGCAGGACCCACCATGCTCAGAGATGAAGACCTTACGCGCAGTACACCAGCTGTTCCCGCAGGGAAAGCCTCCCAATGGTGAAGTACCCCGCCTGTCTCCGCAGCTGCGGATACAAGCCATCAGGGAAGGCTACCCGCACTAATAGCAAGGCTACACGCACAAGGCACTAACTCAATAATTCAGTGTCACCTGAAGGAATGAGCAAGGCGGGAATACTCCCGCCCAAATGAGCCAGTCCGTATGCTTCTGGAAGATCTTTTGTACTATACCTGCCAAGGTATGGACAAAATAGACAAGATCTGACCAAAGCAGCCCATGAACCAATCACAGGGTGACAGCTCACCGACAACAGTACGAGGAGCATGTTCTAGTACTGTTTGTCACTATTAGCCGCTGCCTACTCAGTAACCCTTGTCGTGGCACGCACATAGCCTGCAGTTGGTGGAAAGGGAATAGTACACAGCCGGCCTTGTCACTATCAGCCGCTGCCTACCCACCAACCAGCATGGCACGTGCGTAGCCCATAGTTGGTAGAACAGGAATATTATACAGCTGGCTGTACCTGCTTGGAAACCTACATTCGGCTATAAATACTCCAATACCTTGGAATGGTATCATCATCTTGTATTTTACCTTCACTAGCTATTTCTCTCAATATACACTTATATTCAGAGCAATCTAGTCTGATTCTCACGCCGGAGGGTGGTCACAAGGAGGAACCCCCCCTTCTCAGTGACGAGCTCACGGTGTCTGTTTTGCAGGTCATCTGAAGAACATCCTTCTTTGCCGGACCTAACCCTCGTGGGAAACATTACTTAACCCCCAGATTATCCATAATCTACTCGGGGTCACTTAGTGTTTCTTCAGGTATATATGATATTTCCAATGTTTGTAAGGACATATATGAAATTGTCCCTATATATTATATGAAGTTATGAAGTTCTGCAAATAGATTGAGTTCTAGTAATAAGGTTTTTTTTATCGAGGAACAAATATGTGTTGTACTTATCTGCCCTTAGCCATGGTTTGTCCCATTGGAATTTTTTCTAACAATGTTTTTAACGAGTTAACTTACCTAGGCGTATTGAGGGATAATTCATTAATTTCTTTTAACAAAGTGGTTATCAATATTGTTATACATGTGGTTATCAACATTTTTAACTCTCATCTCACCATCATGTTTGTATTAATGTTCTAGAGTTACAAATAGTGACTATGGGTGTTCTTCGGGTTTCGGGTTTTTTGGGTCGGGTTATTCGTGTTTCAAAGTTTTAAATCTTGACCCGAAACCTAACCTGAATCTCTCACGGGTTTTTCGGGTTCGGGTTTTTTCGGGTTGGGTTAATCGGGTTTCGAGTATCCTAGAAAACAAAAATAAATACAAAAAAAATTAAAACCTACAATGCTAAAATTACAATATATTATTCTTTGCTCGTAAGCAAATAATCAATTAATAAACAAACATAACTTGATAAAACAATCCAAAAGAAGAGTAAAACTAACTCGAACCATAATCGTCTTCAATCGGGGGTGATTTGGTTGTTCGATTACAGTTGCTGTTAGTAACAAACGGAAAACATAAACTATCAATAAACAATCGATCAATAATAGTTGTGATGACAACAATCAACTAGGACCCGATTCTATTAGCGTTAGTCGCTAATACTAAGCCTATTATACATAAATATATATATTTAATTTCAAAACTAAAAGTTTATTCGGGTTTTTCGGGTTGACCCAAAACTTATAAATCAAACCCGAGAACCAACCCAAATTACTTCAGTTCGGGTTCGGGTTGATCTTTTCTCGGGTTCAGGTTAGTTCAAGTTCGGGTACGTGTTTTCTCGGATTGAATTTCGGGTAAAAGTGACACTCTAATAGTGACTATTTTATTTTATATTTGACATCTTTGACCACGGGACATACGACGTGAGCGTGAGCCTAGAGGGTGCTAGTGTGTTACACTGTGGATGAGTAGATCGTGAGCATGCTCCCCATGAGGGTGGTAACCGCCGTGGAGAACATCCAATTTCTTTTAGCAAATGTGGTGACATGTGTATTTTTTTTATTTATATTATAATATTTTGTTTAGAAACACTAACAACCTTACCGCGCCTTTCCTAGCTATGTTAGTGTGAGAAGGATACATCTCTTGCAAATGTGACACCTACGTAACCCACATGCTTAAACTCACCCAACACCCCAGGTAAACCCCATTACCTCAACAAGATTACAAGAATAGGTTCTTTCATGTCTTCATTCTCTACAATGTTTGTTTTTATGTTTATATACTTCTTATAATAGATATTGGTCGTATAAATTTTTTATTATACAAACCCAAGTTATTCGTAACTATTTTTATAATAAAGAAAGTTTCTCATTTTCTCCACTATGTGTTCCTCAAACTCATTTTAAGTCTAAAATTATCCATTGAAATATGTCAGAACACTTCATATTCTAGTATAATGACGCTTTCAACATGTCACCCTAAACCTAGCGCCTACGACCAACTTGTTTACAATCTATCGTCGACGCCTGTTTTGTGTTCATAATGTCTTCGTCACCAAACCACTACAAGGAATTTCAAAGAGGTCACCGGAGACACAACTGAGAAGTGAAAGTAAGGGGTGGAACAAGCATCGTTGATTAACAGTTGGTTCTTAGGTCAGATTCATCACGTTAACACACTCGTTAAATTCTTTGATTTCTCTCTCATCACAAACTTTCTCTTTTTAAAAATCCTCTCAACATTCCGTCAAATCCTAACAAAAAACACTATTTTCTCAAAATATGTTCATACTTCTCTAATTTCGCTGATAGAGAGAGATGAAGGGTATACTTTAAATAATAAACTAAATATTAAATAAAATGATTCAATTACAATAGAGAGATGGATAAGCGGCCAGCAAGCTGTGTCGTCACCCCTTTTGAATGGCAATCCGATCCTTTGAGAAAAGGATTCATACTTCTCTTCTCAGCAGATGCCGGAGACGCAGTTAAAATCATTCGTCACCTCCTAAGTTTGAGTGTAATACATTTCAGATAAGCTTTGACGACTCCCAAGACTTCAAATCTCGAGTTGCGCCGTCTACGACAAACTCTAAAAATGCACGGCTCCTTTCACTAACCGTCGCCGAAAATGGGGATAAGAGTGGCAGTCGACGGCAAGTCCATGTTTCAAAAAGACATATCATGTAGTTTTGAAAAGGATGGACATTTTTGGAATAAGCAGATGGAAAAAAGACAATATTAGAATTTACTTTTTATTTTATTTTCATAATATATTAAACTTTATAACATAAGTTCTTTAACATGAAATATCTGATTTATGATGTTGAACCGCCCAAACAACGCCCTTTTCCCATACTATCCACCTGAAACACGGTCCCCTCACAACACACCGTTTCCGAAGTACCAAACGACATCGTTGCGGTTGTTCACACTGTCTGCCTTTTCGATTTCCATAACGTATTCTTTTTCTTTCAAAAAAGAGCCCCCACACGTGCATTCCTTCATTAGTAACCTAACTTTTGTTATTTTCTTATTCCCAACTATTATACAAACGTTTAACAAAGCGTGCTGTCATTTTCAAATTTTTTTCTAACTATACCATATTAATTGAAAGTTACAAAAATAATTTTAGTATAAACATTGTTGTATAGTTAGAGTTTTTTTACAAAATTGGAAAATAAAATAATAAAAGAGCTATACTACTTTAGAAACAAATTTTAATATTGAAGTATGTTAAAATGATTATAAAAGTAACTTTTAATAAAACTTTATTTTTGCACTAAGATAAAAACTAAAAAATAAAATACAAATATGAAAATATACCATGGATCTAACGACCAAAAATAGTATTCAAGATTAACAATTTTCACTTTTCTTTATACGGAGTTTATTATTACACATTTCGTATTTTCATATTTCCAAAAAATAAAATTAAAAAATATCGGTGTCTGTCGGCTACCGCAAACTCCGGCGATAAGTCCGTCAAGATTTGGAGACAGATTCCACTAGTCTTCCAATCTTCTCCACCAACTCCGGCGACATGTTCTTCACCGGCTTCCGTTCCTTCACCTGCCGAAAATCAAACCCGAACGCATCCGAAACCTCTTCGGAGCTCCACCCGGCCTTCTGTAAACTTTCCGACAACCGATCCGCTTTCACAAGAAGCGCATCCAACACCGCTTGATTATCCACCAACACCATCTCACCGTCAAATATTCCGGCAGACGACACGTCCACAATATCCGCCACGTCAGACTCAGCCCACCCGCCGTCTTTCAAAACCGACCCGATCTGCTTCACATACGAATCGACCCATTTCGGAACCCCGGTTTTAGGAATCTCAAACAGCCTCTCCGGCGACGTCGAGTACGAGGATGACGTGTACGAGGAAGATGAGTACGAGGATGACGAGTTCGAGTTTCGTTTCCGGCGGTCCACGGCGGCGTCACTCCAAAACTCCACCCATCTCGGCGTCCGACCACCTGCGACCGCGTCAAGGCTCCTCCGGCTCACACCCGACAGCATCCCGACAACATGTTTCTCACTCGTACAACGTTGTTTCTGTTTCGTAACATCGGAGTTCACAAACAGAGTTGTTCTTTCACGGTCAAAAAAATCAGATAAATCAAACCCACAACAAAATATTTGATTCTCATCGACGTAGAATACAGGGTTTCCAGCCAACGAAGGGTTACACGGAATATAACAATGGTTAAAAACCGGTACCAAAAGTGGGGCCCGTTTCAAAGCGTGTCTCGCAATCTTAATCGCCTTTTCCGGATCCGTGGGACGGACACCCCATGATTTCGACCACAATGCGTTTCTCGCAATATGTAACGAAATAGACGCAATAGGGAGATCCAACGTGGCACGTAACTGTTGTCGTGAGCTCCCAGTGGACCGCCAGTCTGGGAAGCCCGGTCCGACCGGCAACCCGGATGAGAGGACCGCTTTAAGGTCGGGTGGGAATGCGAACCCGAACTCGGCTTCGGCTCTTGCGAACTCGGTTTCTGATAAGCCTTGTTGGACTCTTACGTTGGAGTTTTTAAGGTGGGTTAAGACTTTGTCGGCTAAGGTAGTGAAGGAGATGAGGCTGTAGCGTGCGGGGAGTGGGGTCGAGGGTGACGATGCGGCGGCTCTGGCGGAGAGACGGCGGAGGCCGGCGAGGTGTGCGGGGTTTAAGCCGCTCATTCTCCTATCAACGTCCACCATTAAGAGTGTATATGAATGTGAAAACAATATTACTTTGAAGGTAGTTTGTTTGGTGTGTGGTTATTTTCAGCAAGAGAGAGGTGATAATGGTGAAGTGAAAATAGGGGAAAGGAAGAATGGTTGGGGGATGATGAATGAGTTCGATTGGAAAGAGGGACTGCGTAATTTTAGATCTTACTTGTCATTCATTTTTCTTTTTCTTTATTATTTCACCATCAAAACAAGTTTCTTTTGAGTTACAACTTGACTTAACTTTCCCTTTTACAAAGATGCAAGTTTTTAAATACCTTTTTGTGTATGGTTGTTTAACAAGCCACTCAACCCGGCTTCGGTTTAGTTTAGTTTTATAACGAGCTGAAAGTGTAAACTCGAGTGAGCTTATGGCTCCACAAGTTGGTTTTGTTTTAATTAAAACCAATTGTTTTATATTTAAATATAAAAAATAATAAAAAATATTGGGTTGTATGAAGTAGCCATGTTAATCATATTATTTGAAATGAAATTAAGCTATAACTTATAAATGTTGAAAGTTGGAGTTAAATTAAAACGAGACGAGACAGACTTAGAGAAGCAACAAACAAGCAGTATTTGTTTTTTTTTCTTTTTTCGCTTCAATTTGGCTGGTTCACAAACGAGACATAATGAATAAGCTTGTTTATAAATGAGTTACCGGCCAAACATAGCCTTTAGAAAATACTTTTTTTAAGTAATTATAAGATGTTTTGTAACTAGCCATCTTTTTTACTAATTCAAAGACAATGGAATTATCAAGAGGGAAAAAAAGAAGGATTAAAAAAGCAAGTGTTTTGGCTTTGGCTCATCACTACTCGGTCACGTCAAATATATTCTACCCGTCTAGATAAAAAATATACATACCCATAGGTCATATTATTTAGAAATTGAGGTTGATTTTTTATGATTTATCAAAATATTCTGTTACATTTTATATTTAAACATGACGCACAAAATCTTTCATACAAAGTGGTTATGGGATATGGAGTAGTAGGTATTCCACTTAAAATTTATATGTAACATTGAAGCTAATAGGATGAATTGGATCAAATTAACATGCAAAGTAAATTATTTGAGACTTGAGTGGTTGAGTGGACATATTGAAAGACTTCGATTTAAAAATGAGATTTTAAATTGAAGTCTCAGATGTAAAACAAAATTAGGGGATTCGGGTCAGGATAGGAGGTTATCAACTAATCTCATTCTCATAAGGGTGAAAATCAAAATGGATAACATGTGAATAAGTGGTTCGTCATTTAAATGACTATTCAAAAATCAAATTAAAAACTAGAAAGATATTAGACAGAATATCAAGCATGACACTTCCCTTTGTAAACAATATATTTATAATTAATAGACCGGGTCATTTTCATGATAATTCAACTATATAGCAGCACACTAAAACTTTATTGTCTTATCTATAAGGATTGACGTTTTAATTTTGTCATTTTGTTATTTTTATGAGGAGACAAGATGTGCTTAGTGAAATAATAGAAAGTTAGAAACGTAAATGACGTGGGTTACCGTTAATGTAGAACTGGGACCCATCTTGTTCTTGGGGGCCCCGCGCACCAAAGTTAGATTGCATGAACTTGGTTTTCCCAAAACGGCCACAATGAATTAACATTTTATTTTGTTTTTATTTTTATTTTTTATAACAAGAATTAGATTCAGGCCTTGATCGAAGTAATTATTTATTAATTTATTTATTTCCGTTTTATGAAATTATTATATGAATAAATTACATTCATTTTTCCTTTGTTAAGATTACAGTTTGTTCTATGTTCGATCAGTAATTTTAATCATTGACATTCACATTCACTTATTACATGTAAAATCTATTCACATACACTTGTTGCATGAAAAATCTGAAATGGTCTTCGTGAACCTCTTTTTTCATGCACTCAACTCTTAAATAAATCGCATCCTGGGCCAGGGCATCTCCGCCTTTGAGCATGGCTCGTCAATACACCAATTCCGACAACCAAAGATATGTTCCGGACAATGATTTCATCAAGTTTTCTATTATGATTTGGGTTTTTTATCTTAAAGTTCATTATTTATAGTTTCGATGAGGGATTCGATATTGTCACTGTCATATTAAATCATTTGGTGGTCAACGATTGATGGTTATAGCTGGCAACAGATGGACAATAACATCAATGGTAACTTGTGTTAACAGTTTAGTGTAATTGGATTAAGTACTGGACGATCAATGTATTAATCATAATAAACATTAAGCAAGTTCAGGATGTGTGGAGTGCACACTTGCTTTAGTCTACTATGATGTTAGGGACGAAGCCCCTAATGAATGGAGGTATGGGGCAGCGCCCCTGGTTGTGGAGTGGTAGGGGCGACGTCTTCTAGCAGGGTCCAAGGACAGAGTCACTGACTGAGGTTAATATTGCTTTATTAAAAATTCACTAGAAAATTAATTTATGATTAAGTCATACATAATCATAAGTATTATTTTAGAGGCATATTAATTAAATTAAAATTTGAATTATAACTGCCTTATGCAGTTATCCACATCTAATTGCTCATGCAGATATATATGACGCTCCTTTCAATTGATCGACACACTGGTTCATTTTCCTCACAAATTCCATACTAAATTCTTGTCTCAATTTGGAGACCCACCAAATTAACTTTTAATCTGAAAGTTATCACACGACTCTAAATAATCCAGGTTTCCATATCAAAATCCCCACAACTTGGTTATTGTAGATAATCCAGTTGCCACTAACAAGGGCTCTACCCCTTGTAGTATGTGTTGGAACTCGGTATAAGGGAGCACAACCACCTTGAATCTCCAGGTTCGTTACCGCAAGAGATAAGAGTATTTAATGAGCATGCACATCACATCGTAACTCGTATTGATCTATATAAATCTCCATGCATGTTCAAGATGCTACCCTGTTGGGGGTAAAAACTAAAAAGGCCATGAGCATACTTTCCATTTCTCACTTTTATCTTTTTCGTTTTTGTTACTAAAATTTGTCCACTTGAGAATCTTTTTATGCTTTTGAGGTGAAAGTCTTTCACGATTTTTGGATGTAATATTTGATCTTCAGTATTAAATAAAAAGGCCATGTACGTATATGGGTAAAAAGTGTATATTTTATGGTTTGGAAATAGCATGGATTTCTTTTTAGGTAGTGCATCTCAAAATCTTGAACTAAACAATTCACAGCCTAACAAGAATATATTTCTGTTTTGAAAATGTATATCATAAATCGTATCAAAATGTGTGAAAAACTTACCAGAGACATTCCTTGTATAGGTATGTAACCATAATAGTATTTTGTTGAAACAACACAACTCTTTCTTAAAGAGTATTCCGATTGACGATTAAAACAATTGTTAACCATTCAGTTACATCAAAACCTTCAGCAAGAACCTTTTAAGCAGTAACTCACTTATCAGTGGTCGCCCAAGTTGTTGATAATGCACATTCAATGCTAGAAATTGCTACTACTCATGGTTGATGTTGCTCGCAATTGCCATTGACGGAGCAACTTGATGTTGATCAAAGCGACCAATTTATAGACTAAATTGCTATTGGTCACAATTGTAACAAATGGACCATGTTGTTGTTGATCACAGACTACTCAACCCCTTTGATCCCATCTAGGTGTCGCCCCCGGCCCCTAAACCCTGCCAAGAGGCCATGCGCCCCCCCTTGAAACGTCATGGTTACTAGAGGGCTTAGCCCCTGGAACCACCCAGTTAGTTGGTGCCAGAAACATACAATAGTGTCCGAACAATTGGGTACTCCAGAACTTTTAACTTGTATTAACTTTATTTTTTTGTTTTTTTGGTTTTAAGTAAATCTAACTAAATGGACTGAATGATGTGATAACAATAAAATCAACAACACAATTGTCCTTAAAATTGTTTTTAAAAAAAGTACTTCGAAATTTTGCTTTGCAGAAATGCGATTTTCAGCGATGGAGTAAAAAGCTTGGAATCGGTTTGGACTCCTGTCTTGGGAGTTGGGCATTTTTGTCTTACTAAAGTTCCAATATAGGAAGTTTGATCTTCTGTTCAATTAACTTAAATATGCCCTATCTTAGTTGCTAAATATATTCACTGCCGTTCTAAAAAGAAGTTACAAAATTTATCCGTTAAGGCATGGAAGATGTGTGAAAGCATTATCAAAAGGTGGATCATTTTCTCAAATAGAAAATACATCATTTCAAGATTGGTTGGAAGAAACTTTATAGAAAGCACATACTCATTTATATAAAGTTTGAATTATTTTGTAAAAGTTAAGAAAATTATAAAAGATCTTGGTTTATATAACTACGTATTTGAGTGTTTGTGTTGTGATTACTCATTTACGGATAATGAAAACATAATCAACTAATAAAATTTGTACGGCTTGACACATTCAATCAATGATAAAGCCGACCACCAACATTGGTTCTTTTATGGCTGAGTTAAGTGTCATTTTAGTACCTGTGGTTTGATCAACTACGCAACTTTAGTACATATTTTTTATTTTGTGCAAATGGCTACCCCAGTTTCAAAAACCTTGCAATTTTGGTACTTTTTTTAACACCGTTTATTTTGCTCGTTAAATCAGGGACAGTTTGGTAATTTCACTATTTTTCCCTTCTCCTTTTCTCTCCCCGTCTTCTACATACCTATCTACCCTCTTTAATTTTCCCCCCCAAAATCTTAAAATCCAAACCCTTAACATTTGAAGTTTTTTTTTTTGCATTCTCATAACATGTTATTGGAGGTAAGGTTAAGTTGGTGGCGGCAGGTCTGGTAGGTGGTGTCTAGGGTTAGTGGCGGCGGTCCGACGATGGTGGCTGGGTGTTGCGGCGGTCCGGCAGTGGTTATTGGGTTGTTGCGGCGGTCCGGCGATGGTTGCTGGATTGTTGCGGCGGTCCGACGGTGGTGGCTGGGTGTTGCGGCGGTCCGGCGGTGGTTATCGGGTTGTTGCGGTAGTCCGGCGATGGTTGCTGGATTGTGGTTTTAAACATGGATATGTTGTGCTAGTGGTTTTAAACATAGATATGTTGGTATCTTGTCAGAAATGGTGATGAGATATACAAATATGGTGGTATCTTTATGAAATGGTGGTTGTTGTGGGGAATAGGTAGAAGGGGGAGATGATGTAGAAGACAGAGTGAGAGAAGAAAGGTAAAATTACCAAACTGCCCCTGATTAACGAGCAAAATAAACGGTGTTATAAAAAAGTACCAAAATTGCAAGGTTTTTGAAACTGAGGTAGTCATTTGCACAAAATAAAGAATAAGTACTAAAGTTGCGTAGTTGACTAAACCACAGGTACTAAAATGACACTTAACTCTTTATGGTTTGTTCATTAAATTTGATTAGTCTGACATGGCTTATGCACGATCTAATCGTGCATTGTCTCTACATTTTTCCTTGAAACCTTTCAACTTTAATCTTTCTTTAAACTAGGTAGGCTTTACTGGCCGATTCATGATGGTCTTCTATCCCATACTTATTAATAAATTTCTTTCACTTATTTGACATTTTTAATGTTGATGATTTAGGATAAGAAAGTATAACATTTGTATGCGATGGTCATCTTTTTATTGCTATCAAAATTAGCGGTGCACTTACAATATATAATTATTCATACATACCACAAACAACCACGTACCATCACCATTGATCTTCCTTTGGTTACTCTCGAAAACCAACAATTCCACTTCTCTTCTGTCTCAATAACAACTAAGGGTTTTCATCGATTTTTAAATCGAATTTTTGACTTTTATCGAATAGAATAATATGAATGATTATTTTATTGCCGGTATTCTTATTCGATTAAAAGTTGAATTATTTGATTCAATTCGTATTCGTAGCCATATACAAAATTCAGTTCCACTCGTATTCGAAACTCGAATTCGAATAAATTTTTATTTGGTTCAAGCTCACCTATGTTAAACACTTCAAAAACCATAATCATAAATGTAAAACAAACAAAAAAGGGTTTGAGGAATACGGGAAAGTTTAAGAAATAATAGTATGGGTCATTCAATTTAATTTTTTTGTAATAGACATTTGTTATTTATGGATATGGCTCAAATTAAAATATTATATACATCTTATATATATATATATATATATAGGATGAGTATCATTACAGAACTGTTAAATATTTAAAACTTGAAGGAACCCTTGAAAACTAACGTTTTTTATAAAAAAATGTGTATGCTAATGTTATTTGAGTGTAGCTTTATCATTTTTTATATCTATATTTATGATTATATTGAAAATTAGTTTTTATACATATCTATGTTTTGTTTTACATTTATGTAAATTTGTTAGTACATAAATTTTACACATATATAAACTTGTGATTAATATATGTAATCAATTTTTTTATATAAAATATGATAAAACAACTCTTAAATGTTAATATATAAAAACAATTAAAAAAATGTTTGGTTGTTTAGAGTTCCTAATAGTTCTTAACTTTTTTAAAGTTCTTAAATGATTCTAACCCATATATATATATATATATATATACACACACACACACATATTCTAATAAAGTAAAATAGTTGTAGACACGTGTCATTTTGTGGTTAATCCTCACAACTTTTTTCCTCCAATACTAATATGTGTTGTAGAACATAATCATTCACTTTCCTTTTCCACTATATTTATATTATATCTATAACATGATTAAATTATTCACTTTTATTTAAACTATATTTATATTATATCTATACATTTTCATAAAAATAAATGTTTAAATATTATACTACTATACATTATTAGAATATATTTCACAAAATAATTGGTGAAATCAAAAAATCAACAATAAACCTTGTTTGTTAAATATCGAAAAGAATATAATTTTAAATAACATCATCAACATATTATACTATGTATTTTATTGAAGATTGTAAATAAAAAACAAAAACTCTAACATGCTTCATTCACTATTAGAAAAAAGACCTTTAATAACACGCGTATTATGACACACAATGATTTATGATATGCAAATGCGTGTGTATTAAAAAAATGTCATATTTTTGAAAATTTAAAAGATTTATGACAAAGTTTTGACTTAAAATGTAAAACAAATGAAAGTTAGAATTTAAAATGTGATTGAATTTCGAATTTATTTTGAATGACATTTTTGAAAATAGTCAAAAGATTCAGAATTTTCCGCATTGGGTATTTCTCCCATGACTATTAAAATTTAAGAAAAAATAACAAACACTTCCGGCATGCCACCTCCAAGCCTATCAATGCTTCTAACTTTTATCAAATTTGAAACATTTGTGTAAGCATTGATTTTTCCTTGATAGTTATCAGAATGTTGTATGTGAAGCATGTCATACAAAATTATGCTCAAGTGAATCAAAACATTCTCAAAATTGAACGAGTTAACATGTCATTTTATTTATCTTTTTTGTCATTATGGCAAGGTCCAGAAGTCCCCTCAAACTTATCAAAATCTTTTTCATTGTGTAGTTCAAAACTATTATTATATGAAAAATATTCTTTAAAATTGTTTTATAACCAAACTTCTTTCAGTTATACATATATGATACTGAGAACACAATTTATAATAGATAGAGTATTCTTGGGGTATGATTTTGCATGTGCATTACTTTTATTCTACTATGTTCATTTTTTTTTTTGAAAAAATCATTTAGTTATATGAATAAAATCAGATGTAAGAGAATGTAGAGGAATTTTCTTTATAATAGAAGGGTAGAAGGGTCAAGTAATTTATGTATAGTGATACAAGCATAGATGTAATGAATTTTTCCGTATACATTATATATTGCTTTATTTGTAACTTTATTATGTAGATAATCTCGTGTGTTACACGGACTCTAAAGCTAGTGTGTGTGTGTATATATAATTTGTATTCTAATTTTGAATCGATTAAAAATCATAAATTCGTATTTGATTGCTATATTTGTATACGTATCAAATCGAATTTTTATTAATCGAATTCGAATCAAATAGAGTTTCGAATGTTTTGAATTTGAATTGATTTATGAACACCCTTGATAACAACTCAAGATAGGATTAATGATAATTAGCGAAGAACACACTATGTAAAATAATCTCTCTCTTACTATGATTAGGAAAATATAACTTAAAAAACCAAGTTACAAAAAATCTCATACATAACCCTAACTTGGTTGATGTGTATATGAAGAGGACCCGAATTGATCAACAAGTAATTAAATAAACCTTAAAGCCTTACTTAGGTTGTTAATTACCAACAATCCCCCCCCCCCCCCAACTCGCACTCCCATTAAAAATCTATATATGAAACAACGATGCTTTTTTGGTAGCTAAATTCGTTAAATATAATTCCATAGCAAAATTTGTAGCAAAATAAACTTACGATATGATTTCTAGCTACAGACCAAATCCGTAGCAAATTCTTTGCAAAAGAGGAATTTGTTACATCCATATTTGTAGAAAATTCATGTAACAAATGCCTATTTTTTACGAATTTGCTACATATTTATTCCATAGCTTCAATGTTGTCGCTAATTTTTTATGCTATTGATCCACCTCACCATCACCATTGTTCTTCTTTTTGTTACCCTTGAAAACCATCAATTCCGCATCTCTTCTAGCTCAACAACAAAACCACCAAATCCACCTCTCTTCTATCTCAACGACTTTGTAGTTAAAGCCGCTGCAAGATATGATTGTGTAGCAAAACAATTAGTAACGAGACTTATAGTTACGTATGAAATTTGTAGCAAAATAGGTGTTTGCTACATCCATATGCAAATACATATTTTTCTATGAATTTGATCTGTAGCTACAAGCTTGGTTGCAAATACCTATCTTCCTTTAGTTACCCTCGAAAACCACCAATTCTCCCTCTCTTCTATCTCGACACCTCTCTTCTATCTCAATAACAAGTGTCTTCCATTCATAAAATTGTTATCGGTTATTCAAGCATAAACCTATGTATGCGACCATTTGTCATCGCCTTTGAAATAGAACGTCTCTACTCCCTAACCTGCCAAGCACCCAAGCCTGCATTTATTAACTGCGTCCAAACACAAAGTGTGTCTATGTAATAACAATACCCAGAAATCTCCATGTGTGTTCATTTCTATTAAGTTCAAGAAACCCCAATTTAATAATGACAACCGAACACAAAAGACCTAGCTTATATGGAGGACAAATGTTGCTTCTCGTTTTCTCATTATTAATTTTCCTTTAAAAAGTAAGTTCGTTTTTATCGTTTCCAAATCAATCATAATTTTAAATATTCTACAATTCTACAAAGGTAAAAATAAAATTAGCTATTTTAACGTAATAGATAACTAGATGTTAGTTAAATTTTACATAAGATGATTTCGTGTGGTAAGTTTTACATTAGTTTAGGTACATTTCCTAGCTAATTACGTTAATAGCTCCCGTGGCAGCAATCGTTCTCCATTATTTTGGTTGATTAAGCCCAGGTAGTCTTGCCTAGATATACATATCAACATATGGTACACAAGAATGTTACTTAAGTATTGTGCATGCATGTATATAATTGCAAATCATATGAACAAGAGAGATAATTGAGTTTTGCATTATTTGTTTTAGTTGGAGCATATTAATTAAACCATATGCGCAGATACTATTTAATCAAGTATGATTTTGTTTTAGGTGAACATACTAAAATTCTGTTTTGTTTATATTAGTTTATTATTATCTCCAAGAACAAATAAATTATGCTTATAGTAGATTATGAGAGCATGTTACAAAAAGAACTCTTTCTCCAAATTCAACAAAAGAAGACAGTGGCATTGCAACATATATATCAGCTTAAAGATGATCAAGAAAACACTGATTTCAAATTATCATACGAAGTATATTCTACTAAGAGAAAAGTTATGGTAAAATCTGAGAAATGTAAGATATAGATGAATCATACATTATCTATTTTAGAGGATAAAAATGAAGCTTTCAGTAAGACCCCGAGATTCAAACCCATATCTGAATACGAAAAAATAAAATAAAAAGCATGAGTGTTTTTCATAGAATCTAAACAGGAGAACCAAAAATTATTTCATTTCTAGAATTTCATTTATCTAATTTGAATAAATTCATATACCCTTTTAACGTTAAACTGATTTTTTTTTCAACTATCTTCATATGTAATCTTGTTCACTGTTTTTCTTGATATATCGATAATTGTGTTTCATATGTAACATGTTCGCATTCGTGAAAGGACGACACTACATCCACCCTCACCAACACACAACCTTATAATATTATAGGTTTATAGCCATTTTATATAATTCAGTTTTATAGTATCATATACATAATAATCATACGCATCCATAATAATATTTTTGAATATATACGTTAAAAAGTAAAGGAGTTTCGCCATCAAAGAATACGTCCAATTGTGTAGAGATTAAGGAAAGCACAGTCGTCATATTTTGAATTACTCGAGTGGTTTTACTGATTCAATTGATTTATGATCTCAACTAAAATTCACATATGAGATATCACAACGCGGTCCATACAATATTACTTTTAAATGTCATGTAATGAAATACATTTAACTTTTCATCTTCTTTAGCTAAATGATTGATTATTAATGTTATTATGTCCGTATCGTTTATGCCTCTAAATTCAGATAGACTGTAATAAAAAAACTTTAGGAAGATCATATTGTTCATGGAGTACCCCGATTTCAAGTCTAATGCATGCAGTGGCGGATTCAAGAAATTTTTTCACAGGGGTCGGAATTTTTTTGTATCTGTACACAATTAACCATCGCTATATAAATTTTTTTTGGTCCGGTCCGACCATCGGGTCAGGTCGAATTGCGTCGGTATATATATAGAAAAAATGATAATCAAACAAAGCATTATACAACAAAAAAAAGTACGAGAACTTTATTATAAATGCATAATGATTGAATAATATATCTAGCTTTGTTATATACGGACTTTCATTTTCTGAAATCATACCAAATCATCATCTAGTTTGATATTTATACGCATGTTGTTTCTTAATGAAATAAATAAAATCATCGTTTAAACTCTCATAACCATATGATTACGCAAATTGGACTTCACGTACTCCATCACCGAAAAACAAATTTCAACGCATACGGTTGCAATGAGTAATAATGATACGAGAGGTAACTTCAATTAACGAATAAACAATACACCAATGCAAATGAAGTAAGTGAGCAAAATAATGTATAGATGAAACATTTTTTAGATTAAAACACTTAATCCATTAAATTTACCTGACCTATTACTTCCGTCATCATATGGTTGAGGATAGGAATTCGTGGAGAAGTAGAATTAAAGTTAAGGATTTTTAGAGAGAATTGAATACCTTAGGGCTTAAACTTAACTTATTTAGGTCACATACCATAATGGTATTTCCCTTACATATATTATTATTATTATAATTATTATTAGCTTTTATATAGCTGTTAAACTGTGATCTTATTATTAATATTATTATAATTAGTAGTAGTTTTTATATAACTGTTAAACTTTGATTTCCTTTATTTTGCTTCATACACATGTACTTAGAGCCGAGGGTCTCTCTGGAACCACCTCTTTATTCCTTTGGATAGAGGTACGGTGTGCCTACATCCCACCCTCCCCAGACCCTACTTATAGCTTTGCTGTCGGTGGGATTTTACTGGGTATGATTGATTGATTGATTGATTGTAGATTAAGTTGGGAGTTTGAGACTCGTGCTTAGAAATTGAACATAGATGAACTGAGCATTTGAGCTTAAACTTGTATTTAAATTGTTTCCTACGTACTAAACTCAAATTTAGTTGGTATATTAATTATATACATTTATATAATTAAAGTTATAAATATGTAAAAAAAAATTATTAGGGCCGGTCTCAAATTTCATAAGGTTGTTCTCGAAATCCCAACAAGGTCGTTGTGCCGTCCTCGAAATCACACAGGGGTCGGGGTCAAAATTATACAGGGGTCGGTCGGGATTTTAACACATATATATTAGTAAAAAAAATTTCACAGGGGACGGGGGAACCCCCACCTCAAAGTGTGGCTACGCCACTGAATGCATGGATTTCCAATTCCACTATTATCATTTTTATTTCTTTTAATCCTTTAGTATCATTAGTAGTAGTTGCTTCACGATTTTTTCTTAATTGCTCTGTTCAATCAATATGCAGATTTTGCTTAAGAGCATACACATGTTTTGATTTTCTCATTATGCTTACTGCTTTAAGCATTTGTCAGCGTATTAGGCTAAATTTTATACTTGCTAAAATTTTTCCATAGAGCGTACATCGCCGCCTCCTTTGTAGCTCAAGAAGATACGTGGATTAGAAAGTTCATTGCCAATCTAGGGGTAGTCTGTACCATTCAGGACACTTAAGAAATCTTTTGTGACAACGAGGATGCGTTTGCTCAAATCAAGGAACCCCGTGCACATCAAAAGACAAGGCATATTGGGCGGAGATTCAACTACATAAGGGATGAAGCTGAAAAGGGAAAGATATGTATTCGCAAAGTTCACACTGATCAGAACATTGCGGATCCACTCACGAAACTCCTAGAAAGTCCAAAGTATGAGGGTCATACTTGCGCCTTAGGACTTCGATATTCTAGTGATTGATTTGATCAAATTTTGTATTTGGATATCGGAACAATTATTTTAAGTCAATCATATGGTTTTGGTTATGATTATGTTTTTGAGTTATGTTTCACTTTGCATGTTTAAGTCCGTGAATAAGTCAATTATTCTAAATGTCTCTAGTCGATCATATTTGTGGGAACAAATGTGAAGGAAAGACTATCATGAACTTGGATTGGTAGATATTCATGAAGTATGAATATAGTAAGGGTTTGCTGCCAAGGTTCATAGATATTTATGAGATAAATATTGGACTGACCCGCATAGGTTGAGCTCCTTTTGTTAAAAAAACATATTTTAAACTTTTATTATATGTGAATACGAAAAGTTTATTATAATGCCTCTAGATCTCTAGGGCAAGATTTATTGCTCCCAATTCTAGATCACGTATTTTATAATATTCTTCATGCTTCTCCAATTGTCTGAATGCATAATAACTTTCTCATATTGCATTAGCATACATTCCAATCCTGATTTGGAAGTATCACTATAAACGGTGAAATTTTCAATTCCTTCTGGTAAGGCGAGTTTCAGGGTATCCACTAACTTGTTGCATTCTAAGTTACAAAATTTCCTTATTGCCTGGTTCCTTATTTGACATTCTTTGCATGTTAACTTTGTTAACAAGACTTCTATTCGAGGAAGATTTTGAATGAAAAGTCTATAATATTCTGCTAACCCTAAGAAACTATGATTTTTGTATGAGTTTTAGGAGTTTCCCATAGCTTTTATTTTGGCAGTGTCCATATGAATATTTTCGTTGTTAATCAAATGACCTAGAAATTGTACTTCAAAATTTACACTTTGAGAATTTAGCATAAAGTCTTTCTTTTCTCAATAGTGTCAAAAAGTATAAAGATGTTTGACATGATCATAACTAGTTTTAGAATGAATAAGTACATCATGATTCCAAATACGGTTTACAAATCTGATTTATCATACCCATAAATGTAACTTGGGCATTGGTTAAACCAAACGACATTATTGTAAACTTGTAGTGACCATGTCCCGATCTATACACAGTCTCAAGAATATCTTGTTCCCTAATATTTCAAATACCTTCTTAATCTTTCTTTGTTGGTCATCTATATTACGGTTGACTTGGTTAGTTGTTTTAATTTTTTTTAATAGCCGACACCGATTGATTTGGTTTAGGGTTTAAAAAATTAAAAAAATATTGCTTACTTGTTTGTGTTTGTATAGATTTTCACTTGTTAAGGAATAAGGTTACTAAATGTCATTAATCTTTTTCTTTTCCTTAATTGATTGTATCCTGAACGTAAATCGATTTTAGAAAATTTATCGAGCTCATTAAGGTTTAATTAAAGTAGATCATCAGTTCTTGATAAGGAATATCGATTCTTAATTGTGAACTTATTTAGTTTTCTATAATTGATACACATATTCATCAATTCAACTGGTGCTTATCCAAATGAGCTTGGTCTTATAAATCATTTTTCTAGCAATTCGTCTAATTGCTTCTTTAATTCTAGCAAATATGTTGGTGCTTAATGATAAGGTGCTTTAGCAATTGGCGCTACTTCTGGTATGACATAAATTCTAAATTTTAATTTCTCAATCTGGTGATTATCCAGGTAAATCTCTTGGAAAAACATCAGCATATTCTGATACTATGCCTTACTTCCTTCGGTAGTTTATTGCTTTCTTGAACTTTATAGGCTTAGAGATCTTGTCTCCTTGAAATTGTAATAATCTCTCCTGTTGGCGTACAATTCTCAACATAATTCTTATTACATAGAATTTAATCATGATTGTCTACTAACCAATCCATTGAATCCGGTCAGATTTATCGAAAGTAAATTTGCTTAGAACCTAATAACTCTATCTTCTCTTAAGAATATCAAATTGGCATTTAAAATTGTTGATTATTGCTACTTTTACTTTATTTATATGTATCATTTCTATTTATATATTTTACCTTTTAGATGTATGATTTCCGACCGTAATAATTTTAAGTAAAGCTTTGCTTAATGTCCATCAGTTGATAGCCTTCAGATCTTTATCTTCGTATTGTTTGTAATCTTATATCTTGAGTCTTAGCCTCATATGTTCCCTTAAGTATACTTGCTAGAGATTAGTTATATTTATTCCAACTTAAGAAATGGGTTGGAGCTTAAAGGTTGACAAGGTGCATAGGGATTTCATCATAATGTGGAACTGCCAATCTTTTATTCATCATTCTTTCTAACCGGCCTAGGTTTGATTGTTCGTCGGGAAAATATCAACTTTTTAGTTTTCAACTTTTTGATTGTGGCTGGAGGGTTGATAGACGTCCCTACGTTGCTATCATTGATTGCCTATTGGAATATTTCATACTCATCTAGATATTTATTTATCTTCTTTGATATGGGTTTCTATGCAGCTCCATGTGAGTCGTTGTTCTGGTTGTAGTTGTGTTACACAAATTTCTTGTCTCTTTCTCATTTTATTTTTCTTATCGATTTCAATTATTTTCTTTTTCTAAGGTTGGTTTTGATTTTGAAATACCAAGGGTTCATTTGCGTTTCTTTAATTTCTATTTGCTGGGTTTATTATATCCATACTCATGTTGGTGATGGATAGATTTTTGGTATACTTCTATTAAGTTACTTATACTATTTAACTAAATAACGAAATCTAAAATAAACCATATAATATTTATGGCTAGAATCTTATCCGTATAATTATCACAGAAGTAAACATGTTGATTTCCTAACTCTTATGCTTAAGAATATGTATTATTAAAAATACAAATGTTGCTTAAACCAGTGGCTCTGATACCACTTCTGTCGCAGCCCCCGAACCTATACCCCGGGAGGGGAGCCGTGAACGCGAGTGGTGGTATCGGTGTTTATTATTTAGTAGCGGAAAATATTCATCAGGACCGTAGTTATGAAAAATTATCAGAGTGTAAAACACCATGATTTTCATTTCATCTAGTTGGATATAATCCATTTATATCCTTACAAATGTTTTATAAGGATAAACCCTATTTTACAAAAAAAAACATGTTTCTTTATTCTGGTGATAAGCCACTTATTTAAACTGAAAGGCCCGCAGGCACCATCCCTTTATCTTTATCATCTCACCTGAAACATGTTTTAAAATATTTGATCAGCGAGAAATACTGGTGAGTACATTCATTTATAATGCCACATATACAATTACAGCATTAAGATGTTTTTACACCTGCCTGCTTACAAATTACAGAAAGGTACTTATCACTCGAGCGTATCTGTGACTGTGGTCATATTACTTATTGGCTAACACTTGTCCAATAAGTAACGTGTAATAGCCCAGTAGGCAAGCCTTGTATACAAAACCCCACAATACCAGGAGTAACCATCCTGTAAGTCTACAGAGACTTAATCACTGTAATATATTTAAAATACTCTAAAAATATATTTGAAAACATTAAAAACATTTGCCATTAGTTTTTATAGGTTTTGAAATTATCATGACAATGTCGCCCATCGCCCGTGCCCGTGCGCTTGCGCGTTCGGGTGCTTACGCACCCTCCGCTAGGACCACTTGAGAGTGACCTATATATAAGAATTTTATTATGGAAACTCATTTCCTTATAAAGAGCTTTCATTTTCTTTCAAGTTTCCATGTGGGATCAAATTACATTCCATATTTATACCCATATGGGAACTTCGATATTTTTCCATCTTTCAATGTGGGATGAACTTATCCTTTCATTTTATTCAAAGTGAGGTATTTCCATTTTCTTGTTTTATATTTTCCATCATATGTTTTGGAAAATTTGGAAATGTTACAAAAACGGCGCGTTTCGTTGTTTTCGAGCGAAAAGTATACTAAAAAACGGCTCGTTTGGTTGCTTTCGGGCGAAAAGTTTACTAAAAAACGGTCCGTTTCGTTGTTTTCGGGCAAAAAGTTTACTAAAAAACGGCCCGTTTCGTTGTTTTCGGGCAAAAAGTTTACTAAAAAATGGTTCGTTTGGTTGTTTTCGGGCCTAAAGTTTACTAAAAAATGGCGCGTTTCGTTATTTTCGAGCGAAAAGTTTACTAAATACGGCTCGTTTGGTTGTTTTCGGGCTAAAAGTTTACTAAAAAACGGCCCATTTGGTTGTTTTCAGGCGAAAAGTTTTCTAAAAAACGGCGCGTTTGGTTGTTTTCGGGTGAAAAGTTTACTAAAAACGGGTTGTTTGGTTGTTTTCGGGTGAAAAGTTTACAAAAAAACGACTCATTTGGTTATTTTCGGGCGAAAAGTTTTGTAAAAAACGGTTTGTTTCGGGTGAAAAGTTTAAAAATATGATGATTTTGATGATATAGATATGATGATATGTTTGATGATTTTGAGGATAAAGATATAGAAAAATGAATATATGGAGAAGATGATGATGATGATGATGAGGATGAGAAACTCTTTAATGAAAATAAAGAATATATATTTCATATAATATAACTATAAACAAACACTTGTTTAGTTCAAACGGTTAGTTTTGCTTGTTGTTAACCCAAAAGTCAGGGGTTCGAACCCCGGCCGCTACACCATTTGAAAGAAATTTTTGATTTAGTTATAAGCTCAGGGGTAAAATGGTCATTTCAACCTTTTTTGGTTAGTCAACTGACGGCAGGGGCATAAACTGACCCACCGGAGAAACACAGTGGCGCAAAGTTTGCAAAATCTTTTTCAAGGGGTTAACCCATCTCGCGACGATATAAACCAAGGAGACAAAATGCAGATTTCTCAAAAATATAAAAAGGACCACTAGAGCATGTAAAAATAGTTGCATGGTTAGAGAATAGAACTTGGGTGGAATTCTTTTAAAAATATTAACAGTATTCTAACCATCAGAACAGACTCTCGAAGTGTTCCAACAATTTAAAAAGCAAAACTCGTCCTTATGTTTACATGACTTTTCAGTAGATGTCCTTTAGCGAAAAAAATTACATAAGACATCCTTTATGATTAAAAAGTTTATCACGTTTTGTCCTTTGACCCTAAACTAGTTAAGTTTTCTCTTTAAATTTATCTTTTACTCCTTGAAGGACTATTTGTGTAGATAACTTAAAATTTAAACCAAATTAAAATATTTAATGATAAACTCTCTCTCTCTCTCTCTCTCTCACTCTCTCTCACACACACACACACATACAGACACACCTCTGCAACTTCATCCTCTCCCTCTCTACCTACACCACCACCACCACCGCCACCATCTCCGACCATTATATTTTCCGACAACACCACCACTATCCCCTCTTATTTACTATGTTTCTTAATGTGATTTTTGAGCTTCTAATGCTTCAAGCTTCTCACGCTTCTTTACTCAACTTGAAGCTTCTCACACTCGTGAAAGTGTCGTGATAGGCATCACATCTTCGACCTTTTTAGAAAAAAAATCCCACAACTTCTTGTTATAATACCTCTGTTTAGGGTTTGGAAACCCTAATTCGAAAATTGGTTGTGAAAAATTGGGGGTTTTGCATATGTTAAGGGGTTGTTGTGGAGTGAGTCGGAGGAAGCTGTGGATGGTTTTCAATGGTTGACTGAGAAGTCGAGGGGGTGGTGATGTAAGCCGGCAACTGGGTTAACGACGACGGGGACGGAAACAGGGAGATCCACAAATCAACAACGAGATCCACCAAGTCACACACTTTGGCCAACAAACACCATTCACATTGCTGTTGTGGAAAGTATTCTTCTTTGAAATCAATTCATTAATACAATAAATTAACAATAATGAATTCAACCAAACAAGTTAATATTCATGTTCTTCGACATGGGTTTGGTTAATGCTTTATTATCCATGGATCTTGATCATGAACTGTACCTAGCTTATCAAGATTTTTGTTGTTTTTTCTTCGTTTACTGTTGTTTTGGTCAAAAATCGGTTTTAATGATAATGTAACCAAATCGGTTTTGTGAGGTAGAGTGCTTGAACAACAATGGTGATAATGTAAATTAAACAAGGATGAACACAAGGATGTGTTACGAGGAAAAGTCCTTAATCAGCAAGTGATCGCCGGCATAAAAACCCCGGGTGATTACAAATCATATATCACCACTATATTAATCAAAAAGTAGTATTACAATGGTTGAAGCTTGATCAAGAATATCTAAGTGTGTTACAAGTGATTTGTATGTTGCTAATATCGCAGCGTAAAACGTGTGTTTGACCTAGCTGATCATAGCTTCAATATATACAAAAATAAATTAACAAAAAATCCTATAATCTCACCACTTCTTCATTAGAGCCGTTACATGCATTTGACCACGTTGCTAACTCTCTTGGACTGCGAAATAGTAGGGTAGACCAGGTCATCAACCATTATACCTGCTAATATATCTAAGTACAAAGAGAACAATCGTTAGTATATAACAAGTACCGAGAATCCTTGATCCTGACATAATCTGAAACAATGCTAAGGATAACTGATCCTGAAACAATGCCAAGATAATGTATCCACAACGTAAAATCTCCGTGCCCTAACAACTGTTTCTTCCTAGTTGTTAGATACTTGCTTGATAGATTTATTTTTGAGATAAATTTTGTTGATTGTTTTTGCACATTTAAGTTGTAATACACTAATTTTGTTGTTTACATATTTATGAAGAATTAGGTTGAAACATGAGAAGCTCGAAAATCACATTAAAAACAGAGTAAAGAAGTGAGAGGGTTGGAAAATATGGTAGCCGGAGATGGTAGTGGTGGTTGGTGATGGTGGTGTTGTAGGGAGAAAGATGGAGATAAGTTATCTTTAAATATTTTCATTTGGCTCAAAGTTTAAGTTATTTACACAAATATCCTTTAAGGAGTAAAAGACAAATTCACCCTCATATGTTTTGCACATGACTGGTCTTAACAAGAAAACTTAATTGGAAATGACAAAACGTGATAAGGTTTTTAATTATAAAGAATGTTTTCTGTCATTTTTTTCACTAAAGGGCATCTACTAAAAAATCATGTAAACATAAATGACGAGTTTGCTATTTTGTCGCATATATACTAATGTTTAAACTTTATAAGCGAGGCCTTATTTTTTTCGAGCCTCAAGCCTTAGCTTCACCCAAAATCACTGTTGGGCTGACTCTAGTTAGACATTGCATAACAAATGTGAAGCAATCAAGTTAAAGTATCAAGAAAAACAGAGTTATGTGTAATAAGGGGTTTTGAGTTATATTAACTCTATTGTATATTTAATGTAATTCAATATTTGTTTCACGTTTATATTTTTTCATTTTGATGAGTTATATCAATATGTTCTTTAGTTATAGTGATAGTTATCATGGTACTTTCTTGAATGGATAAATGATTGTAAAATTGGCGTTTTTACGCTGAAGTTTTGCCAACACTAAAGGCTTTTCCTTCCGTAATTGTTATTTAAAAAAAAGGTTGTCGGGTTTTCAAGTTTTATTTTTTGGGTTTTTTGTAATTGTAAACAAAAGATACAACTAATATAAAACGTTTCATAATCCAAGAATTCTATAAAAAAGTTACATACATAATATATTTACATAAATATTTGAAATTTATATAAAAGGAAAAAAAAAGAAGGAATTTCGTCGTGTGGTAGCATTGTTGCAAGTCTTGAGTCTGTTTAGCACAACACTTCTTCCATTTATATGTAAAATACATCGTCCGCTCAGATTACACACCCATATAATCTAAGTATTTTGTTGCATTACATAAATATGTAATAATTAGTTTTAACATGATTAATTTCTTATTTTTTTAAATAGAAATATTGAATTCACAAATTGAAGATAAAAAATCATTATATTTTATCGTGTAACTTAGAAAATGTTAAACATATAAAGGAGCTACTACGATTTAAGAAAATGAGAGAAGTTAATAAACAGTAAAAGTAAACGATAGTGCTTTTCACCTTTATACCGCTATATCTAATAAAAATAATTAAAAACACATGATTGGTTAATACGAGTCTTTTAGATTTACATTAATTAAAGGGAGTTTTTTATTGATGAAAATGACAGATCTAACGTTTGACCAATCACTTTCATCAAAATGAGCATTGACTTTATTTTGTGTTAGATTCTCGTTAGGGAGAGAATACACCATAATTTCCCGCTTATGTGTCCTTCAAATTCTCACTTCGGCGAGAATTGTTTTTCATTTTAAATAAAAACAAGATAATAAATATTGTTTATTAGAAAATATTTAGCAGTTTATAAATTGTAATTATTAGAGTTTTATATTATGTTTGCAAACAATGTACTATGAATATTCTTTTATAGTAAGTTTATGTTTTAAATATTTTGTTTACATACAAATATGAATTGTAATTATATAAAAAAATTCTCCCAATAAACATATGAAACAAACTTTCATCATCTTAAATTTGCCTTTAGTTGACGATTTCTATATTTCCATCCGTGTCATACACTGGTCAATAACCTAGTATTAATTAGAGTAGAACACTTTAAATAAATGTGTAAAATTACAAAACTATCCTCATGTGTATCACACATGACCTGATTTAATACAAAGTTTAACAGGTTTATGACCAAAGGACGTAACGTGCAAAATTTTTAAACATAAAGTACAAATCCCATCTATTTTGAAGACAAATGACAATTTTTGAAATTTTGTATAACTATAAAGTACAAAATTTTTAATTTAGTCATAATTATATATCTAAAGGTTCAAAATTCAAAAGTATATGTAAATCGAAAATAATTAATTATGACCATTGTGCAACATTTTAACTTTTAAAATGTTTAGCTATTATGTAAATGAATCTAAAATCAAAGTAACTAATAAATATGAACGTTGTGTAACTGTCATAAAACCAAAAGTTCCATATATAAGTTATATAAGTGATTCCTCTTGCTCACACATATATCTCTTCGTGTCTTGCTTTTATTGTTTTTTACACCATATTTATTTGTCTTATGATTGAGTTGAAAAAATCAACAAACCGGCGCTTATCATGTATGTCGGTTATCTTTGGTTCGAGTTCTACAATTGCTCCAAAAAATTAAGAAAGCATAAATCTTCCAAAGAAACCATTGATTCACCATCGGCCAAAAAAGTCTTTAAAGAAAGTTTTAGTCTTCATGTTGCTAAATTTCCAACAGCTTCTGTTTCGGGTCCTACAGTCCGAATTCGATCTAATCCAGCAATTTAGCAGCTGGAAAAGAGAGATGGTGGTTGTTAGGACTGATATTTTCTCTACTGAGGATATATTATCCTTGAAGATGTGTCTGGATCAGTTATCCTCCTGAAGAGCTCCAGAATTATGTCGAAGATCAAGGATCCTCAAAGGTTAGTATTATTAACAATTGTTTCACGTGTGTAGGTTATTATTCAACAGAAGTAGCGGCTTTGTGACTTGGTCTACCTTAAATTTCGCTACTGGAAGCTCCCAGCACGTGATCAATGAGCGTTGGAGGAGTTGTGGAATAGTGACGGATAATTAGGACTTGTTGTTATTTGTATTTTCTTTATAAACATCGAGATATGATCGATTAAGGACTCACTTGTATTCTCACACACACTAGAGTAGAATTAATAATTCTCTCTACACACTAGCTTACTTTGTAACATCGATCACAATCTCCAAACACTTGTAACCTTTTTTGTGATTAATAAACTGGTGATCGACGAGTTGTTATCACCCGGGGTTTTTTTCTTTTGATATGAACAAGATCAAAGGGTTTTTCCGCGCAACAAATCTCATTGTTCATTCCATTTTCGTTAATACACTCACTATGATCGTTTTAGCACTAGACCTCACTTTGCAGATTTGGATACATTATCCTTAGCTGATTTTTATCCAAAACAATTTGGCGCCCAGCGTGGGGCAACTGGTGCTATAATCCATATAATTCCTGTTAACTTTCGATTTTTTCATACCCATATCACTATCAATGGCCTCTCAATCAACCTTTGCTTCATCAACCATGCCGATACCGGTTCCTCTCTCATCAAGGACTTTGCCACCGATGCATTCGCCAATCACGGGAGCACCAAGGGCTACTGCTGCTGGAAGCAAGACGCAATTACCAGTCTTCAAGAGCTCGAAAACCGTTGCTGCTTCGCCGGTGGTTAACACTAACAGTGATGTTTCATCTATGTTTTTGCAGGTTAAAGCATACATGGAGCAACAGAACAAGACTAACTAGGGTATCCTTCGTGAGATAGAAGATCTCAAGAAGACTAAGATGCCAGCAGAGGATCACACTTCCTTGATGCCTAGGATGCTGGATTTCACCAGTCCAGGATCTTTGGCTCAATTCACACAAGGATCATCTATCCTTCAACAGGGTTCAATGGGTCAACCGACTCAAGGATCCTCATTGTTCCATCAAGGATCATCTATCATTCAACATGGGTCCATGGGCCAATCGACTTATGGATCCTCGTTGTTTCAGCCATGATCATTTATCCTTCAACAAGGATCCATGGGTTAGCAAACTTAAGGATCCTCATACTTCCAACAAGGATCATCCATCCTTCAACCAGGATCCTCTGGGGCATATCACCAAGGATCCTATAATTCCCAACCTCAAGGATCCTTCTTTCAGAATCAAGGATCCTATAATTCCCAACCTCAAGGATCCTTCTTTCGTTATTAATAAAGTCGACGGTGATAGTTTTCACCGTCCGGGGGTTTTTTGTGCCAGAGATTACCATAATCATATACGAATTCGACCAAAAATTACGTTCTTAATCTTTGACCGAAGCAATTCGACCAAAGATTACGTTGTTAATTCTTGACCGACGTAAGATTATTGTGATCAAGGGTTTTTTCCCTCGTAATCATATTGTTGTGTTCGATCTTATTATCAACAAGCACTTCACCTCACGCACTAATTTGATCAAAAGTTGCTTTACCAATTTTTGACCAAAACAGTTTGGCGCCCACCGTGGGGTAAACGGTGCTTTGATCATTATTCATTCTCAAACTAAACCCTACTCTCAATATCCACAACATGTCTACCCAAGCCAAGATTGTTTCCTCTTCTGCCGCAGCTTCAGATTCCTCGGTGAGGCCACCTATGCCTCCTCCAACTGCTGGTGGTATCCCGAAGAAACCTGGCAACGTTCAGAAAAAACCTGCTACTCCTGCATTCTCAGGTTCGAGGCCATCTCCCCAGGATCCCGTCATGGTGTCCAACAATGACCTTCTGTCTCTGTACAGACAACTACAGGAACAGATGGATCGCCAGAACAAGACCAACCAGATGCTCGTGAGGGAACTGGAAGATTTCAAGAAAGCCAAGAAGCCGGCGGAAGAATTCACATCACTAATCCCGAGATCTCTGGATTTCACTCCTCCAGGATCTTCAGGATTGGTGCATCCATAGCCGACCACGGTGTACAACTCTGGACCCCCAAATTTCCAGCATTTGGGGTATGCGAGATTGCACTTATCTGGATCTCAAGGATACCCGTATGCGTCATCTGCTGGGCCTTTTCAACATGCAGGACCCTCAGGATTGTTCCAACAGTCTGGATCCTCAGGATTGTTTCAACAGTCTGGATCCTCAGGATTGTTCCAACAGTCCGGATCCTCAGGATTGTTCCATCAGGCTAGTCCTTATCAGCATACGATATCTTCAGGATTAGCTCAAGCTCAGCAGCCCTCAGGATCCTCTGATGTGCACCCGGGAGACTTTATCCCGATGCAGGCTAATGCTCCAACTGCCCCGTCTACCAACCCTGGAAATACTATGTTTGGGAATACAAGCTACAACGCCCAGACCGCTCCTCAGAATGTTAATCAGGGTAACTCTTTCAATACGATTCCATTTAATGCTAATCAAGGATTTTTGCAGGATAAGTTCGAGTTTAGCCAGAGAATTACAGAAGCTTAAGGACATGATATCGAATGTCCCTGGCGTTACCCGTTCCATAGTTGAAGTTCCCACTGATAGTCACAGAATATCCTGGTTTGTACCATCAATTAGCGACGTACAGATCCCAAAACGGTTTCAAACCCCAAATATGAAACTTTATGATGGCTCAACGGATCCCTATGAACACGTCGCACAATATAGAGAACGTATGGAGATCAATACAATCCCTATGGAAATCAAAGAGGCATGTCTTTGCAGAGGGTTTGGGTCTACCTTGACTGGAGCAGCCATGAAATGGCTACTGAGTATTCCTCCTAAAACTATCAATTCTTTTTCTCATTTAGTTAACCTGTTTAATAACCAGTTTTCTTGCAGCAGAACTTTTGAGAAAATGACAGAAAAACTCTAAGGTCGATATCCCGAAGTATGATCAGACGAACAGGAAATCCGAATCTCCGGGAAAATCACATCGAGCAAAACTTTACTACAAGCCTGATAACCCCAGGATTAATGCAGTAGATGAGAAAAATGATGAAGAATATCCTAAGATCTCTTAATATTGTTTTTCTGTTGATATTGGTGGATTAATGTGTGCTATGCAGGATTTATGTGAGAAAACCAGGTGGCCAAGGAAAATGGAGAGACCAGGAGCCTGGAAAGACAAATCAAAATGGTGTGCCTTCCATGAAGACTTTGGGCACTTGACTGATGATTGCATTTCACTCAGAAGGGAGATCAGCTATCTTCTCAGCAAGGGCCACTTGAAAGAGCTACTTGGCAAGAAGAAGGGAAGAGAGCAGGATCCCGAGAAAATTCCTGAAAAGCCGACTCCTCCACCAACGGATGCAAAAACGATCATGTTCATATCCGGAGGATCCGACATCTGTGGAACCTCTTATTCTGCTGCAAAGAGAAATGCTGACCAAAGAACTTTAGAAGTAGCTGACAGACCAACAAAGACATCTGTTCTCACTCAAGAGAGGATTATATCCTTCGATGAAAGCGATAGAGTCGATGTTCAGGATCCTCATCATGATAGTTTGGTAATAACTTTATATGTGGCTAACCATTATGTACGCAGGATCCTCATAGATGGTGGAAGCTCTGTCAACATTATTCAATTAGACGTGATGAAAAAGATGAATATTCCTGAGGATGAGATCGTCCCCAGTTCCTCAGTATTGGTTGGATTCAGTGGAGAGACTAAAAACACTATTGGGGAAATCAAGCTCCCGATATATGTCGAAGGGGTAAATAAAATGCAAAAAAATTGTGTTATTGACTGTTTGTCTTGTTGCAATATTATATTAGGCAGGCCCTGGATACATGACATGAAAGCGGTACCCTCCACTTATCATCAATGTGTGAAACTCCCAAGTCCGTGGGGAGTTATCAAAATCATCAGTGACCAACAAGACCCGAAGAATTGCTACACCTCTTCCATGAAGTGTACTGCCAAACCCCAGCAGGCGTAGCAATTACAGAAGCCAGCACGAGACGTAATGGAGTCTAGGGAAAAAGAAATTAAAGAAGTACCTCTTTATCCTGAGGATCTTGAAGTCAAGGTTCTGATATGAACAACTATTCCTGAGGATATTGAGTCGAATCTACTCAATTTCCTCAAGTCAAGGCTATCAACGTTTGCATGGAAACATGAAGATATGACAGGTATTTCCAAAGATATTATAACACATAAACTTGGAATTGATAATTCTTTCAGGCCAATACACCAAAAAAAGAAGAAAGTTTGCACCTGAAAGAAACATAATTATTCAAGAAGAAGTAGAAAGACTCTTGAAGGCAAAAATGATAGGGAAGTCCAATATCCTCGATGGTTAGAAAATGTGGTGGTTGTACAAAAGAAGAATGACAAATGGAGAGTCTGTGTAGATTTCACAGACTTGAATAAGGCTTGTCCTAAAGTTCCATTCCCTCTACCACACATCGACTCGATGGTAGATGCCACAGCTGGCCACGAGATGCTGACATTTATGGAAGCATCCTCAGGATTTCAGCAAATCCAAATGGAGCCCTCAGACCAAGAAGATACGGCCTTCGTAACTCCCACAGGTATTTATTGTTATATAGCTATGCCCTTTGGACTTAGAAATGTAGGTGCGACCTATCAGAGGTTAGTTAACATGATGTTCAAAGAGCAACTGGGGGACACAATGGAAGTCTATATTGATGATATGGTGGTGAAGTCCAAGAAAGTTGAGGATCACCTCCAAGATCTCAAGACAACATTTGAAATCCTCGACAAATACAACATGAAGCTGAACCATTCGAAATGTCATTTCGGAGTAAAGGCTGGCAAATTCTTGGGATAGATGGTCACCAAGAGAGGAATAGAGGCGAGTCCGGAGCAAATACAAGCTATCCTGAACCTGAAATCCCCAGAATCAGTCAAGGATGTTCAAAGGCTAACCGGCAGGATAGCGGCGCTCTACAAATTCATATCCAAATCCTCAGAAAAGTGCAAAGAATTTTATGATATCCTGAGGGAAAACAAAAGGTTCGAGTGGACCAATAAGCATGAGGAAGCTTTAGCATCCTTAAAAGCTTATCTTTCTTCTGCTCCTCTACTGGTAAAACCCGAGGAAGGTGAATCTCTATCTCTATATCTAGCTATATCAAATAATGCTATAAGTGCAGTTTTGGCTAAGGATCTCGAAGGTCAACAACATCCCATATATTATGTAAGTAAAAGTCTATTAGATGCTGAAACCAGGTATTCTTATCGTGAGAAATTAATTTTAGCACTTATTATGGCATCTACTAAACTTATACACTATTTTGAAACTCACCCTATATGTGTTAAAACTAATTATCCTATTAAGTCTGTTTTGAGAAAACCAGAAATGTCAGGTAGGATGGAAAAATGGGCAGTAAAGCTAAGTGCATATGATATAACATATGAACCTAGGACTGCCATCAAACCCCATGCATTAGCAGACTTTGTGGCTGATTTCACCAGTGAACTTAAAGAAAAGGCAGACTTGGAAGTCCAACAACTTGAAGAAACCAAAGATAAGTGGACTCTATACACTGATGGTGCTTCAAATGTTAGAGGAACAGGTCTGGGGATTCTGCTGAAATCGCCACAGGGGGACATTATACCTCAATCCATATCTTGCGGATTTCAAGCCACAAATAATGAGGCAGAATATGAAGCTTTGATAGCAGGATTACAACTAGCAATCGACATGAAAATCAGGTTCATTCAAGTACATGTTGATTCATTATTATTTACTAATCATTTTAATGGTTCTTACACTGTTAGATGAGAAAGACTAATGAAATATCTAGAGCTAGTCAAAAATCTAGCAAAGTCTTTCGAAATGTTTGATATTTCACAGGTACCTAGAGAAGAGAATGTTGAAGCAGATGCCCTAGCATATTTAGCTTCATCCTTCAGGATACCAAAAGGTGTCAAGATCCCTATCATACATATCCTGAGCCCAGAAATAGAAGAACAAGGTGTCAATGAAATATCAGAAGATGGTAGAGATATGGGAGTCATGAATCCTGAGGATAATAAAAGTTCTTGGATTATCCCAATCAAGAAATATATTCAAGATGGAGTTATCCCCAATGATGAAAATCCAAGGGCTTTTCGCACAAAGGTAATCCCATATACTATAATGAATTATATAATATACAGAAAATATCTTGCAGGACCATATCTTAGGTGCTTGGAGAAGGCAGAAGCTCAAGAAGTTCTTCAGGATATCCATGAAGGAGATTGTGGGAATCACACTGAGGGCAGAACACTATTCTCCAAAATCCTGAGGACGGGATACTTCTGGCCAACGATGAAGAGGGATGCTATGAATTATTCTCAGAGATGTGATGCATGCCAGAGACATAGCAACATTTTGCACCAGCCAGCAGAACCATTATCAGGGCCGTCTCCAAGAATTTAAATACCTCGGCCGAACCGAAATAAATAGGCCCATAGTCCTTAACGAATAATGAAATAAATAAGCTAATTTTTAGGGATGAAAACTAGGTATTCCGTCTCCGCGAATTTAAACTACCTAATTTTTAGTGATGAAATATATAAGCCCATTAGCCTACTTCGATTTCTTTTTTGGATTAGTAGGTTTAGGGAAAAAAAACTTTTGGATACTAGGTATATGAATGCGTTAGCGATGGAAACTAGGTATTCTGTCATCGCAAATGGCGGAATATGACACTTTATCACGTTTTAATGTTTTCAAACTAGTAATGCTATTAAAAAAACTATATATGAATCAACATTATCTTTTAATTTATAAAGACACAATAATTATGTGTCAACCGGTTCCAAACATCATACATTTTAGCGTGAATTCATATGCAAATGCCGATAATAAATCTATTTTATAATTCCTTTATAAATCAAGTAGAGGGTTTAGTAATACTAATAGTAAAACTTAAAGGTTAAAATTGTGTATGTTTAAATTAATATTAAAATAAGTGAGGGGCCATTTTTGCCATATGCCAAAACTTAGATTTGAAATTCCTACTGCACATGCTTTCCTCCGTCTCCGGCAGTATCCTAACATTCTGGCGAGATATAAACACTAAAATTAGAGACTAAATGGACCAATTGATGGTGTCAATTGACTCAAGATCTTTTACCGATAAATATATATATATATACATACATAAAATAGTTTGGGCCCCCGAAAAGTGTGTGCCTCGGCCGAAGGTCCGGCTCGCACATCCCATGAGCCGGCCCTAACCATTATATCCTATTATATCCCCTTGGCCTTTCATTAAGTGGGGAATGGATATCGTGGGAAACTACCAAGAGCGGATCGAAGCGGAATCCTTTGTTCAAGTCAGAGAAAAAGAAGTTATCTCATTCATCAAGCGCAATATCCTGACAAGATTTAGGATCCCGGCAGAGATAGTGTGTGACAATGGCTCGCAATTCATCGGCAAGAGAACAACTAATTTCTGTGCCAGTTGGGGAATCAAGATGATCACATCAACACCTGTCCACCCTCAGGCTAATAGACAGGCCGAATCAAGCAATAAAATCATTATCAATAACCTGAAGAAAAAGTTGGGGTCTAAGAAAGGAAAGTGGGCCGAGGAACTACCTTTTGTTTTTTGGGCGGATAGAACCACTTCAAAGAACGCTACTGGTCAGACTATTTTCTCATTAGTATTTGGAGCTGAAGCGGTTATCCCCATGGAGATGGTTATCCCGACAGCCAGAGTCAGTCATCAAAATCCCGAAGATGATAATCGAAGTCTACTTGAAGATCTAGATGCGGTAGAAGAACTCCGGGATTTGGCAAAGATCATAATGGCATCCTATAAACAGAAGATAGCAAAGTCCTACAACAAGAATATCAGAGTTCGAAGATTTCAAGAATGAGATTTGGTTCTCTGAAAAGCTTTTCAGAATACTACCAATCCTACGGATGGAAAGCTTGCACCAAAATGGGAAGGTCCTTACTTGATCGATTCAGAAGCAGGAAAGGGGGCATACAAATTGTCTACTTTGGATGGTGACTTGCAACCAAGGGCTTGGAATACTATACACCTCAAAAAATATTTCATGTAAGACTTCTATCCCGAGGATAACTGTTATACTAAACAGTTAAGGTATGTATTCGAATTTATACTTTTATTCATTTTCAATGTTATTATTCTTCAAACAAGGTACTGACTTAAGCATCAGAGGGGTGTTAGCAAGGCTAACACCCACCCCTCACTTAGAGTTGACTGTTTTGTAGATATGAGGGATTCTCATATGGAATGAAGTTAACTTGGGCCTTCGTCGCCAGTTTCTAACGGCCTTGTCGCCAGCATATTCCTAAGGTATAAGGGGTTTTCACCTCTTCTAAGGTTTAAGGGGTCTTCACCTCTTCTTAAAGTCGTCTGTAGCGCACGTTTATTTAGCCTTAGTTCGAGAGGCGGGGTCAGCACATGAAATATAGTGACTTGTTACCTCGTTATCCTCGGATATTGGTTTGAATCGTGAGGTTTAAGGGGTGTTCACCTCTTCTTAAAGTCGCCTGTAGCGCGTGTTTGTTCGGCCTTAGTTCGAGAGACGGGGCCAGCATATGAAATATAGTGACTTGTTACCTCGTTATCCTCGGCTATTGGTTTGAATCTCAAGTTTATGGTAGACGTACCATAATCTAAGGTTTAGGAGATTTTCATCTCTTCTAAAAGGCCTTGTCGCAAGTTCATTTCTAAGGTTTAGGAGATTTTCATCTCTTCTAAAAGGCCTTTTCGCAAGTTCGTTTCTAATGGTTTAAGAGATTTTTCATCTCTTCTAAAGGGCCTTGTCGCCATTTTATTTAGGCCTTGTCGCCAGAATTTCTAAAAATATTATCAGAATAATACTAATATTACAATTTTATTGCTACATCCCCAGGATTAGAGGAGCATTCTAAATAATGATCTTATTGCAAGAATAAGATGATCTAGACAATTTCCAGGTTAATTGATATACGGTTCTGGTATGATTTACTATTTGTGAATATGTTATCTTTCTTATTGTTTATAAGATAAAGTTTATGACTTGATATTGGTTTATTGGTAAAACTTAAACTGTTACTAAGAAAATTTTCATTTCTAACAAACTTAGATTTTTCTAAAAACGGAAAAAGTGAAAGGATACCAATATAAGTCATAAAAAGTTGTACTAATATTATAATGCAATAAAAGATTGTCCGGGTTTCACTCAAAACGGAGCCCATCCACCCGAACTATCATAATTGTTCTAAAGCAGAAAATATAAGACGGTTTGGGTTTCGTCCTGAACCAGGATCCCTCCACCCAAACCATTATCCTGAACACACTACATTATCCTTACATAACCGAAATAGAAATTGTTCAAAACAACCACTGAAAACACATTAAAACAACCTGGAAACCAGGTTCAAACCTTGCCACCCTCAACATTGTCACCTTCCTTCTTCTCCAAATCCGTCGCCTCGTCAGCGTTAGTCTCCTTCGCCTCTTCACTAGCACCAGCCTCTTAGATCATCCCAGAAGTACCTGCCACTTCATCTTCTTCGACCTTCTCCCCTCTCAGCATCTTCAGTTTCTTCTTACAAGCCACAGATTTCCAGGAATCCATCACGTGACATGTCACTTGCACTTCTTCTGACATCTTGATCATCGACTCCAGGATACTAGCGGCTGCACACTTCTTGGTCTCCTCAAGAAACTCAGTCTTCTCCAACTCAAATGAGGCTTTGAGATCCAAAAGCTCTTTGTCCTTCTTTTTGAGCAGCTTATCCTTTGTGTCAACAGCATGTAGGAGATCGACAACCTTGGCCTCAGCCTCTCTCTTAGGCAATTCAGCATCTTGGGATATGTGACGGTAACCTTCAGTTTTCTGTTATCCCCAAATTAACATAAGTTTTTCTGCAGATTATTATTTTCAGGATAAGCAAAGGTACTTACTGTTTCGAGAAAGTTGGCAAGAGCTTGCAGCTTCTCTACAGCATCGGAAGTGCTCATATCGGCAAAGGCTCGCTCTCAGCCGAAGTAGTGGCTTTCCTCTTCTTCTGTGCAGCGCTTTTCTGGCAGGTCGTTGGAATTCTTACTGACGGAGAAAGCGTCTTGGAATGTTCTTGTTTCACCACTGTCCTATCCTCAATAAGATCATCCAGATCAACCAAGCTAAAAGACTTTGGCTTCGGCATCCCTATACAATGATTTGTCAAGATATTTTCAAGATAACAAAATCCCTAGAAAACCTAAAATCCCCAAAATACTTACCAGAAGTCATACTCTCAGCAGGTTTCGCAGCAATCACGCTTGTTTCTCTTGTTTCTTCCTCTAACCAAAACTCCATCTCCTCTGCTGGAACCTTGAACAACGCCTTAAGCCTTTTCTTCGTAACCTTCCTAATCTTTATTAAATCCTCAAACAAAACTGCCAAAAAAGAAACCGCATTAAGATAAATCGTTTGCGAAAAGAAATTAAATCCTACAGATTTCCTACCCTTATGAACCCATTTAATAGGCAAGTTCATCCCATTCGGAATAAAGTCTCGATGAACGAAAAAGAAATGTTTCTTCCAATCATGGTCGCTACTGGACACCTTGGGAACCATATAAAGACAGCTGGATTAAGATTGAAGATGATAGCGAAAAGATCCATGAGTACGGAGGTTATAAGTCGCGGCTATCTCGAGCACGCCTATGGACAACCCATGGGTTTTGTTCAGACGATCTACAGTGGCCAAAACCCTCCACACCATTGGCATGACTTGCGAGTACGAGAATCCAGTCACGTCGAAGAACTCCTTGATAAGCGGGGAAAATGGGTATGAGATGCCGATTGAAAAAGGATAATAAAAGAAACACACCCAGGTTTTGGAGGAAAAGTCAGCCTTGGTTTTAGGATCGTAAGGTCTAATGATGGCTTCGACAGGTAACAGACCTAAGTCTTTCAAGAATCTAATGTCTAGATCCCTAAAGAGACATTGATCTTCATTAGTGGCCGGAATGAGGGCCTGGTCAACGAAATCATCCGAAGTTGCAAAGGAGAAAGGATTGGGCGCACGGGGGGTTCTCTTCCTCATTATCATTCGGATCGGAAGAAAAATTTCAAGAAATTAAAGAAGACGAGAAAGAGAAACTGACCTGATTGTGAACCGATGGAGGAAGTATTAATTTGAGATTGGGAAATGGCTTGATTATAACCTGGAAGGACGGTTATAGGGTCTCCTCAATCCGCGTGCATGTCCTTTCAGTTGGCAGGAGATATTTTACTTTTTGAAATTTAAAATTTTTACAGCTGTCACGCCTTATCTGTAAAAATTGGGGGCAATTGTTGGGTGTAGATTTTCTATCCTCAGGATGAGCTACGATTCAAGGGTTTTGAGCTATCCTGTCAACACTAATATTCTGAGGATGGTATTTGACTAATTAAATTGTCCTATATTATTTTGATTTGTTTTGCAGATAAGATCACGTGTTAAATATGCTAATGTGAACGTGGACTTAAAACAGCTAGTGCTTGAACTTCGTCAAATGGAACGTGGGCAAGCAACGGATTATGGAAGAAATAGTCTAGGGTTTCCGGTTATTTCGGGATAACAGTTGTAATCCTTTATTATATATATGAGCTGATAATATCATTAGGCCACACACATTCACTTATCTAGCTACTAGCATACTCTGTAACACTTAGCATTCGATCACTTATCAGCTCCACCACTTGTAATCACCTATTTTCGTTATTAATAAAGTCGACGGTGATAGTTTTCACCGTCCGGGGGTTTTTTGTGCCGGAGATTACCATAATCATATACGAATCCGACCAAAAATTTCGTTCTTAATCTTTGACCGAAGAAATTCGACCAAAGATTACGTTGTTAATTCTTGACCGACGTAAGATTATTGTGATCAAGGGTTTTTTCCCTCGTAATCATATCGTTGTGTTCGATCTTATTATCAACAAGCACTTCACCTCACGACCTAATTTGATCAAAAGTTGCTTTACCAATTTTTGACCGAAACATTTACCATCAACGCATCAAACTCCCTACCCCTTGGGGAGTAGTGAGGATAGACGGTGATCAAGTGGAGGCCAAAAACTATTATTCTTCATCAATGAATACGACAGCCAAGCAAACTATTACATAGAAACTTTTAAACATTCAGGCATGACAGGTATTTCTAAGGAGGTAATCACTCATAAATTAGGCCTTGATCTATCTGTTAAACCCGTCCATCAGAAGCGAATGAAATTTGCTCCTGAAAGGAACGTGACCATACAAGAAGAAGTTGAAAAACTTCTTAAGGCCGGTATGATCAGAGAGGTAAAGTGTCCTCGATGGTTAGCTAATGTGGTTGTTGTTTCTAAAAAGAATGGAAAGTGGAGGGCATGTGTCGATTTCACAGATTTAAATAAGGCATGCCCCAATGATCCTTTCCCATTACCACATATAGACTCCATGGTGGATGAAACGGCAGGACATGAAATGCTTACCTTTATGGATACTTCCTATGGATTTCAACAAATTCAGATGGAACCATCTGATCAAGAGGATACGACATTCATGACTCCTACCGGCATATACAGTTATATTGCTATGCCATTTGGACTAAGAAATGCAGGGGAAACATATCAAAGACTGGTCAACATGATGTTCAAGGATCAGCTAGGCAAAACCATGGAAGTCTATATAGACGACATGGTGGTGAAATCAAAGGAGGTTGAGAATCACCTCAGGGATCTTGAATAAGCATTCAATATCCTTGACCAGTATAACATGAAACTGAATCCGTCAAAATGCCACTTCGGTGTTAAGGCTGGAAAGTTTCTAAGATACATGGTGAATAAAAGAGGAATTAAAGCAAGCCCAGAACAGATTGAAGCCATCATTAACCTGAAGTCACCTGCAAATGCCAAGGATGTCCAAAGGCTCACGGGAAGAATAGCTGCCCTCAACAGATTCATTTCCAGTTCCTCCGAGAAGTGCAAAGATTTCTATGATATTCTGAGGAAAAATAAGAAGTTCGAATGGACCGAGAAGCATGAGGCTGCACTCAAAGATTTGAAGGATTACTTATCCTCAGCTCCAGCTCTGATGAAGCCTGTGGATGGAGAATCCTTATACATGTACCTAGCTGTCTCAGGAAATGCTGTAGGTGTTGTCCTTGTGAAGGATCATGAAGGTGAACAGCATCCCGTTTATTATGTAAGTAAAAGTCTTTTAGATGCAGAAGCCATGTATTCTCATTTAGAAAAAATAATTCTCGCACTTATTATGGCTTCTACTAAATTAAAACATTACTTTGAGACTCATACTATTATTTTGAGAACTAATTATCCTGTTAAGAATGTCCTTAGAAAGCCAGAGTTGTCAGGTAGAATGGCCAAGTGGGCTGTGAAACTGAGTGCATATGATATTCAGTACGAGCCAAGAACAGCCATCAAGTCACAAGCACTCGCAGACTTTGTGACTGATTTCAGTAGTGACATGCAAAAAGAAGATGACTTGGAGGTCCAACAACTAGAGGAGACCAAAGATCCTTGGACACTCTTCACTAATGGAGCTTCCAATGTAAGAGGAACATGATTACCCCAGTCCATAGCCTGTGAGTTTCAAGCAACAAACAACGAAGCAGAGTATGAAGCTCTGATCGCAGGTTTGCAATTGGCTAAGTGCATGAGGATCAGGTATCTTCAAGTATATATAGATTCATTATTGATTGCTAACCACTTTAATGGCTTATGTGTCCTTCAAATTCACACTTCGGCGAGAATTGTTTTTCATTTTAAATAAAAACAAGACAATAAATTAGGTTTATAAGGAAATATTTAGCAGTTTATAAATTGTAATTATTAGAGTTTTATATTATGCTTGCAAACAATGTACTATGAATATTCTTTTATAGTAAGTTTATGTTTTAAGTACTTTGTTTACATACAAATATGAATTGCAATTATATCAAACAATTCTCCCAATAAACATATGAAACAAACTTTTATCATCTTAAATTTGTCTTTAGTTGACAATTTCTATATTTTCACCCGTGTCATACACTGGTCAATAACCTTGTATTAATTAGAGTAGAACACTTTAAATAAATGTATAAAATTACAAAACTATCCTCATGTGTATCACACATGACCTGATTTAATACAAAGTTTAACAGGTTTATGACTAAAGGACGTAACGTGCAAAATTTTTAAACATAAAGTACAAACCCCATCTCTTTTGAAGATAAATGACAATTTTTGAAATTTTGTATAATTATAAAGTACAAAATTTATAATTTAGTCATAATTATATATCTAAAGGTTCAAAATTCAAAAGTATATGTAAATAGAAAATAATTAATTATGACCGTTGTGCAACATTTTAACTTTTAAAATCTTTAGCTATTATGTAAATGAATCTAAAATCAAAGTAACTAATAAATATGAACGTTGTGTAACGGTCATAAAACCAAAAGTTCCATACATAAGTTATATAAGTGATTCCTCTTGCTCACACATATATCTCTTCGTGCCTTGCTTTTGTTGTTTTTTACACCATATTTATTTGTCTTATGATTGAGTTGATAAAATCAACAAACCGGCGCTTATCATGTATGTCGGTTATCTTTGGTTCGAGTTCTACAATTGCTCCAAAAAATTAAGAAAGCATAAATCTTCCAAAGAAACCATTGATTCACCATCGGCCAAAAAAGTCTTTAAAGAAAGTTTTAGTCTTCACGTTGCTAAATTTCCAACAGCTTCTGTTTCAGGTCCTACAGTCTGAATTCGATCTAATCCAGCCATTTAGCAGCTGGAAAAGAGAGATGGTGGTTGTTAGGACTGATATTTTCTCTACTGATGATATATTATCCTTGAAGATGTGTCTGGATCAGTTATCCTCCTGAAGAGCTCCAGAGAATTATGTCGATGATTAAGGATCCTCAGAGGTTAGTATTATTAACAATTGTTTCACGTGTGTAGGTTATTATTCAAAAGAAGTAACGGCTTTGTGACTTGGTCTCCCTTAAATTTCGCTACTGGAAACTCCCAGCACGTGGTCAATGAGCGTTGGAGGAGTTGTGTAATAGTGACGGATAATTAGGACTTGTTATTTGTATTTTCTTTATAAGCATCGACATATGATCGATTAGGGACTCACTTGTATTCTCACACACACTAGAGCATAATTAATAATTCTCTCTAGACACTAGCTTACTTTGTAACATCGATCACAATCTCCAAACACTTGTAACCTTTTTTGTGATTAATAAACTGGTGATCGACGAGTTGTCATCACCCGGGGTTTTTTTCTTTTGATCTGAACAAGATCAAAGGGTTTTTCCTCGCAACAAATCGCATTGTTCATTCCATTTTCGTTAATATACTCACTATAATCGTTTTAACACTAGACCTCACTTTGCAGATTTGGATACATTATCCTTAGCTGATTTTTATCCAAAACAGTGGTTGCATGTGCTGGAAACAAGATATGTAGGCACTTTCTTGAAGCTGTGCAGGTAATATGTGACGTGTTTAAAGAATCGAAGAACGGTAACGATGGACAAACATCCTAGCCTGATGCTAATCAGTATCACCTCTTAGTTTCTTGTAGACCTTATGGCATTGTTTTAGTTTGATTATATGGTATATTTGTATTGTGGTCACTATATATGACCTTTTTCTTCTGCATTTTCTCAATGAAATCGGCGTTTCTTAGTTTCTTGTAGACCTTATGACATTGTTTTAGTTTGATTATATGGTATATTTGTATTGTGGTCACTATATATGACCTTTTTCTTCTGCATTTTCTCAATGAAATCGGCGTTTAAGTCTTGATGAACCCCAGTGAGATCTAAATAAAAAACATTGAGCTTTGTGAATATATATTTTTAATAAACTAGGATTTAGGCCGCGCTTCGCGACGGGATCATTGAACCGAAAAAAACACACGTAAAAACGTTAAACCACGAACGTGTTGCGAGTTATTCATCATGTATTATAACTATATATAATTTACAAGTTTGGGGCCGCAAGTGGCTTATTGGGCCACTTGGCGGCACCGTATTGGTCGACGAATTTTGTATTTTTTTTAGTTTAATTACCGTAATAAACGTAATGAAAACTAATCAAACGTCAATTTTTTTAGTTCTGGTACCATAACAAATCTGAAAGAGACACCGAGTTCGCGCAAACTCGCGGATTTATTTAAAGTCCATGACCGACAACGATACCGCCCCCCCCCCCCCAAATTGGCTGTTGGTCCACCTCAAGTTTTTTTATTTTTTTTGTTTTTTAATTCCGGTACCGTAAGGTACGTAATCAAAACCGACCAAATTCGTGTCAAGTTACCGCCTCAATGCTCGGGACCGACAATGCTTTGGTCTTACCACCGCCTGGGTTTGCCAACCAACTAAACATCGTCTTCAATATTTGTTTTTTTGTATGTTAATGCTTTTATATGTTAATTTGACGAATTAATATTTTGGGTTTTAACCCTCAAATTTTACCAATTGTGTCTATATTGTTATGAACGCAGCCGATACTGACCGAATTCGTGTCGACTTATCGTCGTAACGTTCGTGTTTTACCAACGCCCGGGTTTCAACTTTTGGGTTTTGCCAACTGCCCCGGCGCAACGCGCCGGGATGAAAATCTAGTTAAGTTACAACATTGAAATGAAATAAAATAAATAAACCTTTCATTGCCAAAATACAACAAATTATCATATGTAAAACTAAAAAAACGGAACGTAATAGTTGTGAACCGATGCAAATTTTGTTAGTATCGGCGGCACAAGCATAAATTCGTAAACATGAATTTGTAAGAAAAAAAGATATTTTAGAGGCGCAATCGTCGAAGCATTGATATAAAAACATGCGATGACGGGATATTTTTAAATCATGATAAAACTTTCGATCATTGTAAGAGCAACTATAAGAATTACGAAAGCAAAGTTAAAAAAATAGTTTAACTAACAAATAAAACATGTAAAATTGACACTTACCCAAGTTTAAAGTTTAAAATTTTTGTTTGTTAAATTTTTTTAATTAGTTAAAAAAAAGTAAGTAAAGGTAATAAAAACCAAGTGATCTTGATCTCTATGTATTTTTTTAAAACTAAGACTATATATAAATTATAGATAATAAATATATAGTAAAAGTTAACTAATAAAAAATAAACTATAATATAATAATATTAAATTGAATAGTAAAATGAATAGTATTTTTGTGAGGGGGAGAAAATCCTATGGGTGTTCACGGTTCGGTTTCAAACCGTGAAACCGTCCAAACCGGTCATCGGTTTGGTTTCACGGTCGGTTTTTTTTGTTATCTTTTGGTCGGTCGGTTTCAAACTTTTCAAACCGTAACGAATGGTTTGATTTATGGTTTAAAAACTTTCAAACCGTATAAAACCAAAACGGACCGTAAGATTTTAATTTACTTAATCTTTTTTATATTGTATATTATGGGTATTTGATTGTCTAAATTTATGTCTGCTTTAGTATTTTCTTTGTATAATATATTGCTTGTTCTCTTGTATATCTCCTTCAGTTACTTTTATCGAATCTTTTTTTCTTGTTCTACATAATGGTGATGTTTAAATAACTATATATATAAAGCATCAAGATTATTACACTTTAAAAGTAATTGTTTTATTTAACAAGCTTTAATATGATTGTTTATAACAAGCTTTAATGGCTTTTATCATATGTATTTCATTTAACAGACAAGGAAAAAAAAGAGTTTAGTGAGTTAGTTTAACAAGCTTTAAATGACTTTGTTCACCTACAAATTTCATGGTGCTTATACATGTCTCGAAATGGAAGCATATGCAATGAATCTTTGACAAGCCATTTTATTTTTCATTAGTTTAGCCTAATAAAGCCCAAACCGGAACTAAACCGTTGATAACGGTTCGGTTTGGTTCGGTTTTAAAGTTCAACGGTTCGGTTTTGGTTTTTGGAATTAAAAACCGTTACTAACGGTTTGGTTTACGGTTTGACCTAAAAAGCGTCAAAACCGGACCGTGAATACCCATAGAAAATCCCCCTTTTAATATATATATATATAATAATTATGATAGAAATTCTAACCAATTAAAAAACATGTGGCATGTAGTGGTTGAATAATGTTAAATTTATGTGGAAATTAATTTTTTGATTTTTTTAAGATGATCTGTTTTTTATTATTCTTAAAACAAGTATTAATAATTTTTAATTTTTTCAAATTCATAAGAAACCATCAAACATAAATTAAACCCCAAATATTTAAATACTTATAGCCGGTACATGCCTAATGCAATGCATTCTTTCTAAAAGTTTTTTTTTTAACTTATAATTAATTTTAGAGATATGATTTTATTTTTTTAAATAAACAAAGTAAATTATCTTTTAATTATTTATAATTTTTTAATAATATCGTTTGAATTTCAAGACTAATTCTTTTTTAAAAGAAAGTAATTTTAATAGATTTTTGTATTCTTATTTTTGAAAAATATCAGTTTTTTAATCAACCTTTTTTTTGTTTGAATATAAAATAATCATTTTTCATTTTTTTAAATCAAGCAAGAGATAATAAAATATTGTTATTATTATTGTTACTATTATTATTATTATTGTTGTTGTTGTTGTCGTTGTTACTTATTAAACGAGATTTTTTCATATATTCACGCTGAGTAAGCGAGAATGAAATAAAATATTATTTTATTATTATTATTATTATTATTATTATTTTCATCGAGAATTTTAATTTTTATCTCTCCGGCTCAGTGAGATTAGACATATGGCAGGTTGCCATTGGTAAAATGTAGTTGTAAGTAATATGATAAGTCCATGTCTCTTTTTTTTAAAAAAATACTTGGTCAACCACTTAAATTTGCCAGTTTTCCTTTTTTATTGATCATTATTACAATATATAAGGGTAGATTTTAATATTTGTAAGAATCATGAGAAGTTGAGAACCACTATCAACTAACTAGGTTTGTTGATAACTACTTACGTAATAACTCGACCTAGGCATATTTTTTAAAAAATCTTTTGGTAAATATTAGTGATATATCATATAGTCAAGCTAGTTATCACTTCCCGTCTTCCCCCCTATAGTTACAGGAGCACCATAACATAAACAAAAATTGATTTGTTAAAAGTTGTTGTCATAGTTCTTACATGAAGGAGTTCTTATTTGGGAAAAAAATATCATTTAAAAGCGGTTTCAAGCATGGGCGGATCTAGGGGTGTTCTTCGGGTTATTTATTCGGGTTTCGGTTTATTCAGGTCGGGTTGTTCGGGTTTGAGCTCAAAACAAATTAACCCAAGAACCGACCCAAATAAGTTCGGTTTGTTCTGGTTTCGGGTTAAACGGGTCGGGTTAATTCGGGTCGGGTTTCGAGTTTAACAAATTAAAAAAATTTATCCACCTTTAACAATATAAAAAAAACCATATTCTAAGCCGTTATAAAACCGTAATATACAACTGTATTCAATAATAACTTATAATATTTAGCAAAATATGAAATTTATCATACAAGCATGCATTAGACGGGATGGAGTGTTGTAGCATGTGGATCAATTCTTGTGTAGATTGAAGAAACATGCTCAATACATATTGGTTTAAATACTATATTATTTAAGTTTTTGAATTAAGATACATTCTCAATATGCTTTATGGTAATTAATACATTAGAGTATTAATATTGTTGAAATATGGTCACTATGTTCTTCACCACTAAATTACCCTATAAAAATAAGGATACATACATCGATATATCATACTTCGGGTTATTCGGGTCAACCCGAATAAGGGTATTTCAACCCAAATACCGACCCGAATATTTTATCTCGGGTTCGGGTTAAGAGTTTAATCGGTTCGGGTGAATTCGGATCGGGTTATTCGGGTCTCGGGTCGTTTCAGTTCGGGTTCCTTATTCGGGTACGGATAAAAAACACACCCCTAGGCGGATCCACCATGCAAATGGGTGGTTCCAGGAACCATTAGAGTTTCGAAATAATGGTGTATATTGGTATATAGAAAATATTAGAGTGAGACACCTTATAAACTAAAAAGGAACCACCTTGATTAGAATATAAGATGTTCGTTTGGTGGAAAACTCTTTAAGTTGGTTAACCGATAATCGAAGATCACAGGCTCAAATCCGTTTTACACTATTTTTTAAAAAAATTTTATGCAATCTTTTAGGGTTTCATAAATCAAAACTTTTAAACAAATATAAAATTGCAAACACCGCTTTCTGCCTTTCTCCCATCTCCACCACGATTACACTGGCGTCACACCTCCTTCCTCTAGTAGCCCGGGCATCCGGCCGGCCACAGACCACTGTCGTCGCGGGCTCGTACCTTTCTCCAGCCACCTTCCTCCAGCCTTGCTAGTTACTACTCTTCTTCGAATACTTCGACCGTGACGATGATTTTAGATTCATTTGTTAATTTTTAAGTTATTTGCTACATTTAAAATTACAATTAGCTAGCAAATTAAACCAGTGGTAAAACATTATTATGTAAAGAACCGACCCGAATTGTCGAACTGACCCAAATCGTTAAACCAACCCGAATCGTCGAACCGACCCAAAATTTTTTATATTCGATTCCATGAAATTGATGCATATAAAACTAGTGCACCACCTGTAAATAATTAATGGATCCGCCACTGGTTTCAAGTGTTTTTATAAGTGTTTTAGTAGTTTTATTTGAGGTTGATGACCTTGTTATAGTTACAAAGAAAATAGTGGTATCTAGCGTGCGATACTAGATAACTAACTACCACTGGTGGTTTTTCATAATCAACGATACAATCAGTTGGAAACTACAAACAGATTAGATGAGGATACCCCAAAAATAAAATAGGCAGGCCGGTCTAACCTAATCCTGGACTCGGCGATCGTTTAGGGCACGATTTCAGTGAAGGATACAAAATTTTTAAACTTTTATATATAATATATCTGTTATTTCAAACATTAAGCACTTAAATTGAGCCAATGGCATTTGAAATAAGAAGAAAATGATAAACAAAGAAAAATAATTATTGCCACAAAATTTTACTGACATGTACGATATGGTGAAGATGATAACAAAAATTAATATTATATTATATAATTTTTGTACTTTTATGCCATTTTCTGGTCTCTTTTGCAAGTTGACTTTTTTTTTCTATTTTTGGTTATATAAATAATACAAAACTTAACACTTATGTAAGTGTGTAAGAATTAGTAATTCAAATGGGTTTGTGTACGGATTCTATAAATTTAGCAATCAGCATATTTATAAATGTGTGTTGAAAACAAAATTTATATTGGGTGCATTTTTTATACTTGTTTTGGGTACTTAAAATCTCGGACACGACCCTAATAATAGGTAAAAGTTTAAAAGTGTCCATCACTAATGTGGCGAATGCTACCAACGAATTACTGAAAATTGGCTAAAACCAGAAAGAAAGAAAAACAAAAACCATTCACCACGGAAATATCCAAGTGTAACGACCAAGGACTACTGAGGGATCACCACCGTGATTTAAGGTTCCAGATGAAACTTCGCTTATATTAATGTTTTTTGTTTTCGGTTGAAAGTTGAAACCATTTGCTATGGAATATTTGTGGCTAATCCATATGTAAAAATAAGATAAAATTTCTCCCAAACTTGTTAATGGGAATAACAAATATGTGATGGTCCTATGGTAATTCCTCAATAACTCTAAAGATAATACAGATTTTCGCTTAGGCTTTACATGCGTATGTTATCGATGGGAATAAGATTAATTCTAACAGTCAATCGCTGGTCATACTTGTGTCAATTACAGACCTCTTAGTTTTCAAGTGCATTCCATCATGTCCATAGGCCATGGTCGAGCTTCCCGATATGTGCGTACGCTATACCCGTTGTTGGAACTGGTGGTTTGGAAAGTTAAATATGACAAATGTGATAATGATTTTGTCACTTAAGCTAATACACTGTTATGACTTGTTGGAATTATTGACCTCGAAATTAATTTAAGTCATATACAATAGCATGTGACTTTAACACATGTAAAAATAACAACTACATTGCATACATTCAAAATGTCGCTTTGCACCAAGTTTGTTTTTAACAAGTTACTCAAGTTAAAAAGAGTTAAAAATTACCAATGATATAATTTTTACTAGACAGATCAGCATTAGCCCATTGCTGAAAGCTCTCCCTGTTATATATAAGGAACGTACGTCCCACATGATAATAAAAGGAAAAATTACAAGAATAGACAAGTTTGACCATAATTTACCAAAATAGACATGTATATTTAGCCTACATCTCTTTAATCATTGGTTTTTTAACCAATAAACAACTGACACGTCACCGAAGCCGGCTAAGGCGGCTAAGCCTTAGCCTCCACTTTATGGGCACAGAATTTTATAAAAAGTAAACGGGTCCCACCTTTAACCAATAAAAATTCGACACGTGTCAAAGGCGGCTAAACTTAGTCTACATCTATGGTTATTTAGCCGGCATCTTTGACTCTTAGCCGGCTTCGGGATACGTGTCTATTTAGTTAACCGGCTAAATAACCATAGATGTAGGCTAAGTTTAGTCGCCTTTGACACGTGTCGAATTTTTATTGGTTAAAGGTGGGACCCGTTTACTTTTTATAAAATTTCGTGCCCATAAAGTGGATGCTAAGGCTTAGCCGCCTTAGACGGCTTCGGTGACGTATCAGTTGTTTATTGGTTAAAAAACCAATGATTGGAGAGATGTAGGCTAAATAAACATGTCTATTTTGAAAAATTATGGGTCAAACTTGCTTGTAATTTTCCCATAATAAAAATAAATGCATATAAAATACAAACGCTGTAACATAAGACAACACTATGTGAATTCGAGTTTCAAATCTATAAAATTGCCTTTTATGTTATATTTTGAATTAAAGTGGAATGCTGTTGTTGGACTGTTACGTCATTAGTGTGTAAGGAAGATATTTCCCACTAAAAGAGAAGTACGTATATAATATGAAGTAACGATTATATCATAAGTTAATTAATATAAAACACGTCCCCATGTGCCTTATTCATATAAAAGTAAAAAAGCCTAGTTATGTCCTACATCTTACCTTCTTAAATAATTATTCTTAGAATAGTTTATATTATTTCTCCAGACGAACAATGGAATTCATAATGCAATGCCTCATTGTTTATGTATATATAGAAAGATCCCTACAAAACTTTAATAATCCAACTTTTTTGTTTTTATTCACAATCCAAAGAAACTTTATCATTTCTGCTTGTAGTTTTATCACCAAGTAGGTAATATATCAGCTGAAATTAAAAAGCTCATAATTATAACAAAGTGTGAAATGCAAAAGACAGATGGGTTTTGTTTGATTTTTTTCGCTATAATTGAGGCTTCTTACGGCTTGTAATTTGTCATTTTGGTTTTACGATATTTGGCCTTTCAAATATGTATGTATGAAGGTAAAATGGGTTTGTGAAAAATTAGGTAAAAATCTAATATAACGACTTAATAAGCATGTTTATGTGAGGAGTGGACTATTAGGCTATGTGTAGTGCAGGGACTACAAAATAGGGTGATTTGCGTCATATGGCGTCCGGTCAGTAAAGAGTGTGTTTTTGTTTTAGAGGTGTAAAGGTGTTGCAACCCAATATATATACACTTATATATCACACACACATACTAATATAATAATATTAAAACAACCCACACCGGCGACAAAAAGTCCCCGCCCCCGCCCTTGTCGCCCAGGGGACGGAGTTCTCGCCCACTACATATGCCCTTAGCATTATGGATAGTCTTAATACATCAAACTTGATCGGGATCGGAGCCTACATACTATTATAAAAGTATGATACTGTATTTATTACATAATAAATATTATGTATGTTGTTATATGATAGACAAAAACATAACATATACATTATACATATATGGGGGCCTTATCTTAAGCACGAATTCCTCCTTAAGGATTTCTCATATATGCCCCATTTTCTGTGGGGACCTCTTTCTCAAGGATGCTTATGGATCCCCGTATTAGAGGTTCTTTAATGTTAAATGTACACAAGAGCATTGAAGAGAAATAATAATTAAATAATTTAAATTTTATATGTAAAGTGAAAAGTATAAGTAATAAATGACAAAATAATAATAATGATTATAATAATATATAATAATAGAAGATAGGAATTAGGAGATGGCGATCGTGTGATGTGGGTTGAGTACTTTTATGATGTGGATTGGGCTCTTTATGTCTATCTAATACGAGGATTAGGATGACTAGTATATATTACGGGTGTAGGGTTTAGCCGTTTATAAAATATAAAATGAAAAAATATGAATAATTTTTATTTTATTGTTTCTACCTCTATTCTAAAAGAAATAATGGAGTTACGTATACACCTAAACCCCTATCGGCCTATATATACAAAAGGTGATGAAAATTTACCACCAATGAATTCAAGCACCACAATTAATTTTTATAGTGATACGACGTGTATTATGCAATACAAGTCAAATGACTCAACACGCTTCGAGTCGTATGGCCTAATAATCTAAATATGAGATGTATGAATGACAAATTTTGAGTGTCAATCAAGGTCTGTGTAATATGTGTGCCAATTGTTTTACAAAACAAGATTCCGCCAATTATTTGACATGACAGAAGATTCCATAAATTATTTGATACGACACAAGATTTTTCCATAACCTACGATATATGTGACTATATGTTTCCTTCATTTTATTTATTTAATTCTCTCGACATCTATTCATTTCTTCAGATGTATTATTTAAATCAAAAAATAGTTAACAATGTTGAGTGGTAACGGTAGCTACCGGTTTTGATAGTTTGGATGATTTGCTGTTTGAGGCGGACGACCCATTTTCTGTCTCTGGTAAGAGGATTCTTCTGGCCATCATCTACTCTTCCTTTGGTATTTTTGGATTCAAATAAATGATAGAACTTTCAAAAATTGGGCTCGGTCGACAAACTCAATAATTGAAGAGATGATCGCGTGTATATATAGTTGGGTCAAACTCAAGTCCAAGTTAGTGGTTATGTAATTGAGTTTAAACATTAAATATACATATTGTATTTAATAACAATACATATAATTTTTTTCTAACAAAAAAAATTCAGGCTTAGCGAGGTGTCGGGCCTGTGGCCGTCAGAGGATAACTGAGAAAAGAACTTGACTCCATGAATTGCAGTCGTTCACTTATATGTCTATTTAAGAAAATATGCTAAAACGTATTCTTATATTGATAGTTGTCTAGTAATACAAGGGTTGGCTGTCCAGACACCATCTCGAGCTTGACAAGCGTTTAAGATACGATTTTGATGGGGCACAAATTTATTTTACTTTTTTATGTGTGTAACAATTATTTTAAAACATTAACAAATGAAATTTCGACTTAACAATTTAGCAATTAATCTGTTTATGTTTAATAGGACAAAAAATTTTGGAAAAAATACCTAGTAATTTAGCAATTAGTATATTTATGTTTAATTAGACCAAAATAATATGGAAAAGAAAAGTCTAGTAATTTAGCAATTAGTTTGTTTATTTTAATTGAGCAAAACAAAATATGGAAAAAAAAATTAATTTATATAAGGCCTAACTTTTATATACTCGTTTTGGACACTCAAAATCTCGACCCTAAGTTCTCGTTTGAATTAATACAAACTATTATATAACCAATTTTATGCCAAGAATTACATAACCTATATGTACTTGCATGTAATGTTTTAACCGTAATAATAAGACAAATATGTACCCTATAGTTTGTCTTTCACTATATATATTCAACACTACTTACACACGTTTATTCGGTTCTTTATTAAAAATTATTGTTTTAACAATTTATATAAATTTTTAAGGGGTAAGAAATTACAAAACCAATTTTCATATTCATCTTTTTTGGTTCTTTATGTTCAGTGGAAATCATTGTACAAATTCCTTTTTCTTTGTTTCTTTCATATATAACCTTTTATTTTGTGTAACATCATTTGAGGTATCTTTTATTCGTCACACACGAGCTATTCTTGAATTGAATAAATTGTATCTTTTCTCTTTTAATAAAAAGAAGAAATTTCAGTGATAAATTTAAAAAAGGCAACTTTCTAGGGGCTTCCGTGTTATAAGGAACTTTTATGTGCTTTGCATATTTATACCATTTTCACTTAGGATCATTATTTGCTTTAATCATTTTTTATTATATATTTCCCATTTAAATAATATTCTTCGTTCATCATATTCAAAATCCTTTTTTTATCTAAATTCAAAAGAGGGGTGGGGGTCAAAATTTATAGATTATGAAAGATTTGACATGTGACATGAATGGAATTTCTATTTTTTTTTGTTACACCTTAGGCTGAGGGGTGTGGGGGGCTCTAACGGGGGGGCGAGTGGGGGCTCCAGCCAATAATATTGTGACGTGTGGCAGAGAGAGAAACTGGATAAGATGGGTGTTGGAGCCCCCGCTGGAGCCCCTGGCCGTGGTGTGAAGGGGCTCCAGCAGGGGCTCCAGCGGATTTTTTTTTTATTTTTTTATAAATATATTCAAAAAACGTATTATTAAAAAAACTCATAAATTATTAAAAAAACACACATTAAAAAAAACACATTAATATCTAAAAATAAAAAAAATTTAAAGTACTAAAAAAACATTATTCTTATTCTTCGGCTTGGTCTTCTTCGATCAACCTCTTTCGGATACGTTCCTTTTGCTTTTCCATCAGCATTTGATCGACCGGATTTAGGTTACTGAAGTCTCTTGTAAGGAAGTCCAAATCTCTCATTCGACTTTTTTCCTTTTTGTCATTAGAGACCACCTCCATGGTTTTGTTGAATTTATTGAGGGATTCAACAAGATCGACGATGTTTACGGCTCCCCCCTCAGCCGGTTTTTTCCCTTTGGCGTCCCGTCCCAATGGCCGCCTCCTCGGCGGTGAAGACGTTTCCTCCCCCGCAATGTTTAGGTCGAATCCAACGCGGCAATCCGACCCGGCAGAAGTGCTATACGCTCCAGACGAACTAGTTTTAGTCCGTTTCGGCCCTACTTCCGCATCATGGTCCGGCGCCACCAGCTCAACCCACTTGGAACACCTTTTCAACCTCTCCCACAACTTTACATCGTCCCACGTCTTCACCGTCCCATACCTCCGCAAACACTCCTGCTTCCACTTTTCGACAGTGAAATTGTAAACTGCCAAATCATCACTGCCACTTGGTCTCATACGACCGGCGTTCCTGTTGAAAAGATTAGTAAACAAGCCGACAAATTTTCTGATTTCGGACCACCGACCCGAAATCATATCGGCGTTTCGCTCTGTACTCCCAACGAGCGTATAGAACGTCTCCCTAACCTTTGTCCAAAAAACCTTGCTTTTTTGGTAGTCGGCTGCAAAATGAATAATTAAATTAGATTTCCAGTTAACTTTTTTATTTAACTTTTTTATTAAAAATCATTTTTAAAAACGTTAAAACAATTACCGCAACGCCGATCCTCAGAAATGACTATCCAAGCCCGACACAAGGCTTCCTTCTCATCCGATGACCACGGAGTGGTTTTCCGTTTCATCCTCGGAGTCGAAGCCGGTCCCGGCCCGTCCGTTGCAAGTTGTTTTTTCCGGTGGACGCGTCTTCTTGCTCCCGTAGCATCACCGTGTGATTCTTGTGTCTCCGGAACAACAAAGTTATGAGACGGTTGTATGTTGGATGGTTGAAAGCCGGATGTTTCTTGCGACCCCGAAAAAAACATCGATTGGTCTGGTGACGACCATAAATCGTCGTAACTATAACCTGAATCTAGGTTTGGGTACCAATTTCCAGACATGTTTTAAAAAAAAGTTTGGAAGATGGGTTGATTTTGGGTTTTTTTTTGAAGTTGTGGTAATTGTTTTATGTGATTTTGGGTGTGGTAATTGTTTTATGTGATCTTGAGTTTATATATAGGAAGAACACTTTTTTTTTATTAAATTAAAGAGCCCAACGGCTCATTTCTCATGTCCCAACGGCTCTTTCACGTCTCCCAATGTCCCTTTACGCCTACAGGTCCCGCGAACCACCTTGCGCCTGCTTTGAATTCCGTGCTCGCGCCCCTCTCGCGCCCCGGTGGTGTGGTGCTCGCGCCTGGGGGCGCGAGCGGAGGGGCTCTCGCGCCCCCGCTGAAGCCCCACACCCCTCAGCCTTATAATTCTACTCCGTTAGTCCCACTTGAAAACATTTAATGATTCTTAGACTTCATAGGAAAATACAAATTCTTATTTATCATAACCCATATGTTGATAGAGTGTTGTTAAACGTACATTTCTTACACTATTTTTATTAGATATACACCCTTCTTTAACTTATTAGATAAATTATTATTACCTCTTAACAGTATTTATATACAAATTAGTCCCTATAACATTTTTTTCACTTAATAATCTCCAATATATATTAAATTAAAAACTATCAAGTATTACTATTAATTTATTTTTTTAGTATTAATATTGTAAATATTTATAATATCTTTTTTTTTAATTTTAATAGTATATATATTTATAATATCCTTATTTTACCTCTTTATCTTTTACAAAATAAACCCGAAACTCGAAAACCTAAAACCCTAAACCCGAAACCCTAAACCCGAACCCTAAACCTGAAACCCTAAAATCGAAATCATAAAAAAAAAACGCAACTTGTAAAAAAAACAATATAAAATCCTTATTTTTGTGCTAATTTGGTAATTATATGATTTCAATGAGTAATATGAAAGTTGGTTTTTCCAAAAAGAGAGGGGGTATGACAAGCAACCAGGGGGTACGTTTAACCTGACCCATGTTTATATTATGTGTGGTTTGTATATTTATTAATGGTCAAGCACCCCAAGATCGGATACAAAGTGGCTTGAGCTTGGAGCTTGGTTCAATCATGGGTGCATTGAATAGGTAAACGTAAAAGAATGTGGGGATCAGTGGTATTGGGTGGGAGAGGACAGCGAGCATGTATTTCATACGAAGAGGTGAGATTGGAGCTGGAAAGGATTAAAGGCGACATATGACCACAATGATTGTTTTCATGGAATAATGGTTGCCTCTCAAGGTTAACTATTTTGTTTGGAGAGTGAAGTTGGATAGATCCGACTTGATCCAAAATCCGGTTTAGGTCCTTTTAGCCAGGGTATCCTCTACCATAAATATTTTAAATGAAAGCGTTAAAATACAATGTCAATATCAAATTTTTATTTAGAAAGATAATAAGAAAAAACTAATTTGATTATTTTAAAGCCATTCAGTTCGAAATCAAAAGAAAAAATATATTAAGTTCATATTTAAAGAAAATCAAGATCCAAAAGACTCTATAATCCATCTACCTTAGAGTTGAGTTATTCTACAAAGGACAACAAATATAAGGAGTGTGAGAAATCACAATTAACTGACATATGACAAACGGGGATCAAAGAAAAAAATGTATAAAAGTAACAATACACATTTTTTTCTCTTCACATGCATGCCACATGTTAGTTCCTCTACAATTTTAAAACATCTATAACATTTTCATATTATTTTTTTTAAATCATTATAATAATAAACGTGTTTTCATCTTTAATATGAGTATAATTTTGTAATATAAAAATTAAAACAAAAATTACGTCAGTGTGTCTTTTTTCTTACGATTGTGTCTTTTTTCGTCATCATGTCTTTCAACTCATCATTGTTTTTTTTAAACCGTTGTGTAATAATAATATGTAAATATAATGAAAAATACCAACAAATTATCTAATACATAAAACACAATGATGAATACACATTACACAATAACCTGAAACCTAAAACGCAATGATAAACACATATAACACAATGACCTAAAATGTAAAACACAATGGTGAATACATATAACACAATGATCTTAAACGTAAAACACAGTGTAAACTACATATTACACAAGGAACATATGATACTCTTTTTCTCAAATTAAGTGAATGTCACATGTTAATTATGAACAAAAGACAATAACCATATTACAAAATGATCAAAACGAAATGATAAGTAGAAAGACAAATGTTGAGCACAAAGACGCGATAACGAACAAAAAGACACGATGATGTAATCTTTGTTTTAATGTTTATCTTTATTATGAGTGTTAATTGAAAAACACAATGACCAAAATCTATATCACAATTCATAGAAAAACCCAATTAAAAAACCCAATGAATAACCAAATAACACAATATAAAAAAACCGGCAAATTTTTTATTTATTTTTATATAATAATATGATATTCATATTAAAGATTAAAAAAATGTTTGTTATTATGGTGATTTTTTAAATGTCGTCTGAAAAAGTTATGGACGCCTTAAAATAATGGGGGAACTGACATGTGTCTTGCATGTGGAGAGAAATAGTCATCATAAGTGGGTTATTATTTTGATATCCTTCTCATCAATCTTTATTCTTAGATTAATCTCAATAATCAAAATCTAAGATCAATTAATTAGATTCCTTATCACCTTTCTCATTTTTATTATAGTTTGTATTTTAACCTTACCCTCTACATATAATCTATAATATATATAATTGACTCCTTTATAATCCTATGTGTCGTCCCTGGTTGCTCCTCATTTCATCTCAAGCAATCAAATTGCTTGGTTGGTGATTTGGAGGTTTCTCATACGTTTGACCTGAATTCACGAGTATGAGTCTCACTTAACCCAAGTACTACTTAAATGAGTTACAACATCTTATTTATTTGTAAAACTATTTCATTATCAAACAATAATTTCCGCATGTCGTAAGTCTCATCAAACACGGATATCCCTTAAACGAGTTATAACATCTTATTTATTTGTGAAACCCTTAATGATCAAACAATAATCTTCGCGAATCATAGGTCTCACCAAACCCTGATAGCTCTTAAATGGGTTATAACATTTCATTTGTTTGTGAAACATTTTCATCATCAAACCTTATTTTAATCTCTCATCTACATATCCTTCGTCGTCGTTCTATCATCTCCATCACCGGTTAACTTCCTATTACCACCCACCATCGTCAACTCCCCTCTAATACATCATCCACCATCTTCACCCAACATCAACCGCCCAACTTTTGTTGAATTTCTTCTTAATCGCCAAATGAAGACCGTTTAATCTGCCACTAGTTCATATTTGGTCGCTTCTTACCTCCTCTTTTATTTATGAAATCTTATCAAGGTCAACCCGTTTTCATCTTCATCACTCATACCACCACTACCATGCCAAGCTTGAATCCATGCCTAGAGAAGTTGTTACCGATGATAGATTAGTAACATAGTATGTCTACAATGTTAAAAACAAAAAATGTAAAACACTCATCTCAGTTGAAAGAGCTCAAATGTTAGAAAAAGAAAATATAATTAATGTAATAAACTAGTACGTATTAAATCAAAATTTGAAAAATAACATAAATCATTAAAAAAATATATTTAACAAACCAATTAAACATAAAAAACCTAAATAAACTCTGTGACATAGGCCTGAAAACTAGTGACTTATAATCTTATATATATGATTCGGTGCTCAGTCCAACCCAAAAATTCAACACTTTTACAAAGCAGGCTAGTGTGATATTTAAGGGCCCATTAGTTAAGAGTTGGTGTATTGCCTGTAGAGGTGTAAAAAAACCCGGTTTGGGACCGGTTTTAGGCAAACCGGTTTGGGTTTAAAATCGGTTTCATCCAAACCGGTTCCCAAACCGACCCAACCCATCAATTTCAGGACCGGTTTCACTTAAAATCTATCAAACCAGTTTTAAAACCGAACCGATTTGAGAAAAACCGGTTAATAACCGGTTAAACCGGTAACCGCCTTGACCATGCCGGCTTATCTTGGTTCTAAATCGGTTTATAAACCGAACCGGTTTAAGTCAAACCGGTTTTGACCAGCTGTTGACCAAACCAGTTCGGTTTAGGTTTAAAACCGGTTTTGTTACTATCTGGCCCATTAAGCTACTCAAAAGTTATTTCTAAATTTTATAATTACTTGTAGTACTCCTTTTGGAGAAAGCTTTATGTTAAATAACTAATAAAGAACTTTTTAGAAACCGAATTTGAATCTTAGAAATCGAATCGAAGCGAATCGGATTTCCAATTTTTTGAATCCGGATCGAATAGTAAACACCCTAGTCTTATGGATTGACCAATCCAACCATTCAAGTAGGCATCTACTTATAATCTTGGTTTGATCAGTGATGAAAAAAAAAATGGAGGACCTAATGGAGAAGCTTCAAACCGAGTCTAATAGGTTAGGAAAAGTGAATAATGTAGGTATGATTAGATGTTTACTTGAGTAATTATAACGGCATTTTTTTTTCTAGTCAACGGGCTATTGGCAGAACGATGTCGACCTTATATTTTGAACTTCTTATTTTTAGCATTGAGCTTGGTCAGGTGAGGTCATTGATTGGCCTTTATTCTACAACATCATAGCCTTTGTTTATGATCAGCCTTGGTCATTGTCAACCTAAGTTTGAACCATGCATAGCATCGTGGAGCTAGATAAAAAAATGTTGAGGGGTAGATGATACATAAAATGAAGAAGAAAAAAAATATTTTTCAATCAAAATATAGTTTGTTAAGAAAGTACCTCTCAGCCTATGCTAGATCCGTCCATGGATCACTTGTCCTTGTCTTTGATTTTCAGACTTGTTGGTTGATGGGTCGATATACGATGCGACTATATCTTCGGGAGCTATACAAACCGGTAAAACTTTTGTATTTATTTCCATATTTGTTGGTTATACTTATACTTTTGATTTTTGACTGTGTTTTAGCACTTATGACGTCACAGGGCTTATGCACATATGATCATATGCGCAAGGTCGTCTTCGAGAAGGCCATTTTTTTTGGCCAAATGCGAAATTTTATTTTTTGGATTTAAGTTAAAGGAACATTTTTATGGGTTTAAACAATTTAATTTTAAATGAGCTTACTTGGTTATGATTTAAGTTGTGTAAAAAACTTTTGTATAAAAATAAATTTAAAAATATCTCAAATAAGACTAAAACCCACAAACTCTTGGTTAGATAACATACATCTTTACCACTAAACCAAGCTAGTGGATATGTAATTGTGTTGAAACATTGATTACACATATTTGTTTTCATAAAAACACATAATTTTTTTATAAGAAAAACAATTTCGGGCCAAACGGAGTGTCAAGCATGTAGCCGTCGACTACCCTGCCGCCTCCTGTAGCCGGCTATGCATATGCATGGTTGGCATTAAATTCACATGTTTATATATTTTATGAAATTATGATCATCAAAATAAAGGAATTTGTGAGCATTAAATATATACGCTAACAAGTCTAAAAATCAACACTTAAATGTGTTTCATGACAATCCTTGAAAACAACACTTACATGTGTTCTATGACTATATACCGACATTTATCTACAAAATATAGTCTATTTGGTTAAGGCAAAATCTTTAAAACATCAATAGGTCTTTAGTTCAAGTTCACTAAATGACATAAATTTGCGTTCAAAACAAAATTATACAGAATGATGAATATCTAACTTCTAGTAATACAAGGGCAAGAGTGGTTGTCACACAAGGGACCTCATTACCACAAATCTCATAATGCCATGTCAATTACCCTATACACTACGCTAAAACCAATAAAACAATAGGCAACACTCATTTCAACTACCCAACTCTCCATCTCTCCTCCCCGCACACACATATCCATCGGGTACTAGTTAAACAACTCTCTCTCTCTCTCTCTCTCACTTTAAACAATAGGGGGGGGGGGGGGGTGTTATTGGTGTACCCTAATGAGGGTACCTACCCGATTTATGATTGCCGATGGTGCCCCTATCTTTCTAATGATAAGTTGAACCGAATATCAATATCTCAAGAACCATAGTTACTATTTTGATAAAAGAGTCTTTAATTAACTAGTGTCATATAGGGAATTAGGAAACTAGGGGAGGGTGATGGAAAACAACTTAACCAATAGCGGTATGAAGGTGCCAAATAAACTTGGATCAATAACTTGGATATACATTCACTTGGAAGAACTGACTCCCCTTAATTAAAATGGATTATGACTTACGAAACACAACCAAGTCCAACAAACCGAATTGCAAGATCTAGTTGTTCATAGCTTTGATGTCTTATTTATATTTTTAATCATAAGTCTCTAGATTCTCTCTTACATAAGAAATAAGGCCAAAAATAATTCCCAATTATAAGTGGTTACATGTTCACTTCAACTATATGGCCCATATGAACCCACACAAGTCTTTCACCTAAATGTAATTATAAATGCTCAGTCTATATTTAATATTTTAATTAAATAACAGTTTCTGATTATTAAGTCTAACTATTAACCATAAATAACAACACATGTAAGATTAAGGTTTGATTATCAAACGCTTAAGGTCCCTCTTCTAGTCTTCTAGTTAGACCCTTGCAATCCCGATTCTCTTAGAAATTTATGAGGGTAGTCTTCTAGATTGATTCTTATCCCATCATCACCGTGTGAAACTTCATTTTGAGATAATATATGTATTTCCTGAAATCCCACATCTCAAATTTGGTTGACATACTATGTTTGAACTCGGTTATGATGCTAAGACTCGTTCCGGTTACAAATAGACCATCGACATAAGTCGTGACGATCAAATAACGCTTTCCCGGCCTTACGGTATACCGACTGTTATTTCATGCACAAAAAAAACTTCATTTTTTTTAGAATCGGATCGAGCTTACAGTTCCAGGAACTTGGTGAGTTGGTTTTTGTTAGGGTTTGATACGTTATAGATTGAATTTAGAGAAGATAATAGGGATAAAAGGAAGAACGGTTATATTATTGAAAACGAAAAGAAAGATTACAAGATATTCCCGGGCCTAGCCCTCTCTCACCGCATAAGCAGAAGCCATGGCAATGCCATCTTAAACCTAAAACATACTCTAAATCTCCCTATTAGCTATTAATATCTATTTATAGGCATATAAGTTGCACTTGACCCCCTCCCAAAATAGACAAATGACATTTAAACTAGAACTAGAGCATGATTCATATCATTACTCCCCCCTTCAAAACAATCTTGCCCTCAAGACTGGGAACGAACTGACTCGACAACCAAGCGGAGGCTTCCCGAGAGCTTTTTAAGGTGGTCGACCCTGCCCATGCACCACCCACAAATGATATGATCCAACTAGTAACTCAATAACAAGATTTACAGTCTTGTACCACCAATGAATACCCGGTAATTCTGTAATAAAAATAAAAGTTCCAATAGAGGTAAACGATCCAAAAGACAGAACCCGGTCAGCAAGAGTGGTCCAAAGCTGAGAAATCCCCTTGATGAAAAAGCCATCGGTATCACTACTGGAATCTCCTCCTTTTCCTATTCTAAAATAAACTTCAAACCCTTTTGGACTATCATGAAGCAATGTGATATGTGAATTCTTATTAACGCTCCCCTTTGCTACAGCAGTCTTGTCCTCAAGACCGAAGCCGGAAAACTGTTCTTTGACCAAAGTTGTGTCGTCCCAAGTTGCATCAGCAGAAGTCTGGCCCTGCCACTGCTCTACCAAATAATGGCCATCCCATAGTGGCCGAGTAGTCAACATAGCCAAGTAGTCAACAAGGTCGTTGTTCAGAATGTTTGAATAACCCACCAACAATCCTCATAAAAGCAAAAAATGAATCCACTGTTCGAAAAATTTGCACCATAAAGTCTTGGTTCTTGAAATAATTTCTTACCACTCTTTGTGAATGAAATACCAACAATTTATGGTTATGTGTAACTGCTATTATAGTTCACCACCAGATGCTATATGTTGAATGGAGCCCTTCGTTGTCAGTAATTTCATGATATCCCACTTATCTGCCTTTAGCAATTCTGCCTCACTAGGATCTTGGGATTTGGGAAGAGAGGCGCCTAAAGAGAGAATGTCCAGTTCTGAAACGGAATCCTTCTTTGATGACATAGACAGTAGGCCAATTACATGAGGAAGAAGCAGTCGATTCTGGTGTAGTATGGTGTTAACAGGTGGTGCGACAGCATGCGACCTTGCGTTTTTAATCCAACCAGAGTCCCAACCCGGTTTCCATCCAAAAGTTTGAACAACACGCAATTCACTACCAATTTTGCCTCGAATTTGAGGATCAGTAGGTACATTATTTGTAGGCCTATGAAATCCCGGAACAAAATTCATTCGATGAAACATGAAATCACCAGTTTCATCTGGATTTCCCGTTAACAATTTGGTAATCGCGACGTGGTTTATGAAAATAAACTCTGAAGACAAAGGTGAAGAGAGAAACAGGGCGACATCCTTCAGTTGATTTACAAGTAATGATTTACCCGTCATATTGGAGGAAGAGGAAGAAAGAAGCGGAGCGCCTAGAGGAAGCTTTCCATCTAACGAGCCCTGATCTGGAGAGTATCGGCCCATTACCATTTGCTCCACATCATGGCCGCTCCTGTACCAGAGCCCAAAGCCCACCGAAGATCATTTGATTTGGCCCAACTATCACCTCTCAACCCCCATTTGGCCTGATCGATTGATTTTTTGGCAGATCTGGGTAGGACGACAGTTACCTGAGCCACAGGTGACGAAGATCCAGAATAAAAACTGATCGATCGCATATTAACAGTGCCATACACAACGGAATGTGGATTGTTGATCGGATCTTCAGTTTTGTTGTAACCAGAAATTGGAGTAATAGGACCAGATGTGGATTCAGATCCAGATAAAACCCCGCCGGAAAATCCAGATCCCGACGAACCATCGACGCTCTGTTTTTTTCTGATGTCTATAGACCTCAAGCGTTCTTCAGATCTGGACACGAGTGCCTCCAATTGAGCTATAAGAGATGAAGGTGAAGAAGTAGAACCTGAAGAGCGATCTGGAAGTGGCGACGGAAAACGGGAACACGAAGATTCAACCGCAGAAGTGACGGGACTGGAATTATGTCGTCCAATCCAAGCAATCACCACCTTCCGAAATTCCCTGGATTCAGCTCTATGATCTTCCAATACCGTCAAGGTGTTTTTGATTTCAGCAACAGCACCTTGAAGCTGTGTAATCTGCTTTTCATGAGCGTATAAACGAGTAATTGTAGGAGTTTCCATGGAAGATAAAAGGAATCGGCAGGCCTAAGGCAGGTCAGACCAATGTTAGGGTTTGATACGTTATAGATTGAATTTAGAGAAGATAATAGAGATAAAAGGAAGAACGGTTATATTATTGAAAACGAAAAGAAAGATTACAAGATATTCCCGGGCCTAGCCCTCTCTCACCGCATAAGTAGGAGCCATGGCAATGCCATCTTAAACCTAAAACATACTCTAAATCTCCCTATTAGCTATTAATATCTATTTATAGGCATATAAGTTGCACTTGACCCCTTCCCAAAATAGACAAATGACATTTAAACTAGAACTAGAGCATGATTCATATCAGTTTTTGCCTCAAACCGCATAAAGCTATTAACATTTATACACCTTTTGTTCTTCGCCCCTCTTCTCGAATCCCTCTAGTTGAGTTACTCACCGTGTATAAAGATCGTTTTCACGTTGAGATTATTAATTTCCCAACCATTCAATGCAGATAAAGCAATTAGTAATCAAATAGTCTCAATTCTTCGTGCAACTGGAGCGAAAATTCTTCAAGGTCGATCCTGGCTTATTGCATGTAACCCTTTGAAAGTAAGTTTGCCTTTTATTAATTTATTAACGGATCCATCAACATTCTTCTTACTTTACACACCCACTTTAATTCTATAGGTTTTGTCCCATTTTGTTTAACGAGTAGGGTCTAAATTTCGTTTTTGTTGATGGAATCTATAGCAGCCTTCATAGCTTTAACACTATAGCCTCTTGGTTGAACCATAGCACGTCGATCTACTCGGTTTTGTTTCGTTTTGTTGGATTGGTATCTCAGGCTCGTTTTGGGCTGCTAAATGGGGCGAAAGCCCATTGCCAGTGCGGCGCTGTTTGGGCTCGATTCAAAGATGTGAAACCCGCTGCTAAATGGCTCGATTGTGTATCATTATTTGGGCAGATGGTAACCCCTATTTCGAAAACACTTCCTTTCCAGCCCCAAAGGATTAAACATTAAAATCCTGCCTTTTTTTCTAAAAAATATTCAAAAATAATCCTCCAAGGAATTGGGATAAAAGCAATAATTCACTACAAAACAGAATTTTAAGTGTTATTTTTCCACAACCGAAAAACATACTATAATATAATGTATGATATATAGCATATTCTAACTTTCTAAGTGCTAACAAAACGAATATCATTAAGATTGCCATGTCCTAGTTAATTAGTTATAAAACCATAAACTATTGACTAGATTTATTTTAAAAAAAATAACCTAACATATCACTAGTCTTTTCACCTTGCTATACACTATGCTCATGAAAAGAAACTGGCATCCCAAATTTATGGCCTTTAAAACCTTAGGCAAGGTAGCATAAAATTATGTAACACGACCCTTTGTTTCATATGCGTACAATAAGATCAGTTTCACATACAACAAAACCCAAAAATTACATGTATATAAATATTTATTGTTCCTAACATGTATTACACAGTATTAGAGACCAAATCAAACCGTAGTCATTAATATGTGTTGTAAATTCTAGTTCAAAGTCCACCAACAACCATCACAAATCTTGAAGTCCCTAGTTAATGGTTATAAATCAACCATCAATACACTGTTCCACTTGTTATTAAACCCGACTTTCACCAAACAAAATAATTCATTGCACTCGATTTATATACAAACACACATGCATCCTAAACTAATCTCTATATCTCATTGTGTTCAAAAACAAGATGGTGGAAGATTCTTTCCATAATGTTTAACGAGCTTCACGTGGAGAAACAAGCTTAAGATCCTCTAATCTCTCTCTACCTAAATCCTAAAACTAAGTGAGCTACACCTTCCTTAAACCTAGTACATAAAAGAGTTATGCTAGGCTTTCACCTAAATAACAATCCACACATTTAACATGTTAAAGAAAGAAGCATCTAAATATACACATAAACTTATCATGCACAAAAGTGTTAAAAGATTTGAAAGCATTACTAAATACGGGTTTAAAGTGAGTCTTATTGTTAGGACTTTTGGTTTAAAAGCGCTCAATATGTCTATACATAAGTTGTTTTTCAAGAAAATAATTTTTATGACTAAAAGAGTGTTTTAAAGACATAAGGTACATATATGTGTGTTCATTTAAAATTATGGTGAATTAGTATCTAGAACCAAAATCTTGTTATACATATATAACCTACGTTGGAAAATATGGATTTTGATCATCAATATTGAGTATATTTTTTATGGTTATAATTGGTGAAAATATTATAAGTATTATATTTACCAAAATAGGTGTTGAATTCTGAAAACATATATATATTTACCATACACGATGATTTACGACTCGATTCTTGAATATACATGGACACATGAACACATTTTGATGCAAACAATTACTTATATTTACTTATTTTATATAAATATAAGTGTATTTCCAGAAATCAATGACATGTCATCAACGAATCAGTTATATATAAATGAAACCGACACCAACAAGATTTATATTCCTAATATTTATACAAGTATATATAAATATTTATATAAAAACTTATCACCAACAGGTCTTCCAAAAACTAAATGATACGTACGGTTGGTGAAAGCGACCGACAAAATATAATATACAAAATCCTTGGTTGGTGAACGACACACTAAACAAAACGCTCGGTTGGTGAAAGAAACCGACACCTTAACGAAACGATCGGTTGGTGAAAGCAACCGACACAATAAACGAAACGCCTGGTTGGTGAAAACAACCGTCACGAACAACGAAATTACTAGTTGGGTGAAAGCGACTAGCATAAACCGACTTGCGAGTCGATAACGAACTAACTGACCTTACTCGTTTAGGACGTGCGAAGGCAGCGGACCTCGGGTCTAAACTGAAATTGCTAGCGAACTAAACACTGAACTCATGAGGTGAGTTTCACTGCCCCCTTTTTTTACGGTTTTGCTGTTTTATTAATCCGGGGGTGGAAAACATACACAACTGCTTTTATATACGATAATTAGAAACAAAACACAAAATCCTTATGCTAACATGAGTTGAACTATGTAGTGCTATAAGTCCCTTACTTGCATACTATAACCATTAGCTAACGATATTAGCCACAGGAATATACAGATAGTACTATTGACGTTGACATTTCCCCCTACTGTTAGGTTAGTCGCGCTAACCTCCGATATTGCATCGAAACAGGGTGCGTATATTCCATCTGTGAGATTTGAACAGGGCAAAAGGATATAAGTCGCGGTTTGGTTATAGGCTCAGGGTTCGTCATATTAATTCGTAGATTTAGCTAGTCTACAGAGGATCATCGTATTTGTTTCAATAAGTTATCGTATGCTTGTTTGCGAACTGATTCAACAATTTATGAAAACTTGATTTCATAACAAGTCTTAAAACTTGTGAACTCACCAACCATTGTGTTGACTTTTTAAACGTATGTTTTTAAGGGAATTAACAACGCACGTAAGGAATCATGAAGACGGGACCTCAATGCATAATTAGGATACCATTTTGATGTTTAACTTCTTTTGTTAAAAACAAGTTATGGTTTGTAAACACTTTTAAAAACTATGGGTATCCTAATTCGTGTATGTTGGCGATAATCATATGCTTACGGTATACATGACGTCACTCGCTGGCGCTTCCGTTTTGGCGGGGTGTGACAAATAAAGTGGCAGGTAAGTAGTCAACAAGTTGGGCCGCAACCCCTTTTTGAATAGCAAAGCCGATCCTGTTAAAAACGAAGCTTTGAAACTTAGGAGCTAAAAAAGTATTATGAACGACCCACTAAACCCTGCTCAGAAAATTCACAACGTCCGGGGTCAAGAAGCCAAATGTATCATAAGCAAATGAGAGAATCACATGTTAATTCCATAAACAAGTTTTCTCGTGTCTAGCAACCTTGTCTGATTCAGAATTCAACGCAACCTGACTCGGAACTAACACCACGTAAATTCTCAACAAAAATGATTCACAATGACAAGTTCTTGATCTCTTTTTATGCCTTAATGGTGGCTTTGCAACGTCCACAAATCACATCCAAAGCTCCAATGTGTGAATAACATGAGCTCTGGGAACGGACAAACACAATATAAATAATAAATGTATTTAACTTTGTAAAAATGTTATTAATTTATTATGTAATAAATTTAACTTATCTTTCAATGTATAAAAAGTTTTGAACTCTTAGTTCTTATAACTAATCAGTAACCCATATTTCCTTGATTCAACAATCATATAAGTCACGATATCTTTCGACAAACTTACATCACATCGTCGGTTTATAACATATAGAAGTTCGAAACCGTATATTAAATGTATGTGTGTGTGTGGGGGTTCACCTAAACTACCCCAACCCCATAAGGACATGCCAATATTAGCATCTACTACTCTCTCACTCTCTCCCCCTCCCTCCCTCTCTCGATCTCGCTCTCCCTCCCCCTCCCTCCCTCTCTTTCCTCCTTTTATTGCGTGGTATAACCCAAAATTGCGTACCACAACTTGAGTGTAAATAGGAGGCGACAAGCCCCCCCCCCCCCCCCAATTGATACCATACCCGATTGAGGTTACCCGAAAGCACACCTCACCCTTAGGGACACTCCCCCTTGAACCTAATTCACTAAACAATTAAGACATGTCACCTTACTTCAACCCAAAATACCTGATTAAAAATATTTGATGTACCATATTTGTATTTGATAGAATATATTGTATTTGATTTTATTGGAGATAAAAGATAATCAAATAATATACAACTAATTTTTTTTTTACATTTTAACGAATAATGTGTAACCAAACTAATATATTAAGTTTACAGGAAAAAATCGCATTTAACTCAAACCAAAAATGAGTTTGTAAACCCAAATGAAAACCTATGAAGAGGGGCGTGCTAAGACAACCCATGAGAGCTCGTGGAGTCCGGATTGGGTGCCACATGCTATATACAATTCTTATAGCTAACAAATATGTCCATCTACAAGCTTAAATAACCCTAATTTGTCTTCAAAATTAACATATACATTTTGATAGTAGTAGGTTTAAAATGTTACAAGTCACAAAAATAAAAAACAAAACAAAGAAAAAAAAAGCAAGTTGCAATTAAGTGTGTTTTAGCCAATGATTTGTACATATAACTTAAAACCAAAGTTTAAAAACGGGTGCTGCTAAACGTACCCCCTTTCATCCATTTTTACTAAACATACTCCCTCCCTCAAGTTTTACATTAATACAATTTAGACATTTTTGTTGTTTCTTTTGTCATTTTGTTATCTTTTAGCATCATTTTATTTTTATAAAAACAATTTCTTTTTCTATTTTTATTTAATAATATTTTTTGCTATTCATCTTTTTATGTAACTTTAAAAGCTTTTAATAAAAACATATTCTTACTTAGAAAAATGTTTTTTTTTCTTATTTAAAAAACGATGTTTTTCTTGTTTTAAAAAAATGTATTTTTTTCTATACTTGTTTTAATCTTTTTGGAGAACGTTTTTTTAAATTAAGAGATAATTTACATTCTTTTATAAAAAATCATATTATTTTTTATAAATAAAAAGTTAAATAACATACAACTTGATATAAAAATTGACTCTTTTCTCAGATAATATTAATCTCATGTATCCAAAACCTAACAAAAAAATCAAATTGTTTTGAATACATTTTATAAAAAAAATAGAAAATAAATAAAAAAACTAGCTAGATAAAACATACAAAAATTTTTAATACATGTAAAAAAATAAAAACAAACTTTTAATAAGATCTTAAAGAAATAAAATAGTAAAATCAATAACCAAAATATATAAAAAAAAATCTGTAAAACAAATATAAAAACTTAATAGTTTTTTATTTGATATTTTCAGAGAATTATAAAATAACATAAGAGGACTAACATGTCAATTACAAATGTTAAAAAGAAATGAAAATTCAGAGGGATGTATGAATAGCAAGGGAGAGAGGTACGTTTAGCCTGACCCTTTAAAAACATATAACTTAAGTCTTATAAACACAAAAAACAATTCAAAACCGTTGAACCAATCAATCAATTTAGCAAGTTGGGTGGTGGGCCATCTCACTTGCCAACGTCTCTTTACCTTTATAACTCACTTCCATATTAATCCAACCAATCACTCCGATTCACGACCCGTTTGGGCACTCCAACCCGAACCCTTCACGGGTCGGGCACCACCGGGCATGCCTCCACCACCACCGTCATCCTCCGCCACCCTCTACAAACAAAAGTCATGGTCGCCGGACCTTCACCGGGAGGAGGAGTGGACTCGCCGGAAAGGCAAACACCTCCTCCGCCGTCGCCGGAAAAGCAAGAGTGTCACCGATGAAGATATCGATGAGCTTAAAGCTTGTTTTGATTTTGGGTTTGGCTTTGATTATTGTTCGCCGGAATTGGATGGCCGGCTTTCAACTACTTTTCCGGCCTTGGGATTTTATTATGCTGTTAACAAGCAATATCATGATACTATCTCCAAATCTTCATCGGTGTCGTCTTCTTCGGCTTATTCGGAACCCGATTTATCTTCCGCATCAAGCAGCCCTCACACGATAATTAATCGCGGTAATTGTTTGAATTTTGCTCATGATTTACGAGCTACTCGAGATCAGATCGATAAAAAAAAGCTCAAAACGACACCTAGACACTCGTTTAATTATCGAGCCTGAGTCTGGTATATTTTTAAGTTTTTATTCATTTAGCGTCGATGTATTAATTTGACACGACGCATAAGCTCGGACCGAGTTTATGCACATTTAATGTTTTTCTTAAATATATAAAACAATTTAAAAACGTATATAAATTAATTAATAATAAAAGTAATTAACAAATGAGTTTAGGGCTCGGCTCATTTACACCGCTAGAAACTTCTGAAGTTGTAGTTGCAATTAATGAATTGTGAAATGTGTGGTTGAAGGGGATAATCCACAGACGGTGAAGACAAGATTGAGACAATGGGCACAAGTGGTTGCTTGTTCGGTGAGGCTATCGTCATCATCATGAGAAAACAAAAGATATACCAACCATGGTTAGATCAGCTAACCCAAGAAAGAGACTGTAGATTAAACAAGTTTGTTGGTTTGGCCGACCAAAGAGCAACTCTTTGTTTGGTTTCTAAGATATTTTCACTTTTTTAATGTTATCATGTTGTGTTTCTTTTTCTCTAGTGTCATGTTTTGTGTGTATTTTTTTTTCTTTTTTATAGAGGTGTTAAATTATGATCCTTTTGTATTGTTGGGTTTAGATACGGTATAAAACATGTGTTGGGTAAAAATTATAAGAAACAATCTAGGCCATTAAATTTAATATCCAAGGGATTGGATTTTGCCACATAAAACAATGTGAGTTAATGTTCTTTAAACGTTTGTAAAAGGGCAAAAAGGTAAAGAGGGTGTTTACAAAAAAGGAAATTGCTTAATTGGAGGCTAGACGTTCATTTTCAACAAGCCAGTCCATAGAAAATGCTAACAAAACTGAAGATAAAGATGAAGCATTTGAAGATTATCAATGGGTTTTTAACTAGTGTCTCCTTTATGTGTTGATTTTACCGATTTAGGTATAAACCCCAATTGTTTTTTTGCTTTGTTTTTATCGTCGGAGCTGTGATGATAAAAATCTGAAATACGCACCGATGAATGTTCAATCAAACTTCGTATTGTGGTTTTTTTTAGCAAAATTTGATGTTCAATTGTAAGATTTTTTATGTTAATGGAGTCCGTTTGTATTTGTTTATGTAATTAAGTTCAATTGGTGTTGTTTAGATGTTGATATTTTATTTGCTGATGTTCGTAAGAGGTCTGTTGGGTTTGTGTTGGTTTCATATGGGTTGATTTAGGGGAGTTAACAGGTTTGTGTTGTTTTCATATGTATTGTTAAGGTAATAAAGCTTGTGTTGGTTGTTATGGGATTGGTGTTTTGGTCTATTATTATTATTATTATTATTATTATTATTATTATTATTATGGTGTGTTGTTGAAGAAATACTCAGTAGTGGCCATGTTATTAATCTCATGTGTTGTGCTGGTAATGTGTTGGTTATTATACATGTTGATAATGTTGAACGAGTTTTGACTATTAATACGATCGAGAGAGAAATGAATAACCTTAGGAATTACCTGAATTCTTGTAACTAATCATGGTAAAATTGATTGAATAAATTATGGATTTTTATCTTTTGGTAATGATGGTTAAATTGAAAAAAAAAAAGACTAACATATGACAAACTGCCCTTCTTATTTTTAATTATTATTTTATTTGGCATCTATTCTCATTAAAAAAACATTTTCTATTTGATCCTTCCTCTTGTATTGTTTGTGGATGTTTTCTTGTGAAAAGAAAGTTTCTAGATTTTATTAAAGTTTGTAATATAACGTTGTTGAAGAATCGAATCAGTCAGGTTAGGCCTAGTTGTCTATGACAGTAATAGACCATGTTTCTTATTATAATTGAAAGACTTTTTATAGGAAGGATTTTTTTTTTTTTGACAAGAAAATTTCTATAAACACAGCCCAAAAAAAAGGCAAAACCACCCACAAACACCAATTACATAAACGTAAACCGACACCACGAATCCCAAGACAGGGAATACTTATCAAACCTATTGGAAAACCAGAAAAAACTTAGGGATTTAATCTCACTAATTAAATCACCCACCCTAACAATTTTACGATCAAAAACACATTCATTCCTAGCTTTCCATGTTCGCCAACAGCTGATAATAACAATACCTTGAAAAGCAGTTTTAGCATATCCTTTAAGCCCAACATAATTATGCACCTCCATCAGATCATCCATGGAGAAGGCAAAAAAATTATTAATACCACACCATGATGCAATAGCTTGCCAAATAATCGAAGCCACATAACAAGAAGTGAAAATATGCTCAACTGACTCGTCTCCAAACTCGCATAAAACACAAATTGAGCGCCCCACCGAAATCTTCCTATACGATAACGCGTCCACAGTCGGAATTTTACCCAAAACAGTTCTCCAAGCGAAAATATTACATCTAACCGGAACCCATCTACACCACCGAAACGACCCCGAGCCACGGAAACCACTCTCGGCCCGAATAAGATTTTTAACAGTTCCGACAGAAAAACCACTAGACCCACCACCGACCCACCTCCAATAATCCTCTCCATCCGGCAACACCATCGGTGTAATAGAAGCTTCCATACTGCCAATTTCATCCAACACTATCGAATTCCTCTCACCATCTATCCATCTCCAATCAAACACCAAACCGTTCGGCCCTTTAAAAACCCGATCCGAAACCAAACAATTTTTAAACCTTTCAACTTTAAAAGCATTACAATAAACATCCTTTAAGGGCACTGAAGTCATCCAAGGATCCAACCAAAATTGAATCGCACCCCCCGAACGAACTTCTCCCTTAAAAAAATTCCGAAAAGGAACATTTCCGACTGAAAGCTTATTCACCTGTTTAGCTATATTAGCCCACACCCCATTACCCAACCTACCAATTGGTAACCCACCCCACCCAACCGACGACCTATGAATAGCACAAATAACCCTCTTCCAAAGACCATTTTCACTCTTATACCTCCACAGCCACTTACTTATCAAAGCAACACTGGAAACACCAGTACTACAAATACCAAGTCCCCCTTCCTTTATCGGCACCGCAACTCTCTCCCACGCAACCCAATGAATTTTCTTAGACTCCACCGAGCCTCCCCAAAGAAACTTCTTATATAACGAATCGATCTTCTTAATAACCGCTTTAGGAACAACATAGAGTGACATATAATACACCGGTAAACTCGAAAGAACTGACTTAATAAGCGTAACCCTACCTCCAATCGATAAAGTTTTCACCTTCCAAGAATCCAACCTATTATGAATGATATCCACCACAGGATTCCAACTAACAATCCGATTCATATTCGCCCCAACTTTGAGCCCTAAATACTCAAACGGAAACTCACCTTTCCTACACCCAATAACGTTCGCCATGCACCCTATCTCATCATCCTCCACACCCACACCGAACAAAGACGATTTAGCCACGTTAATCTTCAACCCGGAACATAAATAAAAACACCTCAACACTCTAATAACACACTTAATATTATCAATAGACCACTCCCCCAAAATCATCGCATCGTCCGCATAAAACAAATGAGAAAGAACCGGCCCATTGTTAGGAAGTTTGATTCCACAAAATAAACCTTCATCGCACACCGCACGAATCATACACGAAAGCGCCTCCATAACAACGAGAAACAAAAAAGGAGAACTAGGATCACCTTGTCTCATTCCTTTAGAACATTTAAACTCGTAAGTCGGACTCCCATTGACCAACACCGCGGACCGAGCTGAAGAAAGAAGTCCTCTAACCCACTGACACCATCTATCCGGGAAATTCATTTGATGAAGAATAGAAATCACAAAATCCCAATTCACGTTATCATACGCTTTCTCAAAGTCTATTTTCAAGAAAAAACATTTCTTCTTCTTTAACTTACACCACGAAACAAATTCATTAATCACAAGCGGCCCATCTATAATAGACTTACCACGAATAAACGCCGACTGTTGATCCGAAATAACCGAGTCCAACACCACTTTCATCCTATTCGCCAACAGCTTGGAAATAACCTTAGCAATAACTCCCACCAAACTAATAGGCCGGTAGTCGTTTAATGACAAAGGATCCTTCTTCTTAGGAATCAACGTGATAAACGAAGAGTTACAACCTATATTGATCTTACCGTCCTCAAAAAAATCTGAAAAAACTGCATTAAAGTCTTCTTCAAACACTCCCCAAAACTTTTTAATAAAGAAAAAATTGAACCCATCCGGTCCCGGCGCTTTGTCACTTCCACATTCAAAAACTGCGGCTTTAATCTCCGAAGTTTTAAACCGCTCAACCAAAAACCCACTATCCTCTTCCGACAGCCTTAAACAATTAATACATCTCAAATGCGGTCTATTATCCAAATCTTCATGAAAACGCTCCCTAAAAAACCGAAAAACTTCTTTTTTAATTAACGACGCCTTAGTAACCCACACCCCATTAACATTCAACCCTGGAATCCCATTCGAGGCTTTGCGACAATTAACCATAGAATGAAAGAACTTAGTATTATCATCTCCATCCCTTGCCCACTTCAATCGAGATCTTTGAATCAAATCTTGAAGCTTCAAACCTTCATGTTCTTTTAAAACCGCTTTACACCTTGCTAAAGTCCATACTTCATCCTCCTCTAAATCCCTTTCTTCAAGACATTCTTCTAAAATAGCCATTTCCTCCCGAACCACCTTTTTCTCCTCTTCCTCTTTAACTACCATCTCATCCCTCCACCGTTTAATGTGAATCCGCAACCATTTAAGTTTAGCTAGCAACCTCAAATCCGACGAGCCTTCAAAAACAAAAGATTCCACCGCCATTTTCACCACATCTTCGAACCCGGCACGACAAGTCCAAGAGTTCAACACCCTAAACGGCCGAGGGCCAAAGTTAACCTCTTTACACGACAAAATAATAGGCCTATGATCCGATATACATGTAGACAAAGCCCTCAAACAAGCTTCCGGCCATTTATTAAAAAAATCAACACCAACTAAAAACCGATCCAACTTACTACATTTCTTCCCCCCTTCACGAATACACGTGAACCGGAAATTACGCATCTCAAACTCCCTAAGATTAGCTTCCCGGATAAACCCATTAAACGACCGAGAGCACCCCCCTTTGAACACCGAATTCCTTCGTTCAGACGCCTCCCTGACAACGTTAAAATCTCCACAAACCACCCAAAACCCGTCACCACCTCCAACCAAATCCGACAACCGATCCCACAACATCCTCTTACTCATCGCCCCTTGCGGAGCATACACGTTAACAATATTCAAAAGACTCCCCTCACCTTTCATGAAACCTTTTAAAAACAAAAAATTCCTATCCTTTATACAATCTAACACCCCAAAAACTCTAGGGTCCCAAACACAACATAAACCACCCGACAAACCCGACGAAGCAACATACTCGAACTCGAAATTACCTTTAACCCAGAATTTGGCCAACAACTCTCTAGTAACAATCTCCAGTTTGGTCTCTTGAAAAACACCAACATCCACTTTCTCACTGCCAACCAAATCTCTAACCCAACTAGCCTTATAACCACCACCCCCCCCCCCCAAACCCGCAAAGATTCAAAGATAAAAACTTCATGATAAAACACCATTAATACCTCCCACTACAATGTTCTCCTTAACCAAGCCTTCAAAACCGTGAATCTGCACTCCAGCTACCAAACCCGTCTCATTATTTTAGGGGTTTGCTAAATACATTTTGGGGTTTTTCCAAAACACTCATCCAATCAGAAGGATTGAACAACCCATGACATATTGGTAAGATGATTTGAAAAAATGTGTTTTTTTGTCCTTTAGTTGTATCTTTTTTATAATTCTTTTGTTTTTTGTCTTTTTGTTTTCTTTTTTTTTTTGTTTTATTTCTTTTCTTTTGTTTGTTTTTGCTTTTGTATTAGTAATTTAAAAAAAATATTTTTTTAAATATTTTTCATTTTAAATAAAGTTTCGGATAAAGCCGAGTAAAAGTCGAACTTCTCGTTTTAACGAGCTAGTTACTGTCCAAATCATCAAAATTATTTTCTAACATTTTTAACTTATGTTTCATTTTATATTATTTAAATTTCTAAGTTTGTGGTGTGTTGGAACCAAACTTGGTTTAAAACCAAGATCGAGTGGATTTACATTCGCTTAAACCCGAGTTTGAGACTTTAACTAATAAAAAATCTCAAACTTGTTTAAGCTACTGATTTTATCGACGTAATTCATATATTTAAATAGAATTGTTTGACGAGTTTTAATTAGAGGTGCACAAATCGGTTTTTTTTTAAAAACCGGTTTGGTTTTTAACCGGATCGGTTTTTTTGGCCCGGAAAAAAACCGGTTCGGTTAATAACCGGACCGGTTAATAACCGGTTTTTTTATCTGAAAACACTAATCGGTCTAACCGGTTAGGACCGGTTAGGACCGGTTAATAAACCGGTTTTTTTATTAACCGGTTTTTTAATAACCGGTCTAACCGGTTAACCGGTTTTTTTTTTTTTTTTAAATAACCATTATTTTTTCACAGTATAAACAAACCGGTAACTACAAGGCAAACCGGTAACTACAAGGCAAAACGGACTGACTCCATTCTTTGCTTTCGTTGTTAGGGTTCTTTGCTTGGAAGATTAAAAACACATAACTTTCATTTATAGCTTTTACATTAAAAATACAAACATTAAATCGTTATCGCATATTCGTAACTCAAAAATACAAACATTAAAGAATGCTTAGACACGATTACATTAACAACTTGCTGTTTCTTACTCATTATTTTCTTTGCTACCCGATCCCGAGCTATTCCTTAGGTAATCGTCGTACGCGGCTTCTTCATCGGTCATTGGTTGAGTGTGTCCTTGATTAACCTCGTCTTCATACAAGCCCGCCTCATAGTCCATTTCCCCCTCGAGTGAGCGTTGATGTTGTGCCCTATCTAAAGAGTCTAAGTAATCCTTGTAGCAAATCGACATCTCTACAGCTGGTGGAGTGAGTCGAGTCCTGCTAATCGATATAACCCTGCCAGAAACAGAAAAAGCAGACTCCGAAGCTACCGTGGAAGCTTGGACCGTTAGTAAATCTTTGGCCATGGCGGCGAGGATCGGAAACTCATCATCCTTACCTCTCCACCAAGCCAGCAAATCAAGACTTCTAAATTCATCCGGAGTCATGTGTTTCACAAAGTTGGTACCACCATACCTTCCAAGTTCACTGCTTGGGGTGTTTACCTTTTGACGTTTACCGGCGTCTTCCCAAATCATGTAGTACATCCCCATTTCAAGGTCGGTTTGGGATTGGGATTGGGCAACAGCTTTTAACGAGTCATGAATTTGGGAAGACGACCCGTATTTTGTAAGGTAAACATCATACATGTTAGACAAGGTGGTGTTGAAAGCATTCTTTAAAGTTTGGTTATAATAGGGGTTTTGATCGTCGTTTAACTCTAGCTCATCACAAATTTTTTCTATTAAAGCTTCAACACCACCAACATTGATGCAAGGGTTTAACGCAGCAGCACATGTCAAAACAGCGGGTAGTTGTTGAAAATATTTTCTAAATTTTTCTTTCATTTTTACACCCATATCAAAATAAGGTGCACCCCTACAATGAAGTTCACTCAACTTTGTGCACATGACAGCAATTTTTGGTAAAGCAATGGGGCTTGTTGGATAGTAAACCCCGGATAAACTAGTTGTGCAAGATTTAAAAATTTGAAGGACCTCCGTAACGATCTCAATCAATAACCAGTTTCTAGGATCGTACGGTGCAAATTTACCCCTACTTGACAAAATTTGATGAAACGCAACTAGTGATTCTTTTTGTTGGATGGCTTTCTCAAACATATCACAAGTCGAGTTCCATCTTGTTGGACAATCCCAATTTGGCCCCAACCATTGACAATTAGCTTCTACACAAAATTTTTTTTACTTGAAAATGTTTTATTGTTGCTAAAAACATCTCGTAACATTCTTTTAAAATTGTTTCTTTGCGTTTCGATCACGTTTAACCCATCTTGCACGGCCAAGTTGATAATATGTGCAATGCATCGGCTATGAAAAAACGCTCCATCACAAATAGGTTTATACTTTAATTTTAAATGGCCAACCACGGCCGTATTGTTGGACGCGTTATCAAACGAAATTGAAAAGATTTTATGTTCAATCTTGTATTGTCGAATGACTTTATCCAAGAGTTTAAAAATATTTCTACCCGTGTGCGGGTAATCAAACAATTGAAACGCAACGGTTCGTTTCATCATTTGCCACGACTCGGGGTCAACCCAATGAGCCGTCACACAAATGTATGAGTCGGGCGAACCATTAGGTACCGACCACACATCCGTTGTTAAGTTTACACCAGTTTGTAAGTTTGAAAAGTATGAAATTAGTTCGGATTTAGCGTTTTTCCATGCTTTAAGAAAATCTCTTCTAAGGGTCGAACGACTTACGTGTTGGTAGCGTGGTTGAACATACTTTTGCATCATCTCCGTGAATTGAGGGTTGTCGAAGTGGTTGAAAGGAAGTGTTTGTTGAATCACAAAGTTTGAAAACTGTTGACGTACCGCTTCAAGGTCGTACGTAAACACCGTTCCTTGATTCGTCATCTCCGGCTGCGAACTACTTCTCGATTCGTCCTTCAAGGCCTTGCAAAAGGGCCTTTGTACATGCGCTTTTAAAGTGGAGTTTGCATCTTTGCCATAAAACTTCAAACAATGTTTGCATCGAGCTTTTTGGCTACCGTTAGACATTTCGCATAGGTCGAAATGTTGCCAAACATCTTGGTTTCGTTTCGTGGGGATGACCCGAATGACCGTTTCTCACGTGTTCGAGGCACCCATGTTGACGGATGAAGCAGCACTTTGGGAGGCCATGATAATCGACTACGAAATAAGAGCGTATGGAGTGGTAATGTGGTATAATTGAGCGTGAGATAACAAAATAATCGCGTATGAAATAAACGTTTAGAGCGTTTGGAGCGTTTGGAGTTGTATATATAGATGTGTATATATAATCAAGTGTGTTCTAACCGATACCCAACCTAAACTATATATAGATGTTTGTGGGGGTAGAATGGTAAAAAAAAAACGGTCAAAATTGAAAAAAACGGCTATTTAGCCGTTTCACAACGGAAATAAACCGGTTTTTAACCGGTTAACCGGTTACTAAAAAACCGGTTAACCGGTTTTTCTATAACGGTTATAAACCGGTTTATAAAAAAACCGGTTAACCGGTTTTTTAGTAACCGGTTATTTAAAAAAACCGGTTTTTTTAATAACCGGTTTGAAAACCGGTTTGGGCTCTAAAAAGTATAACCGATATACAAACCGGCGGTTTGTAAACCGGTCAAACCGGTTTTAAAAAAACCGGTTTTTTAAAAAACCGGTTTCCGGTTTAAACCGGCAAACCGGTTCGATGACCGGTTTTTTTGACCACCTCTAGTTTTAATATACAAGGATATAAAATGAATTAAACAAAATTAATTAAATACTCATAAATACAAGTTTTTATTAATAAGAAAGTCCCGAATTACATTCCCGAGTCGGCAAAACATAAATGAATACAAATACGAAAAATCCGATATGTTACAATGATGGTAGAACGACGACGATGATGATGCTGGTGATAAGCCCACCACATGCAGACCAGACGACAACGCGGGTGGTGCTGCCGTTTAGATTTGTTTTGTGTTTTGTTTCTTTTTTTCGAACTCGTTGTTATGTATTTAATATTATTATATAAATTTTGTTTTGTTTATGTTGTTCCGTTTCAATTTTAAAATTGTTGTTTCGTTGTAATTTTAAAACCGATGGATTGAAAACAAAGAAATTATTGAAAATAAAATTTGGTTACACCCCACTAACACAAAAACAATGCAAACAAAATCAAGAAATAAACTTACAAAAAAGACAACAAAACACAAAAAAAAATAATAATATTAAAAGAAAGATAACAAAAGGATAAAAAAAACATTTTTCCAAATGAGAAGTTCGAGTTTTACTCGGAACTTTCTTATTAATAAAAACTTGAATTTATGAGTATTTAATTATATTTAATTCATTTTATATCCTTGTATATTCAAACTCGTCAAACAATTCTATTTAAATATATAAATTACTTCAATAAAATCAGTAGCTTCAACAAGTTTGAGAATTTTGATTAATTAAAGTCCCAAACTCATGTTTAAGCGAATGTAAATCCACTCGATCTTGATATTAAACCAAGTTTGGTTCCAACACACCACAAAATTAGAAATTTAAATAATATAAAATGAAACATAAGTAAAAATTTTAGAATTTTTTTTGATGATTTGATCAGTGAGTAGCTCGTTAAAACGATAAGTTTGACTTTTACTCGGTTTTACCCGAAACTTGGTTTAAAATGAAAAATATTTAAAAAGTATGTTGTTTAAAAGATTGCTAATACAAAAGCAAAAAAAACAAAAGAAAAGAAAAGAAAAGACAACAAAAGACAAAAAAAACAATAAAAAGACAAAAAAAAAACATTTTTCTAAAACACCCCCACTAATTTATATGAGAGATATGAGGGATGACCCTGGTTTGCCAGGGTTCGAGTCCTGATCTCACCCGGTTTTATCAGCTCCTCGCTGTCATGCCATCAGGCGGGCGTGGAGGTCAGGTTTTATCCGAGGAATCTCTCAATAGGTGAACCGCTAGGGGCTCCGTCCGTCCGGATTGGTGGCCGGCTCGGGCTACCTTTAGCTCATGGGGGCCGCGTACGGGGTACCCGGCGTTACTTAGTTGGTCGTTCCAAAAAAAATAATAAAAAAATATGTCAATATACCATGGGTTGCCCAATCTGATTAGATGGGTGTTTTTATTTTTCCTTATGTGTCTCTAGTGCGGCCCTTATTTTAAAGTCAATTTTACCTTTTTATTCTTCACGACCGATAAAGATAATTTTATCAAATCGACTAAAATGTTAATCACCCCAAACTACCGGTACCATTTACACCTAATTATAGTACGTTTAACCGCCCACAATCGTTACAAAAACTTACAAAATTCCCGATATAAATAATTACTTCGTGTTTCATATAAGACCACCAACAATCTTTTTTCAAATCTTGGTACATTTTTCATTGCGCTTGGATGAATGAAGTAACGAGACTCATGTGTGTCTTCTAGAATCTGGAATCCGGATTTGACCAAACCCAGTGTTAACACCAAGCATATTATCTTCCAAGTCTCGTTGTTAGCCCATCATTGGTTCTTTCTTTACCCGATCCTAACGGATATCTTCCATGAAACTTGTTGTGACGACAAGTTTATACGACTTATCCTTGTAATAACTTGTCCTTCCTTTCTAGTCAACGTGTTGACGACCACGTTAACCTTTCTCGGGTAATAGTTTATCTCACAATCATAGTCTTTTATTAACTCTACCATCTCCTTTGTCTCATGTTGAGATCTTTCTACTCGAAGAAATATATTTCAAAGTTTTGTGATTATTATTAACAGTACACTTTGTTCCATGCATATAATGTCTCCATAACTTCAAAGCATGTAATAGCGCCGTAGTTTTAAATTGTGCGTCGGATAGATCTGCATATGACTTTTCAATTGCCTAGATGCGTAACAATCACCCTTCCTCATTACATCAACACGAACTTAACCTTTGATACAAGGTGTCTACACAAGTCACCAAGTCCTGATCACATTCCAACATTGCAAGAACTGGGTCTACGTGAGACTCTTCCTTAAATCTTCTAATACTTACTCTTGAAATTTTCCCCAACGGAATTCAATCAAATTTTGAATAAATGAGGTCAGTGATGCGGCTATCTTGAAGAAATTCTGAATCAAACTTCGTTTCACACGTTTTTTCATATCAAATTGGTTTTCTAATTTTCTTCGTATACATGCCCGATATATGTGGGTGGATTATATATATATATATATATATATATATATATATATATATATATTAGGTTGATCGAAAAAAGTTTAACAAGTTTCCAAGTGTCTCATTTCATTTTCATCAATTTTTCATATTTTATACTTTTTAATATTTTATTATATAAGCATGTAACATGTGACTTTTAAACTACAATGTTTTAGAAAATTCTGAATACGTCGTGCGGCATGCTTGTTTTATCTCTACATTTTGATGAAAATTTTTATTCAAAATCAAGTTGTGTGTAACAAATTAATAATATACATATCATCAAAGCACAAACATGAAAGTCATCAAACGTACTTGATTTTGTTTTCCTCTTATAACTTTTAGAATATGATTATTTAGTAAATCTGATTTTTCCGTTGAAACGTGATTATTTTTCTCAACATTTCAACAATTATGTGTTTCAAAACCGAGTTTTCAGTGTGGATTTATTCGAAACCGAGGAGTGAATGCTAGTGCCCAACTCGTTGTTTCAACTCTTACAAAATCAACAATGTTTCTCCTTACGTACTTAACCACGTCAACATCAATGGCAAAGGCCGCTAGATTTACTTATTAGCCATATTAAAATAACATATTTCACAATATTTACCATTCCATAATTCAATAAATTTTTATCGTAAGACCTTTGTCATCTTTCCATATATAATATGTTACTCTGTTTTTTTATATGCTATACGTGTTAGATACCTGATTGACACCGACTCATCGACCTTTCTATAACATAACACAACACCAATAAAAACCCACAATAAGTTATTTTCTTTTGCGGTTATATCCACCAAAAACACACAAAACCTTTAGGTTTTAGCATCTCATTTTATTGGGTTGGGCCCAACATGTATCTTTGCTCGGCTGGTTCCAAAATCACCATAGCCCAACTTTAGATTTTAAGAGAAATAATTATTATTCATGTGTTTATTTAATGTAATCCGATAAGTTTAATATAATACTATCGGTAATATTAATATTTATTTTTTATTTAATTAAAAATATAATAATATAATGGAACATGAATTATTTTCGAAAATATATAGTTATTTTATATATCTTTATTCTCTATGGCAATTGATTTTTTTAAATTATTACTGAAAAAGTTGAGAAATTAATAGAAATGGAATTTGGAATTCGTGTTGAATATCAAGAGATTATCACACAAAACTATAATTTTCTTTATAATGACATTGAGTTTATCTTGAGTCGTGAAAAACAATTTAAATTTAACACACACGTACCAAAATAAGGATCATCGTTATCATGGTTTCCATCAACTCCTAGTCTTGAGGTTGCCATATAACTCAATGGTTCACATCTCTTTAATCCTAAAATGCACACGGTATAAGCATAAACCTTTGTCAGACGACGAGTTTAACAATTAATTCGTCATTTGGTTGTATAAAGGATTTGTAGATTATGTATATAGATATTTCAGTTAATATCAAAGTGTCTTAACCAAGTGTAATCAAACATGGATCTTTATCCTCGGTAAAATGTAAAGCGGCTCGACCTTTTTTGAGAATTACGAAACCACACCTTTTCAATACAGACATGGTAGATATTATAATTAAAAAGGATTTTCAATTCATTAGGTTACCTTAATTTGAGATGTTATGGATGAGTAGTAATATGATCATTTTGATAGCAAACATCGTCATCCTATTGCTATTTCGTCTTTAAATGTCAATATTAGAGCATTTACAATGGATTCTCTATATTCATTTCCATCTCAAAAAAATTTAGGTTTTTGTCTATCCTTTCTCCATCTCCATCACCATCACTAAAGTTTGTAGATTAAGCTAGAGTGAATCTCTTTAATTAGAGATTCATTACTCACATCACCAAAATTTAAAAGTTGTGCCTCGAACATTTTGATATGTACTTAGTCTTCAAGCATGGAAGAAGATAGGGAAAGAAATAATATAAAAGGAATATAGAGAATAGAGAGAAAGATTGTAAATCGGATGTGTGAGGTTCTTAGATTATTAATAAAATCTAAAATTAAATACGTAAAGGAAATTTTTAAAAAATGGAGATTCTAAATTTCTATTAGGCATCCACTTAATGATACGAGCTCGTTAAGATATCATTACAACAAAACAATATAGATTTAATTGAACGAGTTATTACTGTATGTAATTAATTCTGACTACATTTAAGTACCTATAAAAGTTACTATATTAATATAGTTTGTTTAATGGCTTATATTAGAGAGGTTTATTAACATAACTTTGCCACCGATTGATTCTCACTATATGAAATAATAAAATTGATGACCAAAACAAGTCACATTTGGGTCTTTGATTGAGAATTTTATAAATTATTAGCTCACCTTTTCAATTGAAAAGTTATTCCTGGACCACTCCCGACAAAATGGAACCACGCTCGATTTTAAAATAGGATTTACACTGGCTAAAAATAAAGCTTTAATTTTAGGTGGTTCCTTTTCTGTTTGCATATATTAAAAGGTACTTTGAAACACTGAGCGGTTGTTTAGAACAAACCGGTGACTACTAGTTAACTTCATATATATACCATTTCTCGTATTACGGAGTTGTTTTACATTTTGTTTTTAATATTTGTATAATTTTTTTGGATTTTAATTTTATTTATTATAAAAAGGTTAATAATATACATAAGATTTAATAATGAAAAAGTTTCACAAATAAATGAGATGTTGTAAGCCGATTCAAAATCTATTTGGGTTTTGTGAGATTCACGACCCGCTTACTTTTTGTATTATAAAATTGTTTCTTAATTATAAATAATATCTTTTTTTTAAATCAGATATTAATTTTTAGTATATCTTTATTTTATTGGATTTTTATATCAAATATTTGGTGATATTAACTTTTAATTTAATGAGATGTTATAACCCGTTTAAGAGCTATATGGGTTTGGTGAGACACATACCCCTAAATTCAAGTTAAATGCACGAGAAGCCTTCATTTACAAATAAAATAATCTAGTAACTTGAGAAGAGATGGAAGCAACCAAAGAGCTTCAAAAGATTTTTTTATATATATTTAAGATTTTTAAATATAATTGAGCTATGTAAGGTTGAGTGTTGAGGTTGCAAAGAAGTGCGCCACCCCATCCCAGCTTAGCCAATCTCATCGGAGTAATGGCAAAGGTGGGAGGTTGGAGGTGCCAAAAGGGGAACCACTGCAACACCCAATCAAATGGAGGCAGGGTGGAGGTTGGGCCGTTGAATGGAGAATCAAAACACACGGTCTAATTATACATTTAAATTTCTAAGTTAATGACTTAATCTTCTAAAAAACAATTAGAAAAGTAAAATAACACATTATCAAAAACAAAATATTGTGTGGTTCCTTAGATAATTGGCATACAAATTTCTGTTAGGAATTTTGACTTGGTGCATAAAGTGGGTAAAAACAAATCAAACATGAGATGTGAGACAATGTAATAGTCCAATTAGTAGGAATAATAATTATTATTATTATTAAATAAGCCCAAAACGTTTGACCAGTTAAAACTTTACCCTTATCTTGTATCGTTAGCACGAAGTCAATAATCCTTTTAAATGCTTCCAATATTCCAAAATACTTTAGATCAATAGTTAATTACAATAGCTTTCAAATGAATAAATAAAATAAAAGGACTACCTATGAGAAGTGTAGGGTGGTCCATCTAATCATTCACTGTAACTCACTCTTAAACCATGCGTAGTTATAACTAAGAATGTACGACAACTGACGTCGTAGTCAATGGGGATGTACAAGAAACTGATTCAAAAACAAAAAATGACAAATCAAAACCGAAAGGCCGACCCAAAACAAAAACTCACGGTCTAGTTTATGTTTTTATAAAACAAAACTTACGGTTCGGTTTCGGTTTTGCATGTAAAAAAATCGAAAAAATAGAACCGAACTGAATTTCTAGAATTTTAATTTTTTACGTTTTATTTTAAGTAATGTATAATAATTTAATAAATATGTATCTCAAATACTTTTGGCCAAAGGTATAACATCTCAAATATGTATCTTCTTATTCTAATAAAGTAAAATAAATGTAGACACGTGTCAGTTTGTAATTATACATTTAAATTTTCTAATTTAATGACTTAATCTTCTAAAAAAACAATTAGAGAGGTAAAATAACACATTATCAAAAACAAAATATTGTGTGGTTCCTTAGATAATTGGCATACAAATTTCTGTTAGGAATTTTGACTTGGTGCATAAAGTGGGTAAAAACAAATCAAACATGATATGTGAGACGATGTAATAGTCCAATTAGTATGAATAATAATTATTAAATGTGCCCAAAACGTTTGACCAGTTAAAACTTTACCCTTATCTTGAATCGCTAGCACAAAGTCAATAATCCTTTTAAATGCTTCCAATATTCCAAAATACTTTAGATCAATAGTTAATTACTGTAGCTTTTCAAATGAATAAATAAATAAAAGGACTGCCTATGAGAAGTGTAGGGTGGTCCATCTAATCATTCACTGTAACTCACTCTTAAGCCACGCATAGTTGTAATTAAGAATGTACGGCAACTGACGTCGTAGTCAATAGGAATGTACAAGAAACCGACTCAAAAACAAAAAATGAAAAATCTAAACCGAAAGGCTAACCCAAAACTATGTTATTATAAAAACAAAACTTACGGTTCGGTTTCGGTTTTACATGTAAAAAAATCGAAAAAATAGAACCGAACTGAATTTCTAGAATTTTAATTTTTTACGTTTTATTTTAAGTAATGTATAATAATTTAATAAATATGTATCTCAAATACCTTTGACCAAAGGTATAATAGTTAATCTTCTTATTCTAATAAAGTAAAATAAATGTAAACACGTGTCAGTTTGTCGTTAATACTCACAAATTTTTCCCTCAAAAACTATATATGTCTTAGATCAATAATTATTTACTTTCTTTTTACACTTCATTTATATTTTATCTATAACATGATTATGTTATTCACTTGTCTTTAAACTCTATTTATATTATATATCTATACACTTTTATAAAAACAAATATTTACATATTATACTATATATTGTTAGAATATATTTCACAATATACTTGATGAAATCCAAAAATCAATAACAAACAGTGTTTGTTAAATATTGAAAAGAATTAATTTTAAATGTCATTATTAATATACTTACTATGTATATTGTTGAAAATTGTAAATAAAAAAAATAAAATTCTAGTATGCCTTCAATTTACAAAGTAATTTTTTTAATCATTAAGTTATAAAAATATGCTTAAAACTTTATCCATTTTTTAAAAATAATCTATTTATCTATTTATTTTTAGTACATGATATAAATTTATAAATTATAAATATATGATTTAAATTTATCAATTTATTTTTTCGCTCAATTTATTAAACTATACATATATGTGTTAAATTGTAAGGATAATATATATACCAATCACTTTAAAATATAATAAAGTTTAGCATATTTAGTTTCTTTTTTTATCAAGGTTTGGTTTGGGTTTTTTTGGAACTTAAATTTGATTGTTACATGTTAAAAGTTGGTAAATAGATCGTTGGTACAAATTAACTACATTTGGCTCCAATTTGTTACGGGTAAAAAAAGTCAAATGAATATTTTTAAAATTTGAAAATGCAAATAAATTTATCGTCAAACTTGTTACGGGTTCAAAGTTGTGACTTGAAAATGTAAAACAAATAAAAGATAGAATTTTAAATGTGATTGAGTTTCAAATTTGTTTTTAAGGACATTTTTGAAAAGTTAAACGATTCGGGATTATGCATGTTGTGTGTTTTTCCCATGATTATTTTAAGAAAAAATTCAAACACTTTCGACCTGCGACCTCCAGACCTATTAATGCTTCTAACTTTTATCAAATTAGAAACATTGTGTCAGCATTGATTTTTCCTTAAATAGTGATCAGAATCTTGTATGTAAAAAAACATTCACAAAATTAAACGGGTTAACCTGTTGTTATTTTTTTTGCCAACTGGCAAAGTCAGGAAGCCCTAAAACTTATCAAAATCTTTTTCATGGTGTAGGTCAAACTATTATTATATGAGAAGTATTCTCCGAAATTGGTTTATAACCAACTTTCTTTCAATTATACATATATGATAATAAGAATAAATTTTTAATAGATGAAGTATTCTTGAGTATGTTTTTGCATGTGCGTAATTTTTTTTATTAAGTTTATTTTATTTTTTGGAAAAAATCATTTTGTGATACAAATAAAATCAATTTATGTATAATGATATAAGCATAGATGTAATACATTTTTCTATATACATTATATATTGTTTTATTTGTAACCTAATTATTTATATCATCATGCGTGTTACACGGGTTCTAAAACTAGTTAGTTAATAACAAACAAAATTATTTATGTCTAAATTCATTATTTTGGGCGACCTTTATTTCTACCTAAAATTTTCAAGTTCAAACCGAAATCGAAAAAACCAAAATTGAACGGTTTCAAAAGTCCAACAACCAAAGTTCTGGTTTTTTGTTTGGTTTTAGACCAAAACCGCACCGCACCACGCACACACATACCGGCCAGCAATTACTAGTTTTTTAAAAAGTGGCGTAGTGGTAAAATGTCCCATAACACTCGTTTAATAATTACATAATTATTACCTTTATAATATTTTAATATAAATAAAAATAAATGAGAAAGTTATTCTACAAGAGCAGAGCAAATTGAGAATAATGAGAAGAATTTATAGTCACATACAAAAAACCCTAAAAAAAGTTAATTAAAAAAATCATAATTCAAAATTTAATTAAAAAAATGAAAAAAGTAAAAACACAAAAATGTGTCCGCCGTCTTCTTCGTTCTAGAAAAAGACACAATTTTGAGGGAAAAAAATCATTGTAATTTGTGTTTATTATCGTCATTGAGTGTATCTTTTTTTCTTAACATTGTGTATTTTTATATTATGTTATATTATGCGATATTTGTGTATTTTTTAGTTATCATTATGTTTTTTGTTTATTTTTGTTATTGTGTCTTTTTTCGGCATTGTGTTTTTTTGACTTTTTTTTTGAATTGAAATGACGGGGAGGAAACATTTTAGTTTTTTATATTTTTTTGTTTTTTATTTATATTTTGAGTTATGATTTTTTTTTATTTTCTGAATTTTGTTAGAGTTTTTTGTATGGTCATAAACTTTTCTCACACTTCTAATTTTTGTATACCTTTGCATTTTAATTTTTCTCTAAAAATATAAATTAAAAAACAAAAACTTTTGATTGGGCAACCCTCCCCACCTATGTTGTAAACACAGTAACCCGACCAAAACATAGAGGAAAACGAGAGTGTGTGTGGGTGTGTGTGGGTGGTGGGGGTGGGGGGGGGGGGTTTGCCTTGTTTGGCCTCACAACATACTCCCATACTTATGGTCTTAATTGGGTTGGAAAAAAAATCACATGTAATATTTCTGTTTAATTAATTGGTATAGATTTTCAACACGAGTTCGAGCTTATAAATTTACATTATTTATTATTTAAAAGAAAATGATAGTTTGGTACCTATATAACTTTAGATTATTGCTAACTTGTTATTTGATAATTAAATGGAAAAAACATACAACATCTTCGATTCTTTGCAATACTTTTCCATAATGGTGTTATCGTGACCATATAATAATAAACATATTATGGTATATCTTTTATCTTTATTCTAGATAGATTTATGTATACAACCATTTGTTAGGTCTAATAGTATAGATGTATAACTTGCAAACATAAGGTTATAAGTTCTTTTGAGACATGGTAGAGGTATTTGTTGGTCAAAAAATAAAAAACAAAAAGCTAAATTTATGCATGTTAGAAAGACTTACTACGTCATTTTCATTAGAAAGGACTGTAAATGATTCAGGCAATCAGTCTTCATCAAATAAGTTGACTTATAACTCGGCTAAAACTTAATCAAGTTGACTTCTAATTAACAACTTTGAATTTGAAATCAAAATAAAAATATGAGCATAATACCAGTTTAGTTGATATTTTTAAAAACTAGATTCAATTATTTGTTCTCGAGCCCTACGTAACTACTGAACTCTTAGACTAAGTGCTATGGATGGATGTTAGTTAACAAAGTATCGTGTCATGTCATTGCCACGTAGGTGAAGGGAAATTAACCAACCAACACAAAATACTAGTGTTATAGAAAGGGCTAATTAACCAATGTATTAAAAAAGGGGGTGATTTGGTTAAATGGGGTTGGATCCCAGGGCGTTAGCAGTTTGGCAAGCAACAGGGGAAAGAACACCAAGTTGCTTGTTACGGTTTTTGTGCCGAGGTGGATGCCACATAGCCAGACTGACACCCCATTTTTAGACCATAACACTTGGTCTTAGATCAAGTTATTATTATATTTAAAGCTAATAATGAAGTATCCAATTTGATGACTTGGCCAAGTTTATGGTTACATTAAGAATGCTCGTCAAAGTATAAGCTAAGGTTGAGCTTAACTTAATGATTTTGTCCACTTCGAATTAACTTAATTACTTAAACACATCTCTCGTTCGTGTTGAAAGTTTTTAATTCTATCAACTATGGAGGGTAATCGTACTGTTGTAGTTGTACCCCTACCTTTAGTATGTGCATGGCTTTTGCGCAAGTTACAAGTAGCCTTTGTTTTTTTTTCTTGAAATTTCGTTGCATATATGGATATAATTTCTATTCGTTGTGAGATGTTTACTAATAATGTATAGACAAATAATTAAATATATATATACAAGATAACATATCCATCCACTCATCGAACAATATTAATTTAAATATAACTTTTGACCAAAACTAGTTTAAAGTTTAAAACAATCACGAGAAAGCTCTAAGGCATGGGCGCTTCATCTTTAATGGCGTCTCTTTAAACATTCCTCTCTCTAAAAGAAAAGTACTCTGATGACAATTTTATATTTAGGAAAGTATTTTGAAGAAGACAAACCTAATTATTTCTTCTTAGTAAATATATTATCGAACCTCAGGGGACGAGGTGCACAAACTCGTTTAAAATTCAAAACCGGTTTGGGTTGGTCAACAAAGGTAAAAAACGGTTTATGATCGATTTTGGTTTGAGTTGAAACGTGTTTCTTGACCAGGTTACGATTGGTATTGGTTCATGTTTTGATCGGTTTCAGTTTGGGTTTTTTCCGGTTTCAGTTTGGTTAACCGGTTTTGGTTGAGAAAATTACAAACGGTTCCGAACCTACAGTTTCAATCTGTTCCAAACCAGTTTCTACATAACCAATTCAGTTTCTGTTTGATTTTCAGGTTTTCAGGTCGAGTCGTTAACCGGTTTATTTGTCCACCTCTACTCATGGGTGTGACATGCCATTATACATAATGTTTAAACCTCTGACCATTTTTATATTGTTCGTATATGCCTAGAACACCATGTTCAATATGAACACGTCGTGTTCTTCCTCTAAACCCATATTTCTTTGATTCTTGCATAAAACGAGTTTATCACTTATTGTCTTCTTTAGTAGTTCCACGGTGCTAGTAATTATCGAAGAATGCAAATGGTATAAACACGTGTTGGTTGTCAATACATGTTTTTTCGTGTTTGGTCAATTTGCATGCATGTAACATCCCGAAATTTCAAAGTGATATTAATTATATTACTTACTAATAGAGGGAAAGTTTACTCGGGTTGTCAGGAAACAAATAATATAGAGTAGGAGTTGGTATGAGTCGGGCTAGTGTTGGATTAATGGAGACGGGTTAAATGAGAATGGGCCTTAGGTCCATGGGATTTCAGGGATATAAATATCCCCTAAACCCAAAAATATCTTCATTTCCTTACTTTCTACACACACACTCCAAAAACACACACACCATCTACACCGTCGCCGGGCCGAGGAGAGGAACGGGCAGATCCGAGAGAGAGAGAGAGCGATTAGTTGTGTTAACAAGTTAAACGAGATTCAAACAAGCTCAAAAAGGTATGATTCTTGATCTTTGAAGTTTAAAGATCCAAGCTTTTTAGTGTATAAAAAACCGAAAATGGTCGGGAAGCGTAGTGGGTGATATTGAACCATAGCAAGGGTGTTAAAATCGCTCAAAATGCTGGACAGAAACCGAACAGCGGCTGATCTGGGCAACTTCGCCTGCAACTGGGCAACTTCGCCTTCAAAGCGATGAACTTCGCCTGCAAGCTAAGTTCACCTGATGAACTTCGCCTGCAAGCTAAGTTCGCCTGATGGCAACTTCGCTGTAAAGTTAAGTTCGCCTAACTGGTAACTTCGCCTGAGGCCAAGTTCGCCTGATGACAACTTCGCCTGAAGCTAAGTTCGCCTGAAGCTAAGTTCGCCTGATGACAACTTCGCCTAAAGCTAAGTTCGCCTGATGACAACTTCGCCTAAAGCCGAGTTCGATTAGGAAATAAATTAAAAGCGATAAGTAAAAGTAAGCTAATACTAGGCCACCAGATTAGATCAGGCGAGTATTGATACGTGTAACTTGTACAGTTAGCCGAGCTCAGTTAAAGAAGGGATTTATAGCTATCAGAAGAAAGAAGCAGAGTTCAGGTGAGTTTCTAGCCCCATTCCTTGTTATGTTTTCGGGGCTGTGTGCATACTCGATGTGTTGTTAATACATTTATCCTAAGTGATAAGTGTATGTCATATGTGATATGTGTGATAGATATGAATGATTGTTTGTCGGTACGCGAACGATCTTCGGATATTGCGCGTACTGTCAGGTTAAAAATAAAGGTACGAATATTATATATCGTAGATGTATGAATATTTCAAATGAATACTTGTCGGGGCGTGAACGATCTTCGGATATTGCACGTAACGACAAGGGGTATGGTTGTTAAATGAATGAGGTAAAGAATGCCTAGAGTGTTCTTATGTTATAATGTAAGTATGTGTATTTAGGTACACGAATGGCATGTGAGTTCTACGTTCGACATAGTAAGTTAGGATGGCAAATCCCTCTAGCTTCTGTCGGACATAGACTCGGCTGGTGATGGCGTAGTTAAGGACTGCGAGCCTTATACGTGAAGTAGATGATATATGTAAACGTAGATAAGGACTGCGAACCTTATACGTAATGTAGATAGGTGTCAGCATAGGAAAGGACTGTGAACCTTATACGTGCTGATTTTGTAGCATAGGGGAGGACTGCGAACCTCGTACGTGCTATGAATTAGGTTGCAACATAGGGAAGGACTGCGAACCTTGTACGTGTTGTGGATGTATTTCAGCATAGGAAAGGACTGTGAACCTTATACGTGCTGATTTTGTAGCATAGGGGAGGACTGCGAACCTCGTACGTGCTATGAATTAGGTTGCAACATAGGGAAGGACTGCGAACCTTGTACGTGTTGTGGATGTACTATGGTATAAGGAAGGACCGCGATCCTTGTACGTACCATAAATGGTGAACATAGGTAAGGACTGCGAACCTTGTACGTGTTCACGACCTTGAGTACAGGTATAGACGGTGAACTATGAACGTACTCTCGGTAGACTGAGGTTAGTGATTGTAGATATGTATGTATGTATGGTAGCAAGTATGTATATAGAACAGAAGGGTAACTAATGAAGTATGGATATGTATCTACGGATATGTATGTATGTGTATGTATTGTATGGCGTTCGATTAACTAGAACTCACTCAGCGTAGCTGACTTTTAGTATGCACGCAGGTGAGCTGATTATAGAGTTAGCATGAAGATGACACACGGCATGGATTGAACGGCTGGCATCTGAAGAAAGAAGTAAAGATGTTTTAAATATAAAGTTTTGTGTTATGGTATCAAAGAAAAGATTTAATGTTTTGTAACAAATGATTGATGTTTTATATTCCGCGAAAAGTTTTAATAAACTCTGATTTGAAGAACTGTGTTTATGAGTAAATCCGACGCTAAATTAGGGCCACCGGGTTCGGGGACTTACAAGTTGGTATCAGAGCAAAGTTCGAGAGATTTAAGCATCCTTCATGCTTAGACTCGAACAGAGAATGGGATTTAAGTAAGAAAGAAAAGAAGATGCCAGTCCAAGAATGCCATGTGTCGCTCAAGTAAGATCAGTAAAGGTAAAGTGTATGATTAAATGATATATGTTAAGGAGAAAGGAAAGATATGTGAACGACAGGGATAGGAATAATTGATTGTTTGATTTGACTAACTGCTTAAGTAGAACCAGCACAAATAGAATCATAAAGGGAAGTGTATAGGACACGTAAAGCAACGTGATCAGCTAGTCACAGCTGGCCACTGTTATTACCTGTTAGCCTTGCTATCCTTGTACTAAATAGTTCCTTGAGTGATGATGTTTGTGTTGTCCCCTTTTAGAATACTGATGGCTGGAGCCGGAGAATTTGTGGGAACTGGGGGTTGCACTGGACGTCGTGGCAGGCCTCGTCTTGTCCGGCAACCCTCGGTAGAAGAAGCTTCCCACACCGAAGATGAAGGAAGCGCCGCTGGAGGAGACCAGAACAACAACGAAGAAGTTCAACTTAGCCCTGCAGTTCAAGCAGCCATTGTTCAAGCTGTAGTTGCTGCTGTGAAGAACCTGAATCCCGAAGGATCTGCTGGAAGCCGTGAACGAACTGCTGAAGGGGCGGGTGGTGATGGTAGGAAGGATGGAGAAGGAGAAAGAGGGGCCTCGAGTGAGGATAAGTCTGTTAAAGTCGATGACAGGAGAAGAGGCCAAGGTGGGTGCAACTATAAGTCCTTCAAAGGATGCGACCCGCCAAAGCTGACTGGGTTGGGAGACGCAATCGCTACTCTCCAATGGATAGCCACTATGGACAAGGTTATCCGCATTAGCGAATGCCGTCCCGACCAAGCTGTGGGTTATGCTACTCAGTCATTTGAGGAAGAAGCTATGTATTGGTGGGAATGTGTGGAGCAGAGAAAGACTAGGGATGAGATCAAGGCGTTGAGATTGGACGATCTGAAGGAGTTGGTGATGAAAAAGTTCTGCGCAGATGCCGAGGTTGAAAGGATGGAGATGAAGTTCCTGAATTTAAAGGCCGGTATGATGACGCATCGTGAGTATACTACTGAATTCAACCGACTATCTAGGTTGGTGCCTGATACGGTTGACACTGAGGTCAAAAGAATCAAATGTTATGTGAGGGGATAGCCACAAAAAGTCCGCATGTTGGTCAGGGCAAATAAACCTGCTACTTTTGACTCTGCTGTTGAACTTGCAGAGGTGGTTTATGCTGACCTGGCTGAGGACGATGTGGTGGTGGGGGAAAAGAAGAAGAAGAAATGGGCTACCTCTGCTAAGCGGTCTGGCGAGATGGTGACAACAACTGATGAGAGGAAGGCCAAGGTTGGGAACAAGGATGCGTGTAAGACTTGTGGGCGAGTGCACCCGGGGGAATGCAGGATTGGGACAGACAGGTGCTATCGGTGCGGAAAGAGTGGGCATTACTCTCGAGACTGCCCTGATCGTCCAAAGTGCTACAAATGCGGAAAAGCTGACCACATGGCTAGAGATTGCAAGGAATCAGGGGCGGGAGGTGCGGAAAGATAAAGATTTGGGGAAACTGCAGAGAGGAACGCTTGATGAAGGAATAATTGTTCATGCAATGGTTTTATTGCTTTTGCTTAAGGACTTGTTGTGTGTTAAGGTTTAAAACTTATGGTTATCAGTGACGTGTAATATATTGAGTAGGTTATGATTGATTATTATGTTATGATGAAATGTTGTTTTAGACAATAGTGTTGAAAGTACTAATCGAAGCCCTTGGAGGTATGAGATGAGTTGTGGTACATCGAGGGTCTCATGGACAAGCTACCTTAAATAGCTAAAACACATGACCACCATTCGATGACTGTAAAGTCGGAAGTAAGAAGGATAACTCAGAAAGCGAAGGCGATTCAATAAAGCGTGTAAATATAAGAAGTTTTCCTTTTATAGGGAATAAGTTAGGTTTCAGGGACGAAACCTCTTTAAGGAGGGAAGACTTGTAACATCCCGAAATTTCAAAGTGATATTAATTATATTACTTACTAATAGAGGGAAAGTTTACTCGGGTTGTCAGGAAACAAATAATATAGAGTAGGAGTTGGTATGAGTCGGGCTAGTGTTGGATTAATGGAGACGGGTTAAATGAGAATGGGCCTTAGGTCCATGGGATTTCAGGGATATAAATATCCCCTAAACCCAAAAATATCTTCATTTCCTTACTTTCTACACACACACTCCAAAAACACACACACCATCTACACCGCCGCCGGGCCGAGGAGAGGAACGGGCAGATCCGAGAGAGAGAGAGAGCGATTAGTTGTGTTAACAAGTTAAACGAGATTCAAACAAGCTCAAAAAGGTATGATTCTTGATCTTTGAAGTTTAAAGATCCAAGCTTTTTAGTGTATAAAAAACCGAAAATGGTCGGGAAGCGTAGTGGGTGATATTGAACCATAGCAAGGGTGTTAAAATCGCTCAAAATGCTGGACAGAAACCGAACAGCGGCTGATCTGGGCAACTTCGCCTGCAACTGGGCAACTTCGCCTTCAAAGCGATGAACTTCGCCTGCAAGCTAAGTTCACCTGATGAACTTCGCCTGCAAGCTAAGTTCGCCTGATGGCAACTTCGCTGTAAAGTTAAGTTCGCCTAACTGGTAACTTCGCCTGAGGCCAAGTTCGCCTGATGACAACTTCGCCTGAAGCTAAGTTCGCCTGAAGCTAAGTTCGCCTGATGACAACTTCGCCTAAAGCTAAGTTCGCCTGATGACAACTTCGCCTAAAGCCGAGTTCGATTAGGAAATAAATTAAAAGCGATAAGTAAAAGTAAGCTAATACTAGGCCACCAGATTAGATCAGGCGAGTATTGATACGTGTAACTTGTACAGTTAGCCGAGCTCAGTTAAAGAAGGGATTTATAGCTATCAGAAGAAAGAAGCAGAGTTCAGGTGAGTTTCTAGCCCCATTCCTTGTTATGTTTTCGGGGCTGTGTGCATACTCGATGTGTTGTTAATACATTTATCCTAAGTGATAAGTGTATGTCATATGTGATATGTGTGATAGATATGAATGATTGTTTGTCGGTACGCGAACGATCTTCGGATATTGCGCGTACTGTCAGGTTAAAAATAAAGGTACGAATATTATATATCGTAGATGTATGAATATTTCAAATGAATACTTGTCGGGGCGTGAACGATCTTCGGATATTGCACGTAACGACAAGGGGTATGGTTGTTAAATGAATGAGGTAAAGAATGCCTAGAGTGTTCTTATGTTATAATGTAAGTATGTGTATTTAGGTACACGAATGGCATGTGAGTTCTACGTTCGACATAGTAAGTTAGGATGGCAAATCCCTCTAGCTTCTGTCGGACATAGACTCGGCTGGTGATGGCGTAGTTAAGGACTGCGAGCCTTATACGTGAAGTAGATGATATATGTAAACGTAGATAAGGACTGCGAACCTTATACGTAATGTAGATAGGTGTCAGCATAGGAAAGGACTGTGAACCTTATACGTGCTGATTTTGTAGCATAGGGGAGGACTGCGAACCTCGTACGTGCTATGAATTAGGTTGCAACATAGGGAAGGACTGCGAACCTTGTACGTGTTGTGGATGTATTTCAGCATAGGAAAGGACTGTGAACCTTATACGTGCTGATTTTGTAGCATAGGGGAGGACTGCGAACCTCGTACGTGCTATGAATTAGGTTGCAACATAGGGAAGGACTGCGAACCTTGTACGTGTTGTGGATGTACTATGGTATAAGGAAGGACCGCGATCCTTGTACGTACCATAAATGGTGAACATAGGTAAGGACTGCGAACCTTGTACGTGTTCACGACCTTGAGTACAGGTATAGACGGTGAACTATGAACGTACTCTCGGTAGACTGAGGTTAGTGATTGTAGATATGTATGTATGTATGGTAGCAAGTATGTATATAGAACAGAAGGGTAACTAATGAAGTATGGATATGTATCTACGGATATGTATGTATGTGTATGTATTGTATGGCGTTCGATTAACTAGAACTCACTCAGCGTAGCTGACTTTTAGTATGCACGCAGGTGAGCTGATTATAGAGTTAGCATGAAGATGACACACGGCATGGATTGAACGGCTGGCATCTGAAGAAAGAAGTAAAGATGTTTTAAATATAAAGTTTTGTGTTATGGTATCAAAGAAAAGATTTAATGTTTTGTAACAAATGATTGATGTTTTATATTCCGCGAAAAGTTTTAATAAACTCTGATTTGAAGAACTGTGTTTATGAGTAAATCCGACGCTAAATTAGGGCCACCGGGTTCGGGGACTTACAAGTTGGTATCAGAGCAAAGTTCGAGAGATTTAAGCATCCTTCATGCTTAGACTCGAACAGAGAATGGGATTTAAGTAAGAAAGAAAAGAAGATGCCAGTCCAAGAATGCCATGTGTCGCTCAAGTAAGATCAGTAAAGGTAAAGTGTATGATTAAATGATATATGTTAAGGAGAAAGGAAAGATATGTGAACGACAGGGATAGGAATAATTGATTGTTTGATTTGACTAACTGCTTAAGTAGAACCAGCACAAATAGAATCATAAAGGGAAGTGTATAGGACACGTAAAGCAACGTGATCAGCTAGTCACAGCTGGCCACTGTTATTACCTGTTAGCCTTGCTATCCTTGTACTAAATAGTTCCTTGAGTGATGATGTTTGTGTTGTCCCCTTTTAGAATACTGATGGCTGGAGCCGGAGAATTTGTGGGAACTGGGGGTTGCACTGGACGTCGTGGCAGGCCTCGTCTTGTCCGGCAACCCTCGGTAGAAGAAGCTTCCCACACCGAAGATGAAGGAAGCGCCGCTGGAGGAGACCAGAACAACAACGAAGAAGTTCAACTTAGCCCTGCAGTTCAAGTAGCCATTGTTCAAGCTGTAGTTGCTGCTGTGAAGAACCTGAATCCCGAAGGATCTGCTGGAAGCCGTGAACGAACTGCTGAAGGGGCGGGTGGTGATGGTAGGAAGGATGGAGAATGAGAAAGAGGGGCCTCGAGTGAGGATAAGTCTGTTAAAGTCGATGACAGGAGAAGAGGCCAAGGTGGGTGCAACTATAAGTCCTTCAAAGGATGCGACCCGCCAAAGCTGACTGGGTTGGGAGACGCAATCGCTACTCTCCAATGGATAGCCACTATGGACAAGGTTATCCGCATTAGCGAATGCCGTCCCGACCAAGCTGTGGGTTATGCTACTCAGTCATTTGAGGAAGAAGCTATGTATTGGTGGGAATGTGTGGAGCAGAGAAAGACTAGGGATGAGATCAAGGCGTTGAGATTGGACGATCTGAAGGAGTTGGTGATGAAAAAGTTCTGCGCAGATGCCGAGGTTGAAAGGATGGAGATGAAGTTCCTGAATTTAAAGGCCGGTATGATGACGCATCGTGAGTATACTACTGAATTCAACCGACTATCTAGGTTGGTGCCTGATACGGTTGACACTGAGGTCAAAAGAATCAAATGTTATGTGAGGGGATAGCCACAAAAAGTCCGCATGTTGGTCAGGGCAAATAAACCTGCTACTTTTGACTCTGCTGTTGAACTTGCAGAGGTGGTTTATGCTGACCTGGCTGAGGACGATGTGGTGGTGGGGGAAAAGAAGAAGAAGAAATGGGCTACCTCTGCTAAGCGGTCTGGCGAGATGGTGACAACAACTGATGAGAGGAAGGCCAAGGTTGGGAACAAGGATGCGTGTAAGACTTGTGGGCGAGTGCACCCGGGGGAATGCAGGATTGGGACAGACAGGTGCTATCGGTGCGGAAAGAGTGGGCATTACTCTCGAGACTGCCCTGATCGTCCAAAGTGCTACAAATGCGGAAAAGCTGACCACATGGCTAGAGATTGCAAGGAATCAGGGGCGGGAGGTGCGGAAAGATAAAGATTTGGGGAAACTGCAGAGAGGAACGCTTGATGAAGGAATAATTGTTCATGCAATGGTTTTATTGCTTTTGCTTAAGGACTTGTTGTGTGTTAAGGTTTAAAACTTATGGTTATCAGTGACGTGTAATATATTGAGTAGGTTATGATTGATTATTATGTTATGATGAAATGTTGTTTTAGACAATAGTGTTGAAAGTACTAATCGAAGCCCTTGGAGGTATGAGATGAGTTGTGGTACATCGAGGGTCTCATGGACAAGCTACCTTAAATAGCTAAAACACATGACCACCATTCGATGACTGTAAAGTCGGAAGTAAGAAGGATAACTCAGAAAGCGAAGGCGATTCAATAAAGCGTGTAAATATAAGAAGTTTTCCTTTTATAGGGAATAAGTTAGGTTTCAGGGACGAAACCTCTTTAAGGAGGGAAGACTTGTAACATCCCGAAATTTCAAAGTGATATTAATTATATTACTTACTAATAGAGGGAAAGTTTACTCGGGTTGTCAGGAAACAAATAATATAGAGTAGGAGTTGGTATGAGTCGGGCTAGTGTTGGATTAATGGAGACGGGTTAAATGAGAATGGGCCTTAGGTCCATGGGATTTCAGGGATATAAATATCCCCTAAACCCAAAAATATCTTCATTTCCTTACTTTCTACACACACACTCCAAAAACACACACACCATCTACACCGCCGCCGGGCCGAGGAGAGGAACGGGCAGATCCGAGAGAGAGAGAGAGAGCGATTAGTTGTGTTAACAAGTTAAACGAGATTCAAACAAGCTCAAAAAGGTATGATTCTTGATCTTTGAAGTTTAAAGATCCAAGCTTTTTAGTGTATAAAAAACCGAAAATGGTCGGGAAGCGTAGTGGGTGATATTGAACCATAGCAAGGGTGTTAAAATCGCTCAAAATGCTGGACAGAAACCGAACAGCGGCTGATCTGGGCAACTTCGCCTGCAACTGGGCAACTTCGCCTTCAAAGCGATGAACTTCGCCTGCAAGCTAAGTTCACCTGATGAACTTCGCCTGCAAGCTAAGTTCGCCTGATGGCAACTTCGCTGTAAAGTTAAGTTCGCCTAACTGGTAACTTCGCCTGAGGCCAAGTTCGCCTGATGACAACTTCGCCTGAAGCTAAGTTCGCCTGAAGCTAAGTTCGCCTGATGACAACTTCGCCTAAAGCTAAGTTCGCCTGATGACAACTTCGCCTAAAGCCGAGTTCGATTAGGAAATAAATTAAAAGCGATAAGTAAAAGTAAGCTAATACTAGGCCACCAGATTAGATCAGGCGAGTATTGATACGTGTAACTTGTACAGTTAGCCGAGCTCAGTTAAAGAAGGGATTTATAGCTATCAGAAGAAAGAAGCAGAGTTCAGGTGAGTTTCTAGCCCCATTCCTTGTTATGTTTTCGGGGCTGTGTGCATACTCGATGTGTTGTTAATACATTTATCCTAAGTGATAAGTGTATGTCATATGTGATATGTGTGATAGATATGAATGATTGTTTGTCGGTACGCGAACGATCTTCGGATATTGCGCGTACTGTCAGGTTAAAAATAAAGGTACGAATATTATATATCGTAGATGTATGAATATTTCAAATGAATACTTGTCGGGGCGTGAACGATCTTCGGATATTGCACGTAACGACAAGGGGTATGGTTGTTAAATGAATGAGGTAAAGAATGCCTAGAGTGTTCTTATGTTATAATGTAAGTATGTGTATTTAGGTACACGAATGGCATGTGAGTTCTACGTTCGACATAGTAAGTTAGGATGGCAAATCCCTCTAGCTTCTGTCGGACATAGACTCGGCTGGTGATGGCGTAGTTAAGGACTGCGAGCCTTATACGTGAAGTAGATGATATATGTAAACGTAGATAAGGACTGCGAACCTTATACGTAATGTAGATAGGTGTCAGCATAGGAAAGGACTGTGAACCTTATACGTGCTGATTTTGTAGCATAGGGGAGGACTGCGAACCTCGTACGTGCTATGAATTAGGTTGCAACATAGGGAAGGACTGCGAACCTTGTACGTGTTGTGGATGTATTTCAGCATAGGAAAGGACTGTGAACCTTATACGTGCTGATTTTGTAGCATAGGGGAGGACTGCGAACCTCGTACGTGCTATGAATTAGGTTGCAACATAGGGAAGGACTGCGAACCTTGTACGTGTTGTGGATGTACTATGGTATAAGGAAGGACCGCGATCCTTGTACGTACCATAAATGGTGAACATAGGTAAGGACTGCGAACCTTGTACGTGTTCACGACCTTGAGTACAGGTATAGACGGTGAACTATGAACGTACTCTCGGTAGACTGAGGTTAGTGATTGTAGATATGTATGTATGTATGGTAGCAAGTATGTATATAGAACAGAAGGGTAACTAATGAAGTATGGATATGTATCTACGGATATGTATGTATGTGTATGTATTGTATGGCGTTCGATTAACTAGAACTCACTCAGCGTAGCTGACTTTTAGTATGCACGCAGGTGAGCTGATTATAGAGTTAGCATGAAGATGACACACGGCATGGATTGAACGGCTGGCATCTGAAGAAAGAAGTAAAGATGTTTTAAATATAAAGTTTTGTGTTATGGTATCAAAGAAAAGATTTAATGTTTTGTAACAAATGATTGATGTTTTATATTCCGCGAAAAGTTTTAATAAACTCTGATTTGAAGAACTGTGTTTATGAGTAAATCCGACGCTAAATTAGGGCCACCGGGTTCGGGGACTTACAATGCAACTTCTTTTAACGCGGTCTGACCCACCGTAAAAACACTACTCCCCAAGCCCACTGGATGGGAAGCCGTTGTTAGATTCACGAACGTTTGTTTCCCTCTCATCCATTCAAAGACCGAAATGCAACTGGTCTAAGTGTTGATCTACCTTCTAATGGGTTATTCAAGAAATTCATTAGCTTTTCTTTCTTAATAGAGACCCTAACATGCCTGAATACTTCAAAAACAACATCTCTTGTCAGTACTTAAAACCCATGAGCTCTTTGCAATATACTACATGCCCCTCGAAGGAGTCCAAACACGCCTTGCACCAAGCATCGCATATCTAGATATGAGATTTTCATATTTTATTATTTTCCCATCCTTAATTCCTTATTCAGGGATTTTTAGATCGGTTTAATCATTTAAAAGTATATTAAATTTTTGGAATTTAGTCAGTTTTTTGGAGACCAAGAAATCAATTCAAGAAAGCATAAAAGTTATGAAACCGGGTTAAACAATTCAAGTGTATTTACCATGTTTTACTTTATATTATAATTTTATGAGTACACGCTAATTATTAAATAAAATATTTTGGAATCGGTCTTGTATATGGAATTGAAGAAAACAGCTTTGAATTTAAGATCTCGAGGGTACACTTGTTCATATTATATATACACAAAACGCCAAGAAAGAAGTCTTTAATTTCATTCGAAGCTTTGTCTCATGCTAGATTTTGGAATTGTAACTGAAATATTTAGCATACGTTCACACTGGTCTTTGTTGTTTATGGATTTTTCATTTTTGTAATTCCCATGTTTTCGTGTTTTTTGATTCGTTTTATTAATTCTCATATCATTATCGATTTGATTTCGATGGTAGGTGTATTTACAAAATGTTTTTTCTCTGACAGTTGTGATTTAATGTACAAAGCGAAGCCATCTGGACATGATACATGTAATTGATGAGAGGTAAATTTGCTTGTGTCGTAATTTCATACAAAGATTTCATAATCATACAACTTATATAAATAGTTACGTAACTTATATGATAATTACACAACTTATATAAATAGTTATGCAACTTATATGATAATTAATTATGCAGGGAAAATTATGGGATTGTCCATTTTAAAGAGAGAGTTTCGAGTTTTGTCTCCCAGATCCGTTTAAATTCTCAAATGCCCACCACAATCTACTCGGGTCGAGTAAAAGACAGCCCTGATGAGTATTTTCGTCAGTCACTAAGGAGAAGACGCGTGGTACCAAATTATAAGGAGGCAAGTAGTTTAGGAAAAGAAAAATGTCATGATGAGTAGTTTAAAGAACAAAATGTAAGGGCTGAGTAATTAATTTACTCATAATTAGTTTTTTATAACTTTTAAAATATGGAGTTTTACAAAATTTTGAATACATCGTTGAGACGTGTTTTTTTATCTACGTGACCAGCATAAATTTTATTCAAAACTAAGTGGGTCAAATTTATTCGATACAAATTTGAAGAAGTCATGTTACCTAGCCCTTGGTTTGGGATATCGAAGGACCCGAATGAGAGAAATCAACAACACACAACTAACTTTGAAGAGCAATTGACGCATATCAAAATATACATCATTTTAGTATCAAATAATCTTCACATTACTATCTTTTATTATAATTATTAGTTCAAATAGCTATGTATTATATTATTTTGTCTTTCAAGTTTTTCCCGACTTTAAAGAAAGAAACAAAAGTATACACGCAGAAACCCAAATATTTGTGTATCATATTCTAAAAACACGGGTCGTGGCTGAAGCCTCTACACCCCCTGATCACCTTTGTGAATATGACAAAATTTGCCTCTAAAATATGATGTATTCATGTTTCCTCTTTCTACATTCTCGTGGCCACCTTTCTTGCGTGAGACAAAAATATTAAAACTAACATTAAAAACAATGGCCATGCCTAACCCTTCCACGCTCTCATGGTCAGATTTGCATGTAATCTTATACATTAATTACGCATGCAAAATGATACGTGTGCTGTGCTTGGAGCTTCTGTTAGCTGATAAATAGTGTGCATGTCTCGTTGCTAGAGAGAGAGAGAGAGAGAGAGAGAGAGAGAGAGAGAGCTTGGGCAGGATTCTTACAATAAAACACACATTTTACTCCCATACATAGAAGATCAATCGAGGTGTTTGAAGGCTTGGAAGTAATCGTCATCCTAGAAGAGAAGATATATCATCATTAGTGTAACATCCTTAAATTTTTCATATCAATTTTGTCAATTTAGGAAATTGAGGGACCAGTTAGTCATTTAGCTAAAGATATATGGAATCGACACGTGCCCTATGACTCATCACCATGAAAAGACACGTCACGTGATGGCAACACGGAAGGACACATGTCAATACGTAACCACACGTCTCCTCACGAAGTGACATGTGGCTAGTGACTAATCAATTATAATGTCACATGTCAACACCAAATAGCACGACTTATCATTAAGAACGACACAAGTCACATGGTGGTGAGTGACGGTCCGACCGAGGATGGCTATAAATAGTGAACATTGGCTCCTCATTGTGGCATCCAAAAACACAAAACCACTTTCCCTTTCTCGTAGTTCGTGCCATTGAGTTGGAGTCCCGACGCCACTTCGAAGTTCTGACGTTTCACACCCGACTCCTTACGTATATTAAAAGTACTCCTCATTCATCCTTAAGCGTTATACGTCTAAGGTAAGAGTTATTTTTAAGATATTTTACTTCATAGCTTAGATCTTAGTCGATGGTATGGCTTAAACCTTGGAAAGTTTATAGATATACTTAAGATTTTTTTAGATATAAAGGTTTAGAAAAAAAAAATAAACGTTTCTTTATTATTAAGATATATCAAGTTTTACATACAAATGTTATGTGTCATTTGACTTTCTTTTAAAGGAAGAAACATTAACTTTATTTATATAAAATATATTTATAAATAATTAAACAAGAAAAGCGTGACGGACATGTAGTAACTGGAAGGGTGACAATACCGGTAGTCAAGTTTCTTGTCTAAGGAAAGTAATTTGTATAAATCTCAATCAACTGTGGGACCCGTTTACTTTCTTAAAGAGCTTAATTAGAGTGTTCGAACCTATTAGGCCAAAACATGTAACACCAAAAAACGTCATACGAACTAAAATATGCATTTTTAAATAAAAATAGCTTTTATATCACAAGAAATGTTTTATCAAGTTTTAAAGCAACAAATTAGACTAAATTTTTAAAGCTAAATCATTTGATCTAGATATTCATATAAAGATATTCTCGTAACTACATGTTCAAGATAGCATGCACAAAATAAATCAGTAAAGACATTTTGATCATAACAAAGGTGAGTGCATTGACTCTAAAACTAACGCGAAGGCGGTAAACATTTTACATATGATTTACAAATCAAACACATGGCTTGAATGGTTTTCAAAAAGTTTGATGCATAAAGGTAATCTACCAAAAAGCATTCAGGCCATAAGTGCACGTACAGTTGGATACAAGTTTATACACGTGTTACGGATTAAAGATCGTAACATGGCTAGTAAAGAGAATTAGTTATAGGCATACGTAAAACTACGGTCAATCTGAGTAAAAAGACTAGTGTGCTCAGTGGTTGTACACTCGGGTGAAACAGTCCCGCTAAGTGTGTAGATATACTAATACAAATTACGATTAAACGGGTTTTAAATTCTTGCCAACATAATTTGTGCTTGTTAATGTTATTCACCGGTTTTTAGTTGACGTATTATTTTAAACATTTTCAGGTAATCAGTAGTAATTGATAAGGACAATATAGTAGCATGGAGACAACTCATTGGATATATAGAAGGATTTGTGGTCTCATTTTGTTAAAGTCCTTGTAAAACATAATTATGTTAAAATAAATATTTTATATTATTAAGGGTATTTAAATCCCTGCTTATATAAAGAACTATTTTGTCAAAAGAATTTTCCACTGCAACAAAATAAACTCATATATTTTCAAAACCGATACCAACTATAATTGGTCATACATCTAGGCCCCTATGGCCGGGTGTGACAAATAGTGGTTAGATTGTTACAATTTGATCATGTATTCAATATCTTCATCTTGTATTATATTTTTACCATGCTCAATTTGATGATTATATGTGATTTAGTTTTTGTGAAGTAATGATTATTTCATAATTATTTTTTGATGAAATATGCTTTATTATCTTAATCCATTAATTCAAGGTTGATTATTAAGATCTTTAAAACAAATTTTTTATAATTATTCATGAATTATTTATGTTCTTAGAAACTAGAGATGGTAAAAAAGAAAACCATGATATTTATCCAAAGCATATTTCTTTGTATGTATGAATTTTGAGAAAATGCAATTCTTGTTGATCAGTCTTCCTAGTAATGGTAATTTCTAAAATAAAATTGTTAGCATAAATTAATTAAGTTCTTGTGCTAGTTTGAGAAATGATATATTAAAAGAATGTATAAACATAACCTACTTCAATCAACCCAAGAAGATTATGCTAATAAGCTTATAATCTTCCTGAAAGTTGTTAGGATTAATATTCAAGAGATTGAGATTAATCCTGATCTTTATATGCTTCACGAAAACTATTTGCTTACTTTAATTGATATTTTTTTAGTAATCTTGAAGTTATGCATGCTATTTTTTAGAATGTCATAGAATAGTCTGCTTAGAAGTAAAGAATTATTCTATCTTTCATCTCTGAAAACTAGTTTATCTAATATTCTTATTACTAATTGTCAAAAATGAGTTTAGGTGGATTCTAGATTAAGGTGATATTCTTTGAATATTCATATTCAAAGTTAATTTCCATGCTCTAATTTAATTTAAAAACCGAAAACGAGTTTAAAAACAAACATTTCGTGATTATTGATTTTGGTTGATTTAAGTACAAACATTTAGTATTGAAAACATCTCGTGTTTTTGGATCGATACTTGGTTCTTACCAATACTATTCTGGATATTCAATATGTATACTTGCCTAATGCCTATATGTGTGTGTTATAGTCTTAGTAAAAAGTCATGTTTGTAAATTTAAAACCTGATATTGTATACACACCTAGCACACATAAGCAATCCTTGACCACTTCGCCACTTAACATGTTTCAATCAAACATACTTTCCATTAATTTAACTCAAAATCTTTACAACAATGAGTACACAAATTCAACGGTATCTTCAACAAAAGGTTGGAGGTCGAAGGAGTGGTCAAGATGAGATTTATATCATTACAGCGTCACTTTCCAAGTATATGAAAGAAATCGCCAAAAAAGGTTTTCCCATATAAAGGTGTGAGGTTTTTATGTCTCATATGACATGGAGTTCCGTAAGACCCCGACCCGCAAAGGGATAAAACATGCATCTTCAAGCGGGGATCCAGATTTTCTAGAAGTCATATCCACCTTCACAACTTTTCACAAGGAAAGGGCGGCTAAGCTTGACCGTGAACGAGCCGAAGTGAAGCAAAGTAAAACTTCTAAAAACAAAGCCCCACAAATCGTTTTGGAAGAACAACATTTAGTGTTTGTATCTTAAAGAAGGCAAGCTTATTTAGATTCTATTTGCGTATACCACGATAACTTGACTGGGTCAACTTTAAAAGCGGGTTTAACTCAAAAAAAAAAAACAAGAAGAAGAAAAGAAAAGGAAACCGCTAAACGTTGGAGATGGAAATTTCATTTAGGTTTTTTTTATCTATCTATCTATCCATATTTTAAAAATTATGTATTTATTTATCAAGTCTTCAACCTTTTAATATTATATTTAAATAACATTTTATTTTATTTTATATTATTTTAATTTGAAAATAATTTAGTTAATTAAGTTTAAAATATTGAAGTATAAAATTGGTGAAGGATGATCATTTTTACGCTTGAAAGATAAGTTAATTAGACAAAATGATGAAATCTGACGTGACACTTACACGGAGGTGAGAGAGTGAGAAAGATGGTTAGGGTGTGATGACCACTCTCACCACCCTCTCATGCTACTTATGGAATGTGGTTCATGAGCGTCACTAGTGATGTTGAGGTGGTACAAGTGGTTTCATCGAAGAAAAGGTATGAAGTTACCCCGATATTATAACTTACTATAACCCGTTACTACAACTTAGTACAGATACATTTAATGTTAGTAGGTGACACTAGAAGACAAATGGAAACTTGTGTACACACTACATACGTGGGATTAAGTTAACAAAATGGCGTTGCAAAAGTCAAAGGCGTGTTCACCACATATTTTGAATAATTTGGGTATTTGGCGACTGCGTTTTGTGCCGCCTTCCCTTTGGATTATGCCCACATTTTTTAAATGGCCAATAACTCAAAATAAGATTTATAATATGTACACACACATTGGAACAACAGGTTATTTACACATCTTTAACGATTCAAACGAGTCGAATTGTTTGTGAGTTAATTGATATTGGCTAGTGAAAAAGCTTGAACAAGCCGAGCTTAAATGAGCCAAGCCTGAGGTCAAGTCTAAAAGTACGCTCGTTTTTTAAACGAGCCTGAATACGAGTTTCACTTATCGAGCTATAACCGGCTTGTGAGGCTAAACATGCATGTCATTTATATGATTTTTATAACACACACACATATATATTTATATATATATATATATATATATATAAATGATTAGGATCATATGAGAATAATGATGAAATTGAAAACTTTGAGAGCCATTTGGGAAAAAAAAACTTATTTTAAGAAAAACTAAACAAATTATAAAACAAAAAAAACGCGAAAATAAAAGGCCAAAAAAATTATTTTTCATCCCGGTTTTATAAAAAAAATGTAAAAAAATATCGGTTTAGCAAAATTATACATATATGTATAATACTTATTTTTTAATTTTATACATTTTATTTTTTATACACATATGTACAATTAAAATAAATATATGTATATATTAAGAGTGTGCATGTGTCGGTTTGGGGCGGTTTTAAGTCAAACCCATAACCATAACCATAACCGATATGTCGGTTAATAGATACCCATAACCATAACCAATCCATTATGGTGGTTTCGGTTAATCGGTTAACCATAACCAAAACAATGTATCCATGCCAACAAAATATATAATCCATAATATTAATACCAAATAATAAAAAAATAACGGCAACATATAATCCAACAATGAAATTACAAGTTAATTCAATAATAAATGTTCAACAAAACATCAAAATGGTATATTCCGACCATATATTTGGTGGAAGTTAGCCTCAAACGTATTGTTTGAGATTAAACAAAGTATATATATATGTGTATAATTAGTTTTTTTTATTATGAAACCAGAATGAAAATAAAAATTTTTGGTCTTTTTACCTTTTTAAAATTTTCATTTTATAATATTATTTAATATTTTTAAGTGGTTTTATGGCCCAAAATGGTTCTTAAAGTTCTCAATTTCAAAAGATTCTCTTATGATCCTCTCCCTATATATATATATATATATATATATATATATATATATATAGGGAAGAGAACCTCATTTTATGAAGAGAACTAAAGAACTAATAATGAAGTAGTTTTAATTTAATTTAAAAAAAATATTTTTCAAATTTTTTTTCTTTCATCCTTCTTATATGTTGTTATTCTTCACCACAAAAAAAAATAAAAATAAAATAAAAAAATTAACGAGTAATGCATATATGCAATACACCGACTTTTTTTATAATGCATATGTGCAATAGTGTGCATTTTGATATTTGAAATAGTGTTGAATAGCATATATATATTTGTTTATATTGTATATTTGCAATAGTGTTATATTATATACAAAATTTAAAAAAAATCGATATAGTGCAGATGTGCATTAGTGTTATATTACATATATGCGATAATGTGTTTTGCATACAATTATTAGTGGCGTATTTGCATATATTCAATAGTGTGTATTTAGATAATGTATTTGTATTGTATTATATGCAATAAAACACTATTTTATATATACAATACACATTAATGCACATACGCATTACATCGACGGTTTTTTTCTTTTTTTCTTTTTTTTAGGAACAATATCATCTTATTAGATATAGGAAAGAAACAAAATTCACAAAATAATTTTTTTTAAATAATTAAAAATAATTCCTTACTAGTTCTCTAGTTCTCTCTTTAAGAGGAATTCTCTCTAGATCCCACCCATATATATATATATATCGAGCTCTAACCGGCTCGGCTCGTTTAACATTTAGACGACGATTTAATAAGGGTTATTGAATTTAAATAATCTGAACTTTAACCAATATGCTAATACTAATCCCAACTTAAGAATTGACTCACATTAATATCAACTTTCACGGTATTTGTCACACCCCAACCTAAGACGGAAAAATCGGGCGTTAGCTGATTGTTCACAGCTCTCAAGATACTATCATGTAACAATTTTTAAATGTGACAATATATATTTAATTTAATTAAATATCCAAATAAATTCAAATACAAAGTACAACTCATTTAAACAACCCATAAATATATAAATTTAAATATTATTTAAACTTTATTTTGTTGAACCGACACCTTTAAATCGATGTTTCCAGTTGTTTGGTTATATTAGTTTTATTTTGCTAATAATCAACAATATTAAGATAAATATTAATTAAAAATTAATGTTAAATCATTTAAACTATATTATAAACAAAACAATAAATCATATTCAATAAAGAAAACAACAAGATTACGTGTTGTTTTATCACATCATTATTAAAAAACTCATATATGTATGTATATATAATTGTTTAAATCTAAATAATTAAGTTTATATAAATAAAAGTGTTTATAAATACATGAATGTTATCTAAATGATACATTATAAACATACATTTTTACATAATAATTTTAATTATAATATTATTTAAAATAGATTTAAAGATTTAATATATATATATACACATATATATATTAAAATTAATTTACTATCAAAGTCCCAAGTTTCTTTCGATCCATCAATTATCCATATTGATTGTTTCCGCATTTGATTTTTATTAGGCGTTATCTTCAAAGCTTAATCTATCATCCACATTTTTATTATTTTGCATTCCCGTTTGCTCGTCTGTTAAGGTGAGTATCTCACTCCCCTCTTTTTACTCATTTTATAATGTTTTGGGGACATATGCGTTCGTAGATATTTTATTATTATATATTACTCAAACTTGCAACTGTTAGTCATGTGTGTTTAACAATTTATGTCTAACGTGTTATATGCTTAGGTGCTTTACTTGAATACATTTCGTAGAAATCCAACATATTCTCATACTAGAGTGATCATACGCCCGTCGTGTTAGTCATCGTTTAGTTTATCTGCCATCGAGCTTACCGACAACATTATTTACTTGCTCATTGGTTAAATTGCTTATCTCACTTGACACAGTTTGCTCTTTTATATTATTATTATAGTGTCTTAAATCTGGTGTTTTACTCACTCAACCTAGTGTTGACAAAATTATTGTATTTTTAACGCATATGTAAGTTATCGTGTGATATGATTATCAAGTTTGTTTGAAGACACTTATGATTGCATGCTAGAGAGAATAAACAAAAAATTAAATTTTATTTTGTCTTTATTTATTGTATTGATTGACTATGTATTGTGGTATTTGAAAATTATTGGATTATTTAATTTGAAATAATAGATATTATAACTTTACTTATTGCATGATAGTACCTTGAGAGCTGTGAGCAATTAGCTCACGCCCCGACATTTCTGACGTGGCTGAAAAATAGGGGGGATGGCATTAACAAATTTAAGACTTTTAACAAATTGTTTTTTTTTTTGAAAACAAAGTTTATGTAACATAGAGTATTCCCAATGGGCTCTCCATATCCATCTTCATTTCTAAAATTTAGAAAAAACATCCAAATAATCACTCTAATCCATTCTCTATCTCCAAACTCCATCTCTAAATTTTAGTGAAATGATATAAGAAGCCTTCAAATTTAGAGTGTTCTACAATACTCCATTTTCATCTACCATTCTATAAATTTATATAGAAATCATTTTATTTCAAAAAGAGAACCCATTTAAAATGCTCTTATAGTTTTAAGTTTTAAACATTTGTATTAGTTATAAAATTTGCAGAAAGACATTTATGATTTAAGAATTCATCTTAAGCTTTAAGGTTTATTAGTTATTACTAATAAAAATAAAGATAAGGAAATTTGTTGACTAATATAAAGTCCAAATTCAAACCTATCCCGCGTTTTGGAAATCAAGCGAAGTCATTTTACTTGTATAACTCACTGTATTTTCTTAGAAACTACTCAAATGGAAAATCGGAATTATTTTTGATGATTAACATTTTCTCTATAATACTTTGAGAATATACGTAATAGTTAATGTCTTTATAAATGATGCTTCTTGTGACATCATAATCATTCTTTTTAGCAAAAAAAACCCACGTAATAGTTAATGCTCCTAATGCCCTTCAATAGTTACCTCATCAAGTCACATAGAACTTTATTATAAAAGCACTCGCGACCCTATAACGTCTTATAATGCCCACAAAAGAGATGTAGAGCTTTATCCGCCCCTATAACACCCATTGGCCATTGCGGAAGGTCCATTATTAACATGTAACAATTGTTGTAAAAGTAGGTCTAGAAACTCGAGTACTTTCCGAGTAATCATTACAAGGTATGGTGCCGATGCGACTTTCTTTAACTTCGCACAAAATCGATCAAATGTGGTTAACCTCAGTCAGAATCAGATCTAGTCGGTCAACTTGGGCCAATTTCAACTTAAAAAAAAAACATGACTCATATTTTTTAACATTAAAGAATAAATATTATTTTTTTTAATTAATGAATAAAAACTGTTAGAATTATTTTATATTTAAACACGTATTTCTTTTATTTATATTGATAATCACTTATTTTATTGTAAATATTCGTAAACTTGTAATATACAAAAACTAATTATTCTTTATATTTACTATGTCCGAGTACACCCAACTTTCCAATCAGTCGCATAGGGTCCATGCCTAGCTACTCTTGCAACCTTGGATGTAACTATTATATTTATATTAAGTTATGTTGTTTCACTTATTCCTTTACATTTTATGTGTGTTGTTATCACTCTTTTCTACGTTGACATATACCCATCAAACAAGTCATACAGGTCTTATACGACTTGTATGATAGATGTGTAATAGAAAGTGGGTATCCACATAACCAAGCCTTTTCTAAAAGGATGTAAAATGTAACTTTTAAGTATTAAATTATATTATATTATTTTACTTTTCTTTCAAATTTATTAATATTAAATGAATGGAAGACGGAATTTTTATCTATTATATCTAACCAATTAAATGTTTCTCTATAATTTAATAATGCTAAAGAAATAGAAAATGGAATTTCTTTGTACTAAATTCTATTAGTTTACATTTTATATATAACTAGGTTATAGCCGCCAAATTACGGCAATATCGTGATGCGAATTCGGTAGGTAATGTTCGTTACAGGAATGATAATATACTCAAAAATGTAAACGTCTAAAATGGTATTGACACTCGTATAACTTACGATTAAAAAAATGTTTTTAAAATGATGTGTAGTTGGTTAGTAAAAGTCGCGTGGTTGGTTGCGAGTCGCCACGATAGGTCGGTTGATGGCCATGGTAGGTCGGTAACAGTTTCCGCACTTAATCAAAAACATGAATTAATAAACAAATAAGCTCCAAAATGATCGAATATCGAATAACATTATAAAATCTAAATAAAAAAGTAGTAACAAAAAAAAAAGAACTGAAAAGCAAAGGACTTGAACATGCGTTTCTAACTTAAATCATGTAAAGACAACTTAAACCACCAAGGCACGTGGCAACATCTATCATAATGATCACAAATATTATCTAAATAGTCTAAGTGATATCCTTTAAAGAATATGTGGCACTGATCTATTGATATTTATCTTATATATATAATTAGTAGTTATTAATAATGTAATATTAAAAGGACAGAAAACGATAATTTTTTTGGCATAAAGTCCATATTTTGTTCTATGATTTATTAGATTCTTTTTAAGTGACTGATGAATCAAACCCAGTTATATGTGATAATAACTCAATGACAAAAGGCATCGCATATATTCGTAATCGTAGACAATGCTGGGTAACTCAAGCGCACCATCTTCTATTTCTGAAAACACGTCGTTCGAATGCCCACTACAATAACACCTGGTTGGAATGAGATTCGAACTTAAGACCTTGTGACTTCCATCCAATTCTTCACTTTCCATTCGATATCAGTTGAGTTAAAGCTCATCAACTACGTTTATTAGATAACGGGAGTTTATAATTATATTAATTGTTAATTACAAAACAAGTTATATTACTATGCTACACATATAGGAGTTTTATAATTTCATATTCAAGGATTCCAAATTTACTAGCAACCATTTCTTAATATAATTATTTCAAGTGATGTTAACGAAGTAACCACAACCTAATATTAAAATATACAAGTCAATGTTGACTTTCGTTCCTTACCTTGCGTACTTCAAAATAAGTGTTACTATTCATGTTTACTTTTCTATAATAGCTCTATTAAAATAAGTGATACTATCAGTTGTTTATTTTTCTAACCGCATGATACAATTAATATGAATGATAATTGAAGACAATAAGATTCAAGTCTAAATCTTTATTGTATTGATTAATAAGTTGTTGTTGTGATTACTTGATTACAAATAATCCATATTTATAACCATACAATTACTTGTTAGACAAGAATAGAAGGAAAACTAACTCAATAACCCCCTAGGTTTGTAAGTATGACAACTAGGTCCCCGCACTTACGCAAGATTACACTAACAATCACCCCCTAATCTTGTGACACCGATGAAGCTTCGCATCTCGTTAAACTTCAACCGTGGCAACGCTTTTATAAGGATGTCTGCTCTTTGTAAATCTCCACTGACATGCTCTACCTTGATTTGTTCTCTCTCGATGCACTCCCGAATGAAATGGTAACGTGTGTTGATGTGCTTGCTTCTCCCGTGAAAAACCGGGTTTTTCATCAAGGCAATAGCCGATGAATTATCCACCTTCAACGTCACCATCTCCTCCTTTTCTCTAGTCATCTCTGACAACAAACCCCGAAGCCATAAGGCTTGACATGCAGCCGATGTAGCTGCTATAAATTCAGCCTCACATGATGATAACGCCACCGTTCCTTGTTTCTGAGAAACCCATGATATCGGTGTTGTACCATAGTAGAAAATCAAACCTGAGGTGCTCCGACCATCATCCATATCCACCGCATGACTACTATCACTATACCCGTGCAACATACTGTTTCCGCCTCTTGAGTAAGTAATACCAAAGTCTAGTGTACCTCTTAGATATCGGAGAATATATTTAACCGCTTGAGCATTAGCTTGAGTTGGTGATTGCATGAACCGACTTGCATAACCAACCGAGTAGCTCAAATCAGGTCTCGTATGAGTTAAATATCGCAAGCTTCCGATTATATTTCTATAACCGGTCGGATCTACCTTTGGATTCTCATCTTCTTTAGACAACTTTAAGCCTGGTTCCATAGGAAATTGAGTCGAATTGCACTCCCAAAGACTTGCTTCTTTTAGGATCTTCGTTGCATAACCGCTTTGCTTTAACGTTATCCCACGATCACTTTGCTTCACTTCGATCCCGAGATAGTAATGCAACAACCCGAGGTCACTCATCTCGAACCTTGACTCCATTTGTCTTTTGAAATTTGCAATTTCTTGCACACTTGTACCTGTGACTATCAAATCATCAACGTAAACTCCAACGAGTAGTAGCCTTTGACGGGAACACCTTTTGTAAACCGCTTGTTCTTGTTTACATCGAGTAAAACCGAGTTCTTTTAACGACCCGTCTAGTTTAGTATTCCACGCCCTTGGAGCTTGGCGTAGACCGTATAACGCTTTTGCCAACTTGTACACTTTTCTTTCTTCACCTTTCTTAACGAACCCATCCGGTTGAAACACGTACACCTCTTCTCTCAAATCACCATGAAGAAACGCGGATTTTACATCCAAGTGATGAACTTCCCAACCTCGGTTTGCTGCTAACGCGAGTAAAAGACGAACGGTTTCGATTCTCGCTACTGGTGCGAACACCTCTTCAAAATCGATTCCATATTTCTGAACATACCCCTTAGCTACGAGTCGGGCCTTGTACTTGGTTATTTTCCCGGCTTCATCTCTTTTGATTTTATAGACCCACTTTAAACCTATCGGTTTTACTTTGGGTGGTGCTTCGACTAACCCCCATGTCTTGTTTCTTTCAATCGACTCGATCTCCGCTTCCATTGCTATTCTCCAATGTTTTTCATTATTCGCTTCTCGAAAATTTACCAGTTCATCATCGAATAATAATAGGAGATTTACCTCGTCGGTTGTTGGGTCTTGCTCGGCGGGTGTCGGTATACCTTCAACCAGAAAGTCGCTAAATTTCTTGGGTAAAACCGTCTTTCGAGTAGTTCGACGCGGCTGGATAAGTTGTAACGGTTCTTCATTTAGGCCAGTGTCGGGCCTAGCCGAGCTTACAGGTGGGCTGCCACCTTCTGAATGTCACACCCCAAAATCGTTAACTTGGCAACGGAAGACTTAACTTTGTTAATTTGGGCGGTGACAGACGCTGTTCAGCCAATCATATTCAAAATAATGAACCATTAGTTGGACTTTACTAAATATCAGATTTTTACACATGTCAAACATGCACGGTTCTATTTTAAATTACAAGTCCAACTATCATTCATTCAAACGCACAACACCATTTTCTCGAATCCTTCACGAAGCATCCATTTTCTTCATTTAGCTGAAAAGTATGTTAAAATAATTTTGTCAACACGAATGTTGATGAGTTTCTCAATTAATAACCAGGATGTAACAGTTCTCAACTTTACTCCCATTTATTCATCATTCTTTTTAATGAGAAATTTCGTTATTCACCATTCTTTTCAATGGGAATTTAATTTCCACTTTTCCAAACATAGCTATATATTTCTTAAACAAAACGTGTTAGTTGTAAACGAGCAAATAGTACAACACATGTATGACTATCATTATAATAAACTCGAAACATAACAAAATCAAAATATTCCCACCTTTTCAACCAGAGCGACTGGAAGAGTGGGGGGCGTCGCCCCGATAAATCTACCAATATTTTTAGGCCCTTTCCCTAGGTTAACGGTTTTTCCTTTTATAATGACTCATCCCATTTAACACAATTTGTAAAATATATAGCCCTTTTCTTTACATACTTTCCCCCCCCAAAACATTTATAAATCATTAAAACATTTAAAAGTGTGGATTTACGAGAAAACTCACCTTTGCCTCAGCTCAAATAACATTTATGTGTGACAATATGCCAATCAACGTCAAGACCTTATTAATAGTCATCCAAATGATAACCGGATTCCTATGTTTAATACCAAGTATATTAACACATAAACATAGATACAAATGGAATCCTATCATAACTTAATTTATTTATCCTCACGTTTCTTATTTATTGTAATTTTAATAACTAAATTACAAACTTTTATTGTTTAGGAAAAATCGTAACTGAATCGAATGTTTTAAAATATCTTATAAATATATTGGAACACCATAGTTTCAAATAATCGTTGTAAAACTAATATATGATTTTGAAACTACACTTGGACGTTATTTAATAAAAGGATATATAGTTATTTTAAAATATAATATTATTTTATTAATTGACGAGTGTTTGAATTCTGACAAATATATTATATACCACTTTCTTAACAAAACATAATATAATCGTTATTATTATTTATACCGAAACGTGTTATATTAATATTCTTAATATAAAAACTTTGTTTTCATATTTTATATAAAAATTTACATTTTCTAAAAGTATATATTTATTTTTAATATTAATTATGGTCACTATCCAGATAAACTATTTCAGTCCAAATATCGTGTTTATAAATATATACAAACGCACGAAATCGTCCAAGTCTCAATTGTACCATTTTTATCACTTGATAGTATCTAGCGATTTTCTAAATAATTATTAACAAGATTTTCATTGTCCAAGTTATTTCCGATAACAATATTTATATTAATTTGTTTGTTATCCAATTCTTTCAACACTTAAAGATATAAACGATATACCTCCTCGGGTACGGTTCGAGTCTAAAAATCTGATTAAAACCCGCATGCGATGCGATCCGGATACATCAACGCGTTCGTTTTTGCGTCACGAACGTTTCTCCGGTCTCGGATCGTCCGTACGACACCGTAAAACCTACATGCAACTCGTTTTAAGAAACTATTTTCGTTTTATAATCTGACCAGTAACTTATGAAGCTTATAACTCACCATATAATCATCTGATCATAGATCCCTTCGGTGGAATCAAAGATCTATATGTTATGAAGGTTTACCGAAAATTTCAGCTTGATCCTATGGTCAGATCTCCGGGAATCTACATTTCTTTACACCTGCGTTTTCAAAATCCGCCCAGCGAGCTGAACACTAAAACGGGTTTAGAAACCCAACTTAAGCAACTCCGATCTTCATCTCCACCGTTCAAAATGATTATTTATAGGTTTTGAACCCTCTGTAAAAATTCAAGATGATCGGACCGTTAGATCTTTAGTTAAAGACCGATCACTGCGGACATGCAAAACTATTACAATATGTCCAGATTTTAAAATGAGTTTTTAACGAACTTAAGCTCAGATTTAGGACAAACGGAGCTTACCGTCGCGTTCGGGACGTCGAAAATGGTTCCGGGTAGAAGACGGGCTTCGGCCGCCACCAGACCACCACGTCGGACCACCACCGGCCACCGCGAACCACCACCGGACCGCCGCCGGCCACCTTGCCGGAATTCTCTAACCTCTCTCTACTCTCTATCTCTCTCTCTCTCTAAAAGAATATAAAATGGGGTAACCCACCTTATATAGTCCGGTTTTATACTCGTTTTGCAATCGTGTTTCGGTCTCTCACTTTAACGAACCCGCTACTACAAGTGACGCTGTATTTTCCAAATACATTTCGTCAAAATACTTATTCTTATTCCGTCTCGACTTAAATTTGTCTCGCTAACTTATTATTTCCGTTAATGAGTTATTAACGATTGTTACCCATTGTCGGTTCCGTGTCATTCCGAACTTAATAAAACTAGTGTTGTTTTTCCCAAAAACAACTCATCCAAACTTATGGTGTCTATTTAATTTATTTTATCTAAATTCTAAACTTCAAATACGGAGATAATATCAACTTTTACAAGCTTATTGGTACATGTGCTTTAACGACTGTGTTCGATAATACTAATTTGCATTTTTCCGCTTCGTTATAACTCAGAATTGAGCCATGTTTTCGCCTACGTTCTCGGTTTTAAATCCTTTAAAATATTCAAATGGATTAACCCCTGGACACTTTATCGAATGTCGGGTTGAATTTTCACACGTTTAACCGAATACGTTCGTTTCTCCGTCATTTATCACTTGAATTTCTTTATGCCGTCTCACTTCTCACATGTTTTACAATGTATATATATTCCCTTCATTCTTAGCTTAAAATAATATATTTAACTTATGGGTCTTAGTCTTCACTTAATCCAGCCTAAACATGTCTTAATCTCGTTTATGGAATATAATAATACTTTTTATTTTGCAGGGTATCACACTGAACTTGATGACTCACTTCCGTTTCTGATACGGACCAACTCACCGGTATCATGTCGGTCTACGGGCCCGGTGTCAAAACCGGTTGTCACCTGCTCCGATTCGGGTTCAATATCGCACCTGACAATAAACTCGGTCCATTCAGAACCCTTTTCGCCCTCTTTTTTGTCGAGATCAGCCCACGCGTACCTTTTACACTCGTCAAACTTGACATCCCGCGTAACGTGTACTCGCCTTTTGATCGGATCAAACATACGATAGGCTTTTGTTCCAGGTTGAGTACCTAAGTGAATCATCACAACACTTCGGTCGTCCAATTTCTTTTGACCGGTACCAAGGACTTTTACATACCCCGTGCATCCGAACACTTTAACGTGTGAAAGGTTCGGTCTTCTTCCTTTAAAACGCTCGTACGGAGTCGAATCCTTCAAAGATTTTGTTGGTGACCGGTTTAGTAAATAAAGCGAGTGATGAACCGCTTCTCCCCATAGATCTTGTGGTAGTGACATGGCCTTTAACAAACTTCGAGTCGTACCAAGTATGGTTCGGTTTCTTCTTTCAACCACCCCGTTTTGATGTGGGGTGTACGGGGTCGTAAACTGATGTGCCACACCTATACTTAACAAGTAATCTTCCAACATATGGGATGTAAACTCACCCCCGTTGTCAGTTCGCATGGTTTTGAGTTTCTTGCCCGTTTCGTTTTCCACCATTTTCACGAAATCTATGAGTAAGCCCGCAACTTGGTCTTTCGTCTTTATCGTGAAAAGCCACATATAGCGGGTGTAGTCGTCAACAACTAGTAAAAAGTATCGTTTGCTACCGTGTGTCTCGGGAGAAATCGCGCCACAAACATCGGCATAAACGAGCCCGATCGGTACCTTTGCACGATAATTAGATTCTTTCAGGATATCTGATCTTGTTTGTTTGCCTAGCATACATTCATCACAAATTTGCATCGGGTGTTTGATTCTTGGCACTCCATCCGCGAGTTTCGAGAGACCCCGAAGGGCATCGAAATTCAAATGCCCCAATCGAGCATGCCATATCCATGCAACTTTATGCAAATTGACTTGTAAGCAAACCGAAGAAACAACCTTTAAATTAATTTTATAAACCCGGTTAAAGGAACGCGGTACCTTGATTAGAAGTCTTCCATCTTGTTCGAATATCCATAAGATACCGTCTTGGATCGCGATCTTGCATCCTCCTTCGTCTAATTGCCCGAGACTTATAATATTATTTTTGAGAGATGGAATGAAATAAACGTCACTCAAGGCTCGTTGTTCTACCCTTTGACCTTCTACTACTATCGTGCCCCGACCTTCGATTTCAACACACGAACCATCATCGAAACTTACTTTGCCGATCTTGTTACGATCGATGTTGGAAAACCATTCCGGATATCCCGTCATGTGGTTACTCGCCCCGTTATCAAGAATCCATGTGTTTTTATCATATGGGGTTGAAGCATATTGCTTTGGATCAACCCGACCTTCTTTTTGAAAAACAACATCTTCCTTACTCCGAGCTACCGTCATCATGTTTAGAACCGGTCCGCCATCTTGAGCGAGGTTACTTTGATCGTTCGTCTCCTTGTTTCGGTTAGGACATGACGTGGCAAAGTGCCCTAGTTCATCACACCGATAACATTTAATCTTTGACCGATCCTTTTTAACTCGGGGTTCCTTCTTTTCCCGATCCACAATCTTACCCTTTCCCTTGTTCTTTTGACTTGATTCGGTTCCCATCTTGCCTTTCCCATGACGCCTTTCTTGATTGCTTTTAGCTTTCCATTCTTCATATGTATATAGGAGTTGTTCTTGCTTACCGGACACGGGTTTGTCTTCATCTCAAAATCGTTCCTCAAACGCTTTTAGGCGTCCAACGGCTTCATGGAACGTCATGGTCTTTATATCGGCAAAACTGTTCAATAGTAGCAACAATCGCTATGTACCTCTTCCTCAAACCCTTGAACCTTGAAGATAGCCTTGATTTTTACCGTCCAAATCGTGTAATTGGTGGACGTAAGAATCGGAAACTGAATCGAGAGGGAACTCGGTTCTTTGGGAAAACCGACTTGATTGCTTGGCCCTCCGACTTGATTATTTGGTTGATCACCCATCTTTTCTTGTTCGTTGGTACTCTGAATCTTGAATCAACTTTCCTTGAAAATCTTGAACAACTAATGGTTTGTGACTTAAAAACAAAACACAAATTTGTGTTCTGCCTTTCTAAAAAAAACTCGTTGTCCACAAAATTAACAAAAAACCCTTTAATTGCACTTTTGTCAGTTTGTGACAAAACCCTTTTTGTTTTCAAGAAACAACCTTTTTGACTTTCGTGACCCAGCTTCTATCAATTAACCAAAAGAAATCTCACAAGCTTTCCTATTTTTAATTTCCGCCAACAAAACAGAGACAACCAAACCTCACAATCAATCGATCTCACCTGCTACAAAACCCTTTCGCAAAGAAATCTTGCAATCGTGGAGACGCCTAGATGTTTTCTTGCGGGACTCGGTTTTTTCGTAGATACCTTATAAACAGGTAACCGGAAAATTTTAAATGGGTCGCCGGAAAACAACGAACACCATATCTTTCTTTTTCGGGTGCCACTCTTGATCTCCAATCTGTCTTCAGAACCTGTCGCGGAGGTCTTGCAATTAGATGTGATTGCCTTCCTCGCATGACTCGATCTTCGATTGGAGATGCCTTGCGCCGCCGGTGGTGTTGATTGATATTTAGGCTCTGATGCCAATTGAAGACAATAAGATTCAAGTTTAAACCTTTATTGTATTGATTAATAAGTTGTTGTTGTGATTACTTGATTACAAATAACCCCTATTTATAACCATACAATTACTTGTTAGACAAGAATAGGAGGAAAACTAACTCAATAGCCCCCTAGGTTTGTAAGTACGACAACTAGGTCCCCGCACTTACGCAAGATTACACTAACAATAATTCATGAATGGGTAAAGCTATCGAGACGGGCCAACTTTGCGTCGGTTGAAAAAGTTCTTGATTATTTGGGTAAGAACATAAAGAAAATAGATTTGTGTCATGCAGTTAAAGCAATATCAACGGTTACATGTTGGATGATATTCTTAACAAGGAATAATATTATCTTTAATAATGTCTCTTTTGTGTTATCCAAAATGGTGAATGATATAAAATCGACATTGTTCATATGGGTTAAGCAAAGAAGTAAAAGATGAAGCCTTGAATGGGAGAAATGTTGCATGTTCAACTTCATAAATTTTCCTCTTTGAATATGGTTATGTTAGAATTCGTTTATTAACTTATCGTTTTCCTTTTGTGTTTTGGCTGCTTGCCTCTTGTAAGTGGCCTTTCAAAAAAAAACCTCTATCATGTTAATTTTCACTTTGTTTATTAAGACTATGTTTAATTACAACCCACACTAACCTAACCTTTAATAAAAAAAAACTAATTTATCTCTCTTTCACTTACTTAGCCCAACCCAACTCAATTTTCTTATCTTCATTCACAACCCAACCTAAACCAATTTTTTATTACATATATATGGTTTTAGCTTATTATATAAAATTGATTATAGATAATAAAAATAGTATATTTTAAACAAAGTTATTTTATATATAAAAAAACTATTTAATCTAAACAAGACTGTGTTTATAGATTTTAAAAAATTAAACACTTAAATTTAATTTTAAACCTAATAATTTATTTACAAGTTTTAATTTAAGAAAATAAAAATAAAAATAAATCTTACAAACTCATATTAAAAAAATGCATTCTTGTAATTACCCCGTTTTTAATAAAACTTATATAAAATGTTTATAAAAAAAACTAAACAAGACTGTGTTTTCACATTTTTTTCAAAAAGTTAAATTAGATAAGTTATTAAACAAAAATTATGTTATTAATAAAACTAATTGTAAGTAAAAAATAGGAAAAAATTCAACACAACCACTATTGGGATGACATGTGTCATACAACTCATCACAACATGGGTTGACAGTTGACACATCAACCATGTTGTGGAATATTGGTGACTTTTCCATTTTCTTTTCATTATTTGGTCAACAACATATTCAAAAAAGTCATCAATAAAATTGGTCTAAGACTAGTTATTGTAATTCTCGTTAGAAAGCCTCCATCGCGTCTCCAAACCCATCTTAATGCCCCTTCAATCGTGAATAGGCCTGTAACGAATCGAACGCTCGATGAAATGTTCGTGAACCATCCGGCGGGAATTTCCTTTATTTAATAAACGAACTAACATAAATGCATGCTCAGTTCGTTCATTTATGTTTTTGAACGTTTGTTTATGTCTGTTTATTTATGTATTAATAGAAAATACTTAAATATTATCTGGATGAGTAATCTATATTAAGGTTTTATATTTGTTAATTTGTGTTCATTTAAGTGTTTTTCAGTTATGTTCGTTTATGTTCATTTACCATTTGTTCATATACTGTATGTTCATTAGTTTATGTCCATTTGTCTATGTTTAGTTATGTTCGTTTAGATTTTAAACGAACGAATATAAACAAACACAATCTTCATTTTTTTTAAATGAACGAACACGATCATGCCTTTGTTCGTGTCATTTGATTCATTTACAGGCTTTCATTATCCACAATGATGAATGCATCTATGCTTTGCCGATTTTATTTGTGTTCGTGAACCGTTCGTTAGCAAATTCTTTTCCCTAATGAACGAACATGAACATAAAATCTTGTTCGGTAGTATTTGTGAACACATTATTTCCTTAACAAACGAACATAAACAATGCCTTTTTGTGTTCGTTGGTTCGTTTACAGCCCTAACTGTGAACCTACTATCGCCCCTCCGTATGCCAGACGAGAACGCTCCTTTAACTGGAAGGTTTACAACCCCAGAATGCCAACCCCAGAATGTCACAGTAGATGCCACATCGAATGCCGTGCGTTTTTAACGTCGTATGAAAAAAATATTAACGCTTTAAAAATATGTTGGATGTAACACCCCAGCCCCTTGCACCACCAATATTGTCCGCTCTGCCCACGAAGAGCTCACGGATTTGTTTTTGGTTGCCAAAAGCGCGTTGGTGATGTAACACCCTTGGCAAACACAACATTGTCCCACTCTTAGACTATCCCACATCGGCCGTGGAAAAGAGAGATCCTTGGTTCATAAGTAATGTCCTGCCTCTTAACATCACCAACGCGTTTTGGGCAACCAAAAACAAATCCGTGAGCTCTTCGTGGGCAGAGCGGACAATATTGGTGGTGCGAATCAGATCCACTCTTGTGCCGCTCGGGATGATGGGACATGCCTCATCGAGGACGATGAGTCCAAAGGGGGGTTGTTTGTAACACCCTTGGCAAACACAACATTGTCCCACTCTTAGGCTATCCCATATCGGTCGTGGACAAGAGAGATCATTGGTTCATAAGTAATGTCCTGCCTCTTAACATCACCAACGCGTTTTGGGCAACCAAAAACAAATCCGTGAGCTCTTCGTGGGCAGAGCGGACAATATTGATGGTGCGAGGGGCCGGGGTGTTACATTGGAGCTGGAATAGAAAAACTATTTTGCATTGACCATAATGCCCTATTTTATATTGTGAATATCACCCATTTAATCTTGGCCATCAATTACGCAATCTTGTGGCTATGATTCTTTCAATGAAAAACCAACTTCCTATTTATTGTTTAACTAGAATATTGACCCGCGCGCTTTGCGGCGCGAACCAAGGAAAACCCGCCCGACCCAAAGCCAATTCGGCCAAAACCCAAGTTTGCCTGAACAAAAATAACACTTTTGTGAGTGCACCATTCGACCTCGGCATACGTCGGTTTGACCCGCGTGATGTGGTACCCGGGCGTAGGGCGTGGTAAGTGACAAAGAATAAAATCATAAACATGATATATATAACGTGGAAAATTAGACAAAACCATTAAACCACACACGGGCGTTTCAGTGTTATAACTCACAAAATTCAAACCGAAATGTTAAACGAAAATTGTAAAAAAAGAAGTATTAAGGGCCAAAGATGAATATGTAAAAGAGTTAGGGTTAAAAATGAAAAATGTTTTGTAACATAGTTGTACAAGATTAAAAGTATAAGGTTAAAAGTGAAAACTAAAATTAAAATAAAAAACTTTTTATGCACAACGTACAAGTTGTGATGCATAAGAAAGTTGATAATTGTATATATATATAATTATTTTTATATACAATAATAATCACTATTAAATAAAATTACATCGATAATATATATAAATGAAAACATAAAAATCCTACGTGTCGCGATGTGGTTGCTCCCCTTATTTTGGAATCACCAGATTTGCTTGATTTTTAAATGAAAGTTTCCCATGCATTTGACCCGAATTCATGGGTATGGGTCTTACTAAACCCAAATAATCCTTAAACGGGTTATAACATCTCATTAAATAAAAAATTATTCTCACCAAATTATTGATGTAAAAAACCTATAAAATAGGATATACTAAAAATTAACATCTTATTTATTTTAAAAAATATATATATATATATATATATATATATTATTTAAATTAAAAAACCAATTTTATAGTAAAAAAATAAACAGGTCTTGAGTCTCATCAAACAATAAGTATATTATTAACTTTCATAAATATTATTTATAATTAAAAAAATCAAATTTATAGTCATAAAAATAAAGGTCTTGTGTCTCATCAAAATCATATAGCTTTTAAACCGGGTTATAATATCTTATTTATTTGTGAAACAATTTATCATCAAACCATAAGTATATAATTAACTTTCATAAAATAAAAAAATATAAATTCAAAAAATAAATAGATAATAAAACAAACAATATAAAACAATCTCCATAATACGTGGGATAAAAACTAGTTTATCATATTAGATAAGTGTTATTATACTACTACGTATATTACATATATGGATCCCCTATGCTAACGGGCCCAGCCAAGCTCCGTGTATGAAACACATGTTTGTTTATTAAACAAACTTATATTTTGACTAAAACTTATTTAAATAAGTTTGATTTGAATTTATCAAAGTTTTGCCCAACTCATGAACACCCCTACTTGTAAAACATTGATCATATAGATTATTTTGAGTCTTGAAATAAAATAAATTAAAATGTCTTAAGAATCTTTGGCTGTACTTATATAATTACTTATGCTATTTGAAATAATAATAATAAACCTTTTTATATTATAATGATCTTAAATGCTAAGATGAGATAAAATAAAAAGTATTCGGTTTACTAACGAGGGTGCTCTTATATTGCTATCATCACCCAACCTTTACTGATGTGTTACTGTCAAATGTCAATAGAAATATAATATCGGTATCAAATAAATATGGAATATGATTTTCGCCATAAAAATTAACATGCATAGAAAAAACATGTTTTATATTGCCATAACCAAACCATAGTTATCATTTTATTAAAATCGTCTCATTAAATTATACATTCACTTAACATTTTAATCGTGATAAGTTTGGCGGGACCGGAATTTTGAAGTATTTAATGTTCGAAAAATGATATTTTATTTATTTTGCTTTGGATTTAAGTATTCACTTAATCATGTTATCATTGTGAACGTGAGCTAATCCATTTAAGGTCTGTTTGATAGTCTTTTAATAATTTATTTAAGACACCATATATGAATTAGTCAATATTAAGTGTGTGTTGGTTCACCTGAAAATACCGCTGAATCAGTTTACAAACCTCTTATCCATTAAGCTTAAAAATAATGTTGAATGAAAATTTTATCTTTTTGTCATGTATTCATAATCCTTAATCTTCCACTCACACACCACCTCCTTGATCCACCACATCGGTGTACCTAGCATTGACCTAACACTTACTAATCTATAGTCTTTTAACCATTCAGACCTCATACTGATTAAACACTAAATTGTACCAAGGTTGCCAAATAACTTGTAAAGACATGTCTTTTACCCTTTTAGAGAGAAGTCCTTAGGATTAAACCTAAGCAGAAAAGTAAATTTATTATTTTTAAAAAAGTATATACATTATTATTATTATTATTATTATTATTATTATCAAATAATGATTGAATAGAGGAATTTATGCCATTCAGAGAAAAAAAATTCGAGGAATTTATATTCAATAAAAAACACCCACTGCCGCTTTTTTTAGAATTATATTAAAATAATATCTTATTTTCAACCTGCCGACCCAGTGCTTATTTTCAAACATACTTTCTAGAATACCCTTCTCCTGTTTCCTCACGGTCGTATACCCTACCCAACCTAACCCACATTTCTATAAATCATGTTTACCACCACCAATCCTCATAATCTTAATCTTCTCTAGGTATTCTTAAATTTTAATCATCGTAAAGTGACTTGTGTCGGGAGTTATGTTCGTGTCATTTCTGCGTTGTATTCAAACACACACTCATGGAAGAAACTAAGAAATCATCATCTGTCGTCAATATTAATATTATTATTAACCTTTCTAATTTCGATCTGGCTCGATCTCGTTTGTTCCTTTCCGGGTTTTATTGTTGGGGCTGGGAATTCCTCACGGCTCTTTTGCTGTTTAGCTGTTGATTTGTTGATAATATATATATATATATATAGTTAGTTGTTAGGGTAACTTAGAATTTATTTATTTAGTGATATATATTATATAAAGTCTGCCGAAAGAGGGAAAAATAATGAGTCATCGGTCCACTCCGGCGCCTTTTCTGAGCAAGACGTATTTGTTGGTTGATGATCCAGCGACCGACGAGGTGATTTCGTGGAGCGAAAGTGGGACAACGTTCGTCGTGTGGAAAACTGCGGATTTCGCTAAGGATTTGCTCCCAAATTCTTTCAAACACAACAATTTCTCCAGCTTTGTTCGGCAGCTTAATACTTATGTACGTTCTCCTACTACCACTTTATTTTTTTTAAATTTTAGAATTCTTAATTAGTAGTTGTTTGATTAATAGGAAAATAGATCTATGTATTATGAGTTTAATGTTTAATGATTGGTATTTGAAATGTTTTTATGGTGATTATATGGTCGGTATATAGTTTATTGATGACCATGAAACATGTTAGTGGATGGTGGATGGGTATCGGATGCCAACTAATGAAAGACGCGTAGACAGTGTTTTAGTGGATCCGGTAAATAGAGAAATAGAACACCCATAGAAGGATCTAGGCTTTACTAGATTTATCATTATCTCATCATGTGTCATATAAGTTAATCTTGACTTGGATGCCAAACCTATCACCCACCCACCCACTTTGTTCCTTCTAAAGACTTGGATGTCATCAAGAATATAACAATCTTATATTTATTTATTTTATATATTTAATATTATTTTAAGGAAAATTATTGTCCCTTTCTTGAAGTGAGAATCCATCTGTCTATACATTCTCTAGAAATAAATATGAATTACATCCCCGTGCTTTATGGGTGGAAGTACGTTGCAACCCTAATGCTCAAAATGCACATATTGAGTCCTCATACTTCTCGGGCGGGCAAATCTGAGTCACTTTGTTAGTTGATCGTCATATTTTACCTCTAAGGGGAAAATCCTACTTTCACCCCTTAAGAACTCCGGCCAAAACTCAAGAACTCCGGTCAATCCTCAAGAATTCCGGCCAACAACACCATCTTCAATCCGATACAAAAACAACGTTAGCTCTCATGAATTTCCAATTTTATTATACCAAATCCAATAATCAATCCGCCTCTGTAAATGACATCTCCCATCTCTATCACAACCTCCCCCAACGTCAATTTCCAAAACAAAACTGGTTTTAGCCTCGCTGAAACCCTAGAAATGGTCGGAATCCAACTTCTTTGACCAGTTCTCCATCTGATATACAAACCATAAACTAATATATAAAAAATAAACTAACTTATTATGTCACTTAAACAAAATTGAGATATCAAGCACCCAAAATAAATTTCTAAATCCTCACAAATTGGATTATAAAGCTATTCAATCAACTATTAAACAACACCAATCTATTGTAGATAAGCCTAGGGCTTGAAGGAGGAGAGTGACCCATGAAATCCTGAAGCTCGGAGGAGGTGAGTGACCCATGAAATCACCATCATCATGAGTATGAGCAGCAACGTCGTTACCGATTGAGGTGGCGCTGCCGCCGTCGCCACTGCGCAACATCACCGTCGCTGTATTTTTCTCTACCATTTATGTTCCCCATTAATGAAAACCCAATTCAAGTTTTTAAGATTTGAAACAAATCCACTAATAAATCTCAGTGATTTTGTGTAATCATGCCCACCCGAGAAGTACGAGGTCTCAATATGCGCATTTTGAGAATTAAGCCTGCATTGTGCTTCCGTCATAAAGCACAGATACGCAAATCATATTTTTCTCCATTCTCTAAATTTCAGTAATGTCTGCATCGAACTCGTCGCCTCCTTCCGTGTAAGATAATCGAGCTGACACATTTTCCTCTAATCACAAGATGGTTGATGACAACAAAAGTCGTGTCTCAACCTGATTGATTTTCAAGAAGCTGCGTCCAGACATAATTGCTTAACAAAAGTATACGGGACGACCTTTTAAAAAACTAATTGTTAGACCAAAGTCAAAGAAGGAACAACTAATGAATAGCCTGGTGTAATAGGAAATATGCTTATAAAAAGTATGTGAGACGACTTGCTTTAAAGCATAATCTTCCTCTTCATAACCATTTCATCATCACTGAGTTTTGTTATTTTCCGATAGTGGTGAGCTTCAAGTTAGAACCTTAAAGACAAAGACCTAATTGGTGGGGACTAATGTGGATTCTCTCTACTTATAAAGGACATTTTGAGAATTTTCTTCATTTGAGAGTAGTTTGGTAATATATTATATATGAATTTGGGATTACATATATGAATTTTAAACCAGTTATTTTAAATTACACATAAGACAGTTATATTATTGCCTAACCATTTTCCTCTCATACTACATCTCATTAGCACTATCTACATATCTTTATTGTGGTTCTCAAAATTCTTTATATAAAAGTGGTTAACTAATGTGACCATATATACATTGTGTGCGCCTGTTAATTTATTTAAATTCATATTTTGTAACGTGTGTTGCTTATTCTTGTTTTATAGGGGTTTCGAAAAACAGTACCGGACAAATGGGAGTTTGCAAATGAAAACTTTAAACGTGGGCAAAGAGAGCTTCTACTTGAAATTCGTCGTCGTAAAACCATGACAGCATCCCAAGCTCATGCAAATGGAAAGCCAGCTGAAAACGGTGATCCAACGTTGTCAACAACAAGTTCACGTGATGATCTCGGATCAAGCTCAACTTCCTCTCCAGATTCAAAGAATCCTGGCTCGGTGGACACTCCAACCATGGAGAAATTGGAGAACTTATCAGAAGAAAACGAGAAACTAAAAACAGAAAAACACATATTGACGTCAGAACTTGCACATATGAAGAAACAATGTGATGACCTGGTTGCTTTCCTGACTCAAAACGTGAAGGTTGCGCCAGATCAGATCAATCGCATCATGAATGGCGACTTTTTGGTTGATGAGACGGCAGTGAAAGGCAGTAACGAACCTAACAATGATGGTGAAAAAAGAAATTGTTTCAAGTTGTTTGGGGTGTTGGTGAAAGAAGACAATAAAAAGAGGGGCCGTGATGAAATAAACGCTTCTTCGGGAGCCAAAAGGAAAGAAACGAAGACAAGCAACTTCAACTCCACCGGGATGAATCTATATGCTATTACGGGGTAGTCAACCAAAGTATGCAATTAACACATAAAATTTCGCCGAACTACGCCACCGGTCCAATAATAAATAAGTAGTAAGAAATTAATAATGTCAAGGTAATGTTTTTATTCATATAATAAAGATATATGATATGATGTATTTTTGACATTTTTATTTGATTTTTTGTACGTTTCTATAATTTGCGTAGGCAGATGTTATACTATTTTTTTTATGTATATGAATTTTATGTTTTTAGATTTAGTTGCTGGAAATTATTTATAAATTGGTTGTGGCTCAATGGTAGAGCACTCACTTTACTAGTGAGAGGTAGAGGGTTCAAACCTCACTACCACCAATTTATATGGGAGATATGAGGGATGACCCTGACTTGCCAGGGTTCGAGTCCTGATCTCACCCGGTTTAACCGGCTTCTCGTTGTCGTGCCGTTTGGCGGGCGTGAGGGTCGGGTTTTATCCGGTGAATCCCTTAATAGGTGGACCGCTAGGGGCTCCGTCCGTCCGGACTAGTGGCCAGCTCGGGCTACCTTTAGCCAATGGAGGCCGCGTACGGAGTACCCGACGTTACTTAGTTGGCCGTTCAAAAAAAAAGTTGCTGTAAATTATTTCATAAAATTAATGATATTTACTTCCTCCAATCAATCTCTTTTAGTTAATAAAGTAACCGATAACAACAGCTGTTACAAAAACGGTTATCTTGAGTACTACCAAGCAACTCGTGAATCAGTTTAGATGACCAAGTTAGACGAGTCGTGTTCATGTTACATGGTTTCAGTTGCATCCGATTTAGGGTGGATATATTTTCTATTTGAATACATGGTTATTTTAGGGTTGAACAGTTCAACTCAACAGCTTAAATCTTGTGAATCTGCCAAGTTGAACATTTCAGCCTCTCCCGCCTTTTAAAGGGAAATTTTCGTAAATAACAAAATATGATACTTAGGTTAACTTAAAGTTAGTAATTTTTCTTACAAGTCAAAACTTTTATATTGTATAAAACTTTACGAAGATGAGTTTATAACAAGTTTAGTTACAAATTACATATTCTAAATCATACCACAAGTATAGTGTAGTAAACCTCAACTAGTCACATAAGGATTTACATATTTACAAAAGATCCATCATTTTGAAAAGGTGTATTCAATCCTAGATCACAGACGATCTTTGGTTTCTTGTTTCATACCTGAAAATACATTTATACACTTGGTTTGAATGACGAATAAGTGTGTGTACACAAAACAAACCGTTACTTAATAATCACTGAAGAGGTAGGTCCCAGCAGAGCCCAGTTGGACCCGCAAGACTCACCTTAAACAGGGACGTCTGCGCAGAGACCAACTGGATCCGCAGGACCAACCATGCTCAGAGACGTGACGTCCTTACGCGCAGTATGCAAGCTGGTCCCGCAGGAAATGCCTCCCATGGTGAAGGACTCCGCCTGTTCCCGCAGCCTCGGATACAAGCCATGAGGGAAGGCCACCCGCGCAGCATGGCTACACGCACTAGGTACTTAGCTCTCGATCATTCAGTGTCACCTGAAGGGATGAGCAAAGCCGGGAGCAATCCCGCACAGAGGCGGGAGGGGGAATACTCCCGCCCAAATAAGCCAGTCTGTATACTGAAGGACCTTTTACTGTACCTGACGAGGTATGGGCGAAAGATCTGATCAGGGATACGACAGCTCACTGATACAGTATGGCGAGCAGCATGCTCCTGTACTGTATCACTATTAAGCCGCTGCCTACTCACCAACTACTGTCATACCACGTGCGTAGCCGGCAGTTGGTGGAAAGGGAATAGTATACAGCAGGCCTGGTCGCTATCAGCCGCTGCCTACCCACCAACTACCAGCAGGGCACGTGCGTAGGCTACTGTTGATGAACAGGAACACTGTTGCAGCCGGCCATACCTCCTTGGAAACCTACATCCGGCTATAAATACCCCAAATGGTATGATCATCGAGACACAACATATCTTATTACATTATCATATTATCATCATAATATACCTGATATCTGCTCTAGCAATCTCTTAATATACTTCTATATTTAAAGAGCAATCTAGTCTGATTCTCACGCCGGAGGGTGGTCACAAGGAGGAACCCCCCCCCTTCTCAGTGACGAGCTCACGGTGTCTGTTTTGCAGGTTATCAGAAGAACCATCTTCCAAGGGTCTAACCCCTCGTGGGAAACATCTCTCCAACCCCCAGGTTACCAGTAATCTGCCCGGGGTCCGGTTAGTGTTTCTTCATTGGCGCCATCCGTGCATAAAGCTAGAACTTTATTTTTCTCCAGTTTTTTCAAACATCTACAAAGATGGTTAGAGAAATTCCGGTAACCATAACCCCTGCTACTAGGGGGAATACCGGCAACACAGTTTTTACGAACACTACCCCGGCTACCGAAGCCGGGGCAAGTGAAGTAAATTTTACGAACACTACCCCACTTACCAAAGCTGGGGCAAGTGCAGTAAATGATCGCCTACTGGGATCCACTGATACCCAGGTTGAGAAACGAAGACTCCCCCGCCAAACTCTCGATGAAGTTAAGGCATGGGCGGAGGCACGACAAAAGGAATTCCAGGCTGAGTTGGACGAACGCTTGCGTTCCGTGCAACAGGCCGACGAATTCGAATACTGGGAGGATGACTCGGAGGAATCCGACTCCGACGCGAACCCTCGCCATAGGGCAAAAGGGAAGCATAAGGAAACGGAATCCCAACCGAAAAGGCATTTTGGACAAGCCTTCAAACCAAAAAGCACAGGTGGAAGTCCACGAGACTTCTCTAAAACGTTCAGACCAAACGTTGCAAATGCAGGAACGTCCAAATTTGCAAGGGACATTGCTGAAGCAATCGCCCCAAAGAGTGCCAAACAAATGCCCAACATAGGCACATATGACGGTATATCTGATCCAGACGATCATTTGAACAGGTTCATAGCAGGGGCAACCGTCAGCAATTGGACGGAACCCACGTGGTGTTACATGTTCCAAATGACGCTGGTTGGGGCTGCTAGAGCATGGTTCGATCGTCTACCGGTCAACCACATCTACGACTGGGCAGACTTCCAACAAAAGTTTAGCCAACACTTCAGCCAGCAACGGAAGTATACCGAGGAGCAATGGACAATCCTCAAATGCATACGAGAGGAAGACGAATCTCTGCCAAACTTCATCACTCGCTTCAACTCAAAGAAGCTAAGTTTGGGCAATATCAGTGAAGATCTTGTTCGCGCTGCCTTCATCCAGGGCGCACATGACCCAGAGCTCATCCGCACCCTAACGGGTAAAGATGGCATGCCATCCACATGGGATGGCATCATGACAGCAGCAAAACGCTATGCGGAAACAGAGAAACAACTGGGTAGAGATCTCCCACAGAGCACAAACCTCTACACCCAGAGGACGAGAGAAGACAACGTCCTCACCGCCCGATTAAATAAAAAACGAAAGCTAGGCATCTGGCAGTCAAGGGTAAACTTTGACACCTCATCCGGCTTGCAAAATCGGTTGGGCGGAAGGGATAATGTACAGTCGCACCGGAACTCCAGATGGACGCCACTCACCAAAAGCGTCACTGAGATATTCGCCACTGAAGGGCTCCCATGGCCAAAACCGCCAATAATCCGACATCGTCACGATGCAGATCGGAGCAAATACTGTGACTTTCACAAGACAAAGGGCCACAACACTGAAGAATGCATAGATGTAAAAGATATGGTCGAAGCATTTGTCAGAGATGGGACGCTCGCGCACCTCGTGGCGTAATAAAGGCTGAGCAGGCGGGTGCGTATAGAACCCCAGCTGGGGAAAACACGAATCAATTCCAGCTTCAAAATCGAGACTACATGCTGCGTAAAGAACGAGATCCCGAACCAGGTGCGTATCGGCTCGATGGCACTCCCATCCCAACAAGGAAGGGAGCTCATTTACACAGTTTGCATGTAAATCAATTCCAATTTGTAAAGAAAAGGCCAAGAGCCACTTCTAATGGAAATGATTCTCTTTAAGAACACCGAAGCTGATGATTTTACATTTATACTTTTCTGAACTAATATGCCGGTTTTCACCGCATAATTACGTCGTCATTGCATGGGAAGGCGGTCCTACCCGCACGAACCCAGCAACGTGACAAACCTTCACGCAGGTCAGTTGAAGGGGAAAAAGTTCAGCACCCAAAAATGAAAGTGCCGGTCTATCCGCATGAATCATTAAGGAAACTGAATAATAACCAATCAACAACCGCGCGTCGAACGGTTAAACTATCCAACACTGGTGACGGCATTCACATTACGTGAAGTCGTTGCGTGGGAAGGCGGTCTTACCCGCACGAACCCAATAACGTGGCAAACCTTCACGCAGAGTCAGTTGAAGGAGGAGTTCAATTATCCCATTAAATGAAAGTGCCGGTCTATCCGCATGAATCATGAAAGGAAAATGAACACTAACCTATCGACAACCGTGCGTCGAACGGTTCAAAACAAAATTCTTAAAAAGGATAAGGAAAACCTACACACAGGTCAGATATGGGTAAAGTTTTGCCATCCTACTAAGTGCAAGTGACGGTTCTACCCGCACAATCACGAAAGAGGAAGCAAAACTTCACACCTACTATCAACCACGTTCAAAGGTTCACTTATCCTCAAAAGATGAGAAAAACCTACACGCAGGTCAGATATGGGTAAAGTTTTGCCATCCTACTAAGTGCAAGTGACGGTTCTACCCGCACAATCACGAAAGAGGAAGCAAAACTTCACACCTACTATCAACCACGTTCAAAGGTTCACTTATCCTCAAAAGATGAGAAAAACCTACACGCAGGTCAGGTATGGGTAAAGTTTTGCCATCCTACTAAGTGCAAGTGACGGTTCTACCCGCACAATCACGAAAGAGGAAGCAAAACTTCACACCTACTATCAACCACGTTCAAAGGTTCACTTATCCTCAAAAGATGAAAAAAACCTACACGCAGGTCAGATATGGGTAAAGTTTTGCCATCCTACTAAGTGCAAGTGACGGTTCTACCCGCACAATCACGAAAGAGGAAGCAAAACTTCACACCTACTATCAACCACGTTCAAAGGTTCACTTATCCTCAAAAGATGAGAAAAACCTACACGCAGGTCAGGTATGGGTAAAGTTTTGCCATCCTACTAAGTGCAAGTGACGGTTCTACCCGCACAATCGCGAAAGAGGAAGCAAAACTTCACACCTATTATCAACCACGTTCAAAGGTTAACTTATCCTCAAAAGGTAAGAAAAACCTACACGCAGGTCAGATAAGGGTAAAGTTTTGCCATCCTACTAAGTGCAAGTGACGGTTCTACCCGCACAATCACGAAAGAGGAAGCAAAACTTCACACCTATTATCAACCACGTTCAAAGGTTAACTTATCCTCAAAAAGTAAGAAAAACCTACACGCAGGTTAGATAAAAGTTAAAGTTTAGCCATCCTACCAAGTGCAAGTGACGGTTCTACCCGCACAATCACGAAGGAGGAAGCGAAACTTTAACCCACTATCAACCACGTTCAAAGGTTCTTATTCTAAACACTTGGAAAATTGCTAATTTAAACTAAGTATGCAAGTCATAAGTTTATAAAGCAAGGAACCCAAACAAGGAAATAACAATCTTATACGCAAAAAGATTAATATTTCAAGAATATATTACAAGAATGGCCGGGTAACTACCCGCCTAAAAGAAAAAATAAAAAACTATACAAGTCTTAGCAATGGGAAGGGATCTTCAGGATCAAGCCTCAGGGCCGCTTCCACTTGGACCCGCTCCGTCAGAAGAACGGGGTGGTTCGAGGAACGCTTTGAGGACAGCTAACCCATCATCAGCAGCAGCTACTTCGTCCACCTTCTCCACCACTGGATGCGGGAAGGCGGCGTATTGGTTCAATGCTTGGTCATAAATAGCTTCAGTATCCACATTGAACAAAGGGAAGTTGGAAGGCGGGACGCCTTTCTCAACAAACCCTAGACCAAGCATGAAGCCGGCCTTTTCCCCATCATCATGAGAAGCGTTGAGGGCTGCGGTCATAGCATCATCGTAAGAGGTCTCTGAAAAGACCCGACGCACAACCTACAAAGAAAACACAAGTATTAGAACCTTTTCTTACAAAAGAAATGCGTGAAGATAAATCTAAACATACCTGAGGCAACGCTTCTCGAAGAAGCCATCGGAGGGCAGCTTGAGCTTCGGTATGGGCGCGTTCGGCTTCGCTCTTGTTAAGGTTGGCAAGTAAAACTTCCTTAGCGGCAGCCTCTTCGACGCCCTTAAGCTTCCGCTGGGTCTGGTCAAGCACCCCCCTTTGGTCCAGGATTTCCTGGAGTTTCTTGGCATCTTCCATTGCCAAGGCATCATGAGCGCGTTGGAGAGCCTCTAATTTGGCCTTGAGCTCCTCATTCTCCACACGCAAAGGCTCAGCAACGGCTTCAGCCTTGGCAGCCCTCTCGGTTGCGTTTCGCGCAGTCTCCCTGGCCAGCCGAAGCTGTTCATTCACAGCTTGGGCAGCCTTGGAGCGGGCCTCGAGTCGCGCCTGAACTTCAACCTCGAGGGCCTTGAAGGCCTTCTCCTTGTCGGCGGCAGCTGCCGCCAGCTGTTGGTTCTCCTCCCGAAGAGCACGCGCCTCAGATATGTCCTTGGCGTGAGCTGCTTTCAACTTGTCGTTTTCACGACAAAGCAGCTCGACGCGCGGCTGCATCCGGGCCTGGAGAACCCGAAGCTCATTAGTTAGCCTACCCTCCTGGTAGCTAACCATGGCTTCCCCCAACGCGCCCGGAGGAGCAGCGTGGCGAGCCCAGTCCACGCACTCCACGGGTGTGCGAAGGGTTGTTCCTCGGCGTATGTTCCATCGAGGAACATACACTTCATTGGAATCCGACACTGCAAAAGAAACAAAAGCAGTAAGGAAAAGATGATGAAAAACATAAGGGAAAAAGAAAGGAACCCTACGCACCTGTAGGGTCAATGACAGGCCGATAGCCGCCAAACCCATCACCTGAACCTAAAGGAAATCCATCCAACAGGTCAGGCAGACGGGAAGGTGGCAAAGATCGGCGTGAAGCCCTGCGCGTACCTGATGGTCCGGCCATCGGTGCCGGTGGCGCGGGCATGGTGGCAGCCGCCGTGGTCGCCGTCGTTGTCTCCGCCGCGGTCGCTGCCTCCTTAAAAGCAGCAGTAACCGCCGGTTCCGTGAAGGATGCTGTAAAAATCGCACTCACGGCCGGCGGTGACGTCACTACCGGAACAGCTGGCTCAAAGGAATGAGCAACTGGACCAGCGGATACAGACGCAGGCGCCTGGGTCGACGCCTCAGGAAGGCTGACCGAGCCTACCGTCATTGGCGGGGAGGTATTCCCCTGCGGTTCACCCCGGAATGCGTCAACACCCACGCCTGCACAAAGAAGAAAGTGTTAAATTTATAGTGATAAATCTGCAGACATTATGATTATACTTACGGGTTTTCTTGACCCTGAACGTACGGACGGGCGGGGAGGAACCCGATGGAGCCGGCCTCTTGGTACCGGTCACCGTCGTCTTCATTGGTTCTCCGGAGGTAACGGTCGTAGCCTCCGGAGCAGTGCTCTTCTCACCACCGGGCTTCCCCGCCACCTCTTCACTATCTGACTCCGAGTCAGAGAGAACCACTGGATCAGCTGTGGAGGCCTTCTCCTTCCCCTTCACGCCGGCAGCAGCCTTCTTCTTCCGCACAAGGGGAGGACCATCTGCGGATTCCTCAGAAGAAGACAGGATGTAAGGATTTCCAGCAACGGGTACAGCATTGAGGGGTTCAGGATAGAATATCTCCTTACCTGGCCGCCGGTGGCTCAGGATCTCTTGGCCCGGCGGATAGACCTCCACAAACCTATCCGCCGTTTGCTCCAGGATGGGCAACTCATTGTCGTCCAGAGCACGAGTGCCCACCCGCACGGGACTGTCAGCCTCCCGCGGGAACAGGAGCGACTCCAAATTATTCCCCTCTGAAAGAAAATAAACAGTTAGAAAATAAACTAATATCAGCAAGAAAGACAAGACATACCATAAGGAATAGAGTTCAAACCGTATTCGAGAAGGATAGGAAACCGGGACGCATCCTTCCATACCCGGCTCATCCCCAGCAGCACCATCCCGGACTCCGCAAACCGGTAAACCGGAGATTGGACCCGGGATATCTTCGCGAACCATTCCGCCTCCTGGTAACTGGAAGCATGAAGGCTCGGAAGCGCTTGACCCTTCTTGAACTTCATAGCAATGGGGATGGCGCGGGCAGAGATGTAGAAGAACTCCCGCTTCCACGATCGGAGACTGCGCTCGGTCACGCAGATCTTCAAACCCTTAATACGGGTTGTCAGGGTGTACCACCCCTGGACGCACCTCCAAGTATAGAAGGTCATCAGGCGGTCCACATAGGGCTCAATACCCAGAATCCGGCACACCCACTCGAAGTGCCGGACCTTGGCAATCGCCATCGGATGCACCTCGGTCAGGTGCACACCGTGCCTCTCCAGGACACGATACATAAACTTTGTCAATGGAAACCTAAGGTTCCCATAAACAAAGAATGCAGCATATACCCCGATCTTGCCACTGGGGGCATCGTACACAGTCTGGTGGGATTCAGGAAACTCAGGCTCGAAAGACTCGAGCATGAACTTCCTGACTATGTACTGGTACTGATCGAGAGGTAGAGCACACTAGCACTCGCCAGCAGTACTCCTATCGTCGGCTACAGCTTCAGCATCATGAGAAGACATTTTTGCAGAAAGAAGAGTGATTTCGGGAAAATGCTTGCCTGAAAAAGGGGAGTATTTGCCGGAAATCACTAAGAAGAAGAAGAAGAGAGGTGAAAGTGTGGATTACAAAGGGGCCTCTCCCCCTTTATATACTAATCGCAATTAATGCGGTGAATTTAATGCGGAGGAGAGAGAAATCGAAGGTGCAATGAAACTATGACACGTGGCAAAAAGCAGGCTGGCAACAGCTGTTGACAGGACGCGTGCCAGTAATTTCGCGGCCACGCGCCCGAAAAATCGTGCCCACGCGCCAGGAAAAGCGTCTGGAATGACCATGTTCTGTCACGTCACCATAACTTCCTGCACGTCCTGACACAGTCAGAAGAAACCGTCGCACGACGTTTCAGAGGTTTGGACTGTTCTTATCTTTCCACCAACTCTTCGAATTTCAAAATTCAAAATTTAAAAATATTAAAAAGTAAGCGGGAAAATACCCTACCCCTTGGCAAACAAGTAACCGTTAGACGGATGCGGGTACAGTGTAAAGGCAAAACCCTTCACATACCTAGCACCCGCAGGAAATTGAAGCCAAGTAAACCTTGGCGAACAAGTAACCGTTAGACGGATGCGGATACAATGTAAAGGCAAAATCCTTCACATACCTAGCACCCGCAGGGAATTGAAGCCAAGTAAACCTTGGCGAACAAGTAACCGTTAGACGGATGCGGGTACAGTGTAAAGGCAAAACCCTTCACATACCTAGCACCCGCAGGGAATTGAAGCCAAATATTCCTCGGCAACCAAGTAACTATAAGACAGGTGCGGGTACAGTGTAAAGGCAAAACCCTTCACATACCTAGCACCTGCAGGGAATTGACGCTAGGAATACCTTGGAAGTAAAGTAACCGTAAGACGAGCGCTGGTACAGTGTTAAGGCAAAACCCTTTACATACCTAGCGCTCCGCTGGGAATTGAAACCAGGAAGGATCTTCTGGGCAATGCTTGCGGAAACGGAAATAACATCCCCGCATAGCGGGAACGTTGAGAACTACGTTGTTTGAAGCTCCAGGATGGAATTGGTGGTTTTAGCATAATTGATCACTATGTTCAAAACTACCAAAACCTCATGGAGAATCCACACAACTAGGACTCAATGCTCCTGACTTGCGAGGAGGTTACAGACCTACCCGCATCATACCCAAAGACCAAGCAGGAAACTCGGGCATTTCTGCAAGTGACAAGGACTTCCCATGGAAAACCTTACAAAACCCTTTTCAAAACCCTTTGCTTAAGTCCAAAAGTTCACCTCACTTTATTAAACACGCATGAGAAGAACATTGGACTGGGGGGACTTGAAGAGGTAGGTCCCAGCAGAGCCCAGTTGGACCCGCAAGACTCACCTTAAACAGGGACGTCTGCGCAGAGACCAACTGGATCCGCAGGACCAACCATGCTCAGAGACGTGACGTCCTTACGCGCAGTATGCAAGCTGGTCCCGCAGGAAATGCCTCCCATGGTGAAGGACTCCGCCTGTTCCCGCAGCCTCGGATACAAGCCATGAGGGAAGGCCACCCGCGCAGCATGGCTACACGCACTAGGTACTTAGCTCTCGATCATTCAGTGTCACCTGAAGGGATGAGCAAAGCCGGGAGCAATCCCGCACAGAGGCGGGAGGGGGAATACTCCCGCCCAAATAAGCCAGTCTGTATACTGAAGGACCTTTTACTGTACCTGACGAGGTATGGGCGAAAGATCTGATCAGGGATACGACAGCTCACTGATACAGTATGGCGAGCAGCATGCTCCTGTACTGTATCACTATTAAGCCGCTGCCTACTCACCAACTACTGTCATACCACGTGCGTAGCCGGCAGTTGGTGGAAAGGGAATAGTATACAGCAGGCCTGGTCGCTATCAGCCGCTGCCTACCCACCAACTACCAGCAGGGCACGTGCGTAGGCTACTGTTGATGAACAGGAACACTGTTGCAGCCGGCCATAGCTCCTTGGAAACCTACATCCGGCTATAAATACCCCAAATGGTATGATCATCGAGACACAACATATCTTATTACATTATCATATTATCATCATAATATACCTGATATCTGCTCTAGCAATCTCTTAATATACTTCTATATTTAAAGAGCAATCTAGTCTGATTCTCACGCCGGAGGGTGGTCACAAGGAGGAACCCCCCCCCCCTTCTCAGTGACGAGCTCACGGTGTCTGTTTTGCAGGTTATCAGAAGAACCATCTTCCAAGGGTCTAACCCCTCGTGGGAAACATCTCTCCAACCCCCAGGTTACCAGTAATCTGCCCGGGGTCCGGTTAGTGTTTCTTCAATCACCAAAGGAAAAACATGAAAAATACAAAAACCGACATATCATGGTATCATACGTTAACCCTCCTTCCTTTTGGCTACCACAATTAATTTCTTTAGTTTTACTAGTGAGTCGCAAACCATATCAATCTCATTACTACAAGTAATATGTCACAAAGAATAATAATAGAATATCACTACATTGTATAGCACTTATAGGTTACAATAGTCTCGTCCTTTATTACTACTAACAGGTCACAATACTTATGAATTTTGTTGCTTACACAGTTACACATAACACAATCACCTTACAAGTTTCCCAAAGATCGGAACATAAATAAACCATATGGATGATTGGTTTATGAGCCATGTATTACCTTACCCACCTTGGCCCGTATACTAGATTCTTGGATTTCCTTGCCCAATCTTAGAACTCGTAAAGCCAAAATAATACATGTTAACTTGACATAATCCAAGGTAGGAATGTGCAAGAAACCGAAAAAACCGTCCGAAACCGAAAAAACCGAACCGAAACCGACGGTTTGGTTTTATGTTTTTGTAAAAACCGCACTAACGGTTCGGTTTTGGTTTTACATGTATAAAAAAACCGAAAAAACCGAGCCGAACCGAATTCCTATTTTTTTAAATATATTATATTAAGTAATTTATAAGAATTTAATAAATTTGTAACTCCAATATTTTTGATCAAATGTATAATAGTCTATTATTTTACAATTAACAAAATTATTTATACCTAAATTCATTATTTTTTGCCAACTTTTTTTCGGCCTAAAATTTTAAAGCTCAAATGGCAAAAACCGAAAAAACCGAAGCGGAACCAAAACGAAAACCGAAAAACCGAAACCGAACGGTTTCAAAAACTCCAAAAACCGAAGTTTTGGTTTTAGCTAAAAACCGCACCGAACCGCACCACGCACACCCCTATCCAAGGCATAATACACCCATTTTTTAACAACCCAAGCGTCTGAAGAGGTAGGTCCCAGCAGAGCCCAGTTGGACCCGCAAGACTCACCTAAAACAGGGACGTCTGCGCAGTGACCAACTGCTCCAGCAGGACCCACCATGCTCAAAGAACCTTACGCGCAGTACGCCAGCTGTACCCGCAGGGAAAGCCTCCCAATGGTGAAGTACCCCGCCTGTTCCCGCAGCTGTGGATACAAGCCATCAGGGAAGGCTACCCGCACTAACAGCAAGGCTACACGCACAAGGTGTTAGCTACTTCAGTAGTCACATGAAGGAATGAGCCAGGCGGGAATACTCCCGCCCAAGTGAGCCAGTCCGTATGCTTCTGGAAGGTCTTTCGTACTATACCTACTAAGGTATGGGCGGAACAGACAAATTGACCAGAGCAGCCCATGAACCAATCACAGGGTGACAGCTCACCGACAACAATACGAGGAGGAGCACCCTCTAGTACTGTTTGTCACTATTAGCCGCTGCCTACTCACCAACTCTTACGAGGGGACGTGCGCAGCCTACAGTTGGTGGAACAGTGCGTAGCCGGCAGTAAAGGAACAGTATACAGCCGACCTTATTACTGTTGGCCGTAACCTATCCACCAACCAGCATGGCCTGTGCATAGTCCACTGTTGGTAGAACAGGAATACTATTCAGCCGGCTGTACCTGCTTGGAAACCTACCCTCGGCTATAAATACTCCAACACCTTGTAATGGTAAGGACATCATCTGATATCTCAATCTTATCTAGCAATCTCTTAATATACACTTATATTCAGAGCAATCTAGTCTGATTCTCACGCCGGAGGGTGGTCACAAGGAGGAACCCCCCCTTCTCAGTGTCGAGCTTACGGTGTCTGTTTTGCAGGTCCCCCGAAGAATAACCTTCTCTGCCGGACCTCATCCGTGGGAAACATTACTTAACCCCCAGATTATCTATAATCTGTCCAGGGTTCACTTAGTGTTTCTTCAGCGTCAATTGAATCAAACAATATGAAGACATTTAATATATTATGAGTTCACTAAAATCATAATTCGTTGAAGCGTTTCATCAACACCTTAAATGCACACTTTCTTCAAGTATTAACACACTGTTTTTTTAGAGATGGTTCAACAGAAGGAGAGGGGTGGGGGGGGGGGGAGGGGGGGGGGTGGGGTGGAGCTCGATGAGGGACTCCGGGCCATAAGGAAGCTTTGCCCATGTACGTATGGTGCAAACAAGCCAAGCCACTCGCGAGCTACTCAAGATCATGTCGATAGAAAGCTCAAAACGATGCGATCCGGGGCTTAACCTCAATTAAAGCTCGTTTATTATCAAGTCCGAGCACGATGCTCATACGGGAAAATCCTTAGGCTCGTCGAGCCTTAATGAGTGTTGTATATTTTTACGTTTAACTCTTTTGGACTTCTATCTACTAATTTTAGTATTTGTACAGCCGAGTTTTGGGCCACGCTCGAACTTGAAAAATGGCACGAACCGAACTTGAGTTTTGGAAAAAGAGATTGAAACGAGCCGAGCTCATGCTTTCATAAGTCAAAACGAGCTAAGCTCGGGTCTAGTCAAGCACATGCTCGACTCGTTTACACTCCCTGGTCGTGGCTTTTTTCTGCTACTCTCCCAAATTTCTTTCTAAATTCGACCAAGAATTATGAGAACTCTTTTTGACCAACTTAATACACCTATTACAAATGATAGTATGGTCCTTTTAAGTTTAAAACTAGAAAATTAAGTTTTAGTACTAACACCTTTGGTCCTAGACTTAATTCTGAGAGTTAAAACTCAAGTTGTTTCCACCACACAATTGTCCTGTAAGTTTAAGACATGATTAAACACCCTAATGATATAAACCAATTTCAGCAAACTTTTGGATGTAATTAAAACCTTTCCCAAAATTAAAATATTCATTTTAGAAGAATAATGATTTTATTTAAAAACAAGATGTTACAACTTTCATATTAGGAAGTTCAATACAAAGTTACTATACTGAGGTATCATGGGTATCTAAACTCATCCATCCATGTGGTCAACTGGCTCGTAATGTTATGCATAAGTTGGTGTTATGCTTCGGTGTCATAATACAAACTAGAAGATCGTTATCATGTTTGTGATTAACGATGCAAAATTTCGTAACTAGAAGATCATTATCAGTATAATTGGGATTGTCATTCAAAAGGGGGTGGCGGCTTGTTGCCCGCTTATCCACCTTTCTATTGTAATCGGATACTTTTATTTAATATATGATTATTTAATATATGAAGATTGAAATCCAAATTTTAATAAATCCCTAATTAGCGAATCAAAAGGTTGAGTAACCTTTTATAGTTACACTTACATCTATTTTGCATCCGGCCCACTCATAAACTGGCTGGACCAATGTGATAAATAACCTTGTAATATGACTATTAAGATGTCATTGTACAAACGAATCTACACTTTATTGTTTTATTACTTGAATATAAACCAAAACACATAAACTGGGATTAGGAATTTCAAAAGAAATTAAAAAATTATTTTCTTAAAGAAGCCAGTATTCTTCAGAAGAAATAATACTAGTACAGAATTACAGCATGAATCGTAAATAACTTCTAACAAAGAGGTAACATAAATAAAAATAGAATAACTTAACTAAATAGAAAACAAAATTAATTAAAACAAACTTTTAAAGGATATAAAACAGAAATAGTACAAATATATAATAGGTGATACGTGAGCTTCCAATCGGCATTTTGATAAAAATAAATAAATAAATAAATAAAAAATAAGTGGTATACTTCCCAAACAAATGGTTGTGGTCCTTGTGGATTTAAATCCTGCAAATCGTAGCTTGTGATAATTTTAAAAGTATAGTAGGTGTAGAAAAACAGTTGAATTCCTAAGTAATTTGATTTTTGATACATAACTTGAATAATAAATATACAGAGAAAATGCCATCTGTAAGGTCTTTTTTTGCAAGGCCCGGCCTGCTCTAAGGCCCACCTATGTTAACCTACAAATACCTAACATTTAAGTATTTGATGAGAACTTAACTAGGGACAAAAAATCAAGCCATCTTTTATGTTGAGGTTGGTCCAATATATAGCATTTAAGTATTTGTTGAGAACTTTACTAGGGACAGTTGTTTAAAGTTAAGTGATAACTAATATTTCAGCTTTATAATAGTTAGTTCAGTCAAATGAAGGTAACATTGTTTAAAACTTTCATTAATTTTAATGTTTTCAGTTTTCACGATTGTAAGGAAATAACTTGTATGAAAAATGGAGTATATGATAACCACAGTTGTAAGGTCCCGTTACTGGTGTCCTACATTGGACGTTGGATTTACTTATCAACATAGTTTTAAATATTAGAGTTAATAAAACTTTACGCGGAATGTAAAAACTTCATAAAACATTTCATAACAAACCATAGCTTGTCTTAAAACAATATCTCGTCCTTCAAAATAAACAAAGCATAAACTTAAACGTCTTGAGCCTTCCGATGCCAGCCTCTTATTCAATGCCACGTGTCCCCTCAAGCGAGCTGCCTCATCCTACTCACCTGCGTTCATACTAAAAGTCAGCTACGCTGAGTGAGTTCTAGTTAATCACACATTATACCATGCATACACTTACCCTTAATTATGCATCTAAAGATACATAATAATTACTTTACTACTTTACTTTCATTACATAATTCCATACATACGTTCATACTTTATTACTTTCATACTATGTAAATTACTGTCATTTTCTATCTCGGATATTATTAGGGTCTGATCCCTCTTTTCTTTGTCTATCTCAGATATTATTAGGGTCTGATCCATTTCTTGTCTATCTCAGATATTATTAGGGTCTGATCCCTTTTTACTTCTCTATCTCAGATATTATTAGGGTCTGATCCCTTTCTTCTCTATCTCAGATATTATTAGGGTCTGATCCCTCTTTCTTCATCTTCGTTCATACTATCTTTACATACCATATCATACATATACTTTATTTAATTGTTCATACATATTCATACGTTGTACATATATCTATCATACACATTTAACTATCATATACATACCTCCCTCGTTAACACGTGCAATATCCGAAGATCGTTCACGTGCCAACAAGCAACCATAATCACATAAGGCATACACTTATCACATAGGATAAATGTATTAACAATCACATCGAGTATGCACACAGCCCCGAAAACATAACAAGGAAATGGGGCTAGAAACTCACCTGGATCCTGTTGCGTTCACCGTTAATTGTTATTCCTTTCTTGAGCTGCGCGTGACTAACTGTATAACAATTACACGTATCAATTAACTATCACTACCCATATCGTCTTCCTAGTTTAAATTTTACCCTCAACGAACGGGGGTCCGGGGGCAGCGCCCCTGGCAGCGGGTATCTAGGGGCGGCAGTCCCTAGCTGGGTCCAAGGGGCAGAGCCCCTGGCTGGGGTCGATCTGCCAGGTCAGCTTGGAAAAAATTTATTTTCATTAACTGTCTTAAGTCATTTTCCATTAACATTTTAAATTATTTTCTAAGTTGGGCTTATTTGCAAAGCCTAAGATAATGAGCCAGTTTGCTTTATATTAAATATGGGCTTAGCCCAACAGAATGGGGGCGACCGAAAACATGGCCGAGAACTCCTGTTGACCGAAATCCCATATTTGACCGAGAACTCGTGTTTGACCGAGATCGCTGACTGAGAACGCTTGGTTGACCGAGAACTCTAATCGACCGAGAACATGGGTTGGCCGAGAACCCTCAATCTTGGCCGAGAACCCTCAGGTTAGGTGTGTTCAGCTCACCTTTATATTTTTATAACTTTTACCTAGCTTAGTAACTGTTTTATGGTTCATATCATGAACTTTAACCACCCCTTTCTATTCATACTAACCGTTTTACACCCATCACTATATCGTCATCTAGATCTAACCCGTTTTAGGTATAAAGCTTAGACCTTTATAGATTTAAAACGTTCTAGGCTAGATCTAGGGTTTCCTTTAAGAACCGTTCATAGCCGTGAGTCCATTTCGTCCATTTTAATCATCAAGCTTGCATTTTTATGATGTATCTAGACCCGATCTACTCTAGGTTTGAGTTTCATGATTAATCATTCATAAAAATGTAACCTTTAATCGTAGAGAACATACCTTATGATGTCTCTAGGCTACGGCTAGCTTGAGTTATGGACCTTGATCTTGTATTTAGCTTGTATCAAAAAGATCTATCAATAAAAGGCTTGATTTTGATCTCGGATTCTCGTTCTTGCTTGCGGCCTTAAATAGGGTGTTTGGGTGTGTGTGGTTTGAGTGTGGAGAGAATAAGATGGATAATATTGATGGAAATGGAAAGGATTAGGGTATAAGGGGTATTATACTCCCTTAAGCCCATAGACCTAAGGCCCATCTTTCCTTTTTGGTCCATGATTAATTCTATTTAATTAGCCTACTTATCTTTCCCTTTTTACCATTTTACTATTTATTTATTAACTCAAGTAAATTTTTCCGTCATAACGAGTCAATATTCATTATTATTATTATTCGAAATTTTGGGATGTTACAAGTCTTCCCTCCTTAAAGAGGTTTCGTCCCGAAACCTAACTTTTACATAAACAAATTCGGGTAAATCTTGCGCATCTCATCCTCAGCTTCCCAAGTAGCATCTGATCCCTTGCGGTGCTTCCATATCACCTTCACCAAAGGTATGACCTTGTGGCGAAGTTGCTTCTCCTTATAATCCACACACTCTATCGGTTGCTCAATGTAGTTCAGCTGTTCATCAACCTCGATGTCTGTCAGTGGGACGTGTCGTCAACTAGACATTTTCTCAGGTGAGAACATGGAAGGTTGAATTAATTCCTTCTAACTCTTCGGGCAAATCTAGCTTCTAAGCTACTTCGTCCACACGATCCAAAATCTTAAATGGTCCAATGTACCTTGGACTCAACTTTCCTCTCTTTCTGAATCGAATGATTCCCTTCCAAGGCGAGACCTTGAGCATCACATTGTCACCAACGTTAAACTCAATCGGTCGTCGTCGCTTATCAGCATAGGACTTTTGTCTGTCTTGAGCAGCTTTCATTCTTGCTTTAATCTGATCGAACTTTGGAGATGTTTCTTGAACCACTTCTAAACTTCCCATCTCTTTCTGACCAATTTCTCTCCAACACACGGGAGTTCTACAACGCCTACCGTAAAGCATTCCAATACTTGAATGATAACTGTTGTTATAAGAGAACTCTGCCAGATGCAGATGATCATCCCAACTTCCACCAAAATCTAATACACAAGCACGCAACATATCCTCAAGGGTCTGGATTGTCCTTTCAGACTGTCCATCGGTTTGAGGATGATACGCCGTGCTGATGTTTAGCCTCGTTCCCATAGCTTAATGGAATTTCTTCCAGAATCTTGAGGTAAAACGTGTATCTCTATCCGACACAATCGATAACGGCACCCCATGCTTAGTTACCACTTCTTTGATGAACAAGCTTGCTAACATTTATGACGAGATCGCTTCTCGTATAGGCAGAAAGTGAGCACTCTTGGTCAAACGGTCCACAATCACCCAGATGGTATCATGATGTTTAGTTGTACGAGGTAGCTTGGTTATGAAATCCATGGCGATGTGTTCCCATTTCCATTCAGGTATTTCAAGCGGTTGCATCCCCATAAGGCTTCTGATGTTCGGCTTTGATTTGTAAACAAGTTAAGCACTTACTGACATAGATCACCACATCGTTTTTCATTCCTGGCCACCAAAAATCTTTCTTCAGGTCTTGATACATTTTATTGGATCCTGGATGGATTGAATATCTTGACTTGTGAGCTTCGTCTAAGATTCGACATCTGAGATCTCCATGTCGTGGAATCCACATGCGGTCAAATCTGGTCTTAACTCCCTTAGTATTTTCCGTCAACTCGTTTTGTTGGCCGTAAATTCTTTCTTTCTTCACTAACCCTTCATCTGCTAGCACTTCCGTTTGCATTTTGACGATTTCTTCAGAAAGGCTAGAATTCATAATCAACTGATATGACTTCACTGTTGCAATAACTTCCTCATTCTTACGACTTAACGCGTCAGCAACAACATTCGCCTTACTCGGATAGTATTTTATGTCGCAGTCGTAGTCTTTTATCAGCTCTAACCACCTTTTTTGTCTCATATTCAGTTCCTTATGCTCAAAGAAATACTTCAAGCTCTTATGGTCAGTGTAAATGGTGCATTTGGTACCATACAAGTAGTGTCTCCAAATCTTTAAGGCATGCACTACTGCGGCTAGTTCTAAATCATGCATTGGATACGTACTTTCGTGAAATTTCAACTGTCTAGACGCATAGGCTATCACTTTCCCTCGTTGCATCAACACGCAACCTAATCCTTGATGCGAAGCGTCAGCACAAACAACCAAGTCTTCATCACCGTCAGGTAAAGCAAGGATTGGTGCTTGCGTGAGTCTCTTCTTTAACTCTTCAAACGCTTCTTCTTGATACCTTCCCCAACTGAATACTACCAACTTTCGGGTCATACCGGTCAACAGTGCGGCTATCTTGGAGAAACCTTCGATGAATCTCCTATAGTAGCCAGCTAACCCTAAGAAGCTTCGTATGCCAGTCGGATTCTGTGGGGTCTTCCATTTTGTTATCGCCTCAATCTTAGCTGGGTCCACGGTAATCCCTTCAGGATTGATCACGTGACCTAGAAACTGCACTTCTCTTAACCAGAATGCGCATTTTGAAAATTTAGCATATAACTTTTCTTTCTTCAGAGTCTCCAATACCTCTCTCAAATGCTCGGCATGATCCAACTCGTTCTTTGAATAAACCAGTATATCCTCAATGAAGACAATAACCGACTTATCTAACATCGGCCGACACACCCTATTTATCATGTCCATAAACGCTGCGGGAGCATTCGTTAGACCGAACGACATTACGAGGAACTCATAATGTCCATACCGCGTTCGGAACGCTGTTTTATGGATGTCTGCCTCATTCACTTTTATCTGATGATAGCCCGATCTGAGATCTATTTGTGAGATCCAACTTGAACCTTGCAGTTGGTCGAACAGATCATCGATCCTTGGCAAAGGATATCTATTCTTTGCCGTAAGCTTATTCAGCTCGCGATAATCCATGCACATTCTCATGCTTCCATCCTTCTTCTTCACAAATAACACCGGTGCGTCCCACGGGGAAACACTTGGTCTAATGAAACCCTTATCGAGGAGTTCTTGCAGTTGGGACATTAATTCTTTTATCTCGGACGGTGCTAGACGATAAGGCGCTTTCGCGATGGGTTGGGCTCCTGGTACTAAATCTATTTGAAATTCTATCTCCCGCTCCGGTGGCAACTCCTGAAGATCCTCAGGGAATACTTCTGGGTAGTCGCGCACGATAGGAACATCTTTCATTTCTTTTGTCTCGACCGTAGCGTTGACAACATACGCCAGGTAGGCACCCCATCCTCGTCGTAATAAACCCTCGGCTTTTATCATCGAAATGACATTAAGCCCAGAACTTTCCTTATCGCCATAAATCGTCACCTCACTACCATCCAAGGACTTTAACCTTATTATCCTACTCTTACACACTATCTGAGCTTCATACTCAGACAACCAATCCATTCCCAAAACCACATCGAACCCTCCAAAGGTCATAACATACAAGGTAACAGGGAACTCATGTCCCTCTAGCTCTATCTTAGCGTCCTTAACCACTTTCATTATCTTAACCGAAGTGTTACTAGCGTTTTCTACTATAAAGGTTTCAGACACTCGACAACAGTTTATTTTAGCTAGTTTACTAAATGGCGTGGCTACGAAACTTTTGTTCGCACCTGAATCAAATAATACCGAAGCGGAAATACCTTTTACTAGAAACGTACCTGTGACGAAATCCGGAATCTGCTTGGCTTGCTCTTGAGTTAGCATGTAGGCTCTGGTCTTTGGTCTTGTTGGTTCGGCATCCTTCTTCCCACTTCCTCCAGCTTCACCCTCAGTGCATTCCCTAGCAAAGTGACCTGTCTTACCGCACTTGTAACATGCGGGCTTAGCACTGCACTCGTGGGCATAATGACCGGCCTTTCCACACTTGTAGCAAACATTCGGTCCAACTCTGCACTCCCCAGCATGCATCTTCCCACACTTATAGCAAACGTCAGAACTCTTACCCCACTTGCACTCCTCACCATGCATCTTTCCGCAGGTCTTACACGACTTCTTCTCCCAAACTCTCGGGTGCTTGTTCCTTGGGTTCCACATTTGAGTACCGGGTCGTTTAACTGGAGAGACCCACTTCTTATCTTTCTTCTCGTCTTCCACCACAACGTCATCCACAGCTAGATCCTCGTAAACCATCTCTGCGAGTTCGACAGCAGAGTCAAAGGTAGCAGGTTTACTTGTTCTGACTAGCATGCAGACTTTCTGTGGCAATCCCCTCACATAGCACTTGATCCTCTTAGCCTCAGTGTTAACCATATCGGGTACCAACCTAGACATTCGGTTGAACTCGGTGGTATACTCACGATGGGTCATCAAAGGCATGGATTGAAGAAACAAAGGTGTTTAGATAAATAATATAAGTACCAACCACTAATTTAGATTAGAAGCAAGATTTGGGTGGGACTCATAAGCAGAGCTCAGGTTGGTCGTGTGTTTTATGCCAAATTTGGGCTCGACGCCTTCTAAATTGGTGTATAAATCGTCATCAATGGTGGAATTAGCAACATCTGGTGGACGGTGATGATAAATGTCATCAGTGGATGACGAATTCCTCAAATTGCGAAGGATTGAGATTGTTGACGACAAGAGAGAATTTGGGGAGAGCTAAACAACTGGTTCAAAAACTAGGGTTTAGTTTTGGGGATGGTGGGTCATGGGTGTGGTGGGTTGATTGGCGGTAGGGTGTTGTGGTTGTTGGAGTTTGATGGTGGCAGGTGGTGGTGTGGGGTCGGTGATGGTTGAATTATGGTACGTAGAAGCAAGAAAGGAGAGAGAGATAGAAGAGTTTATATTCTTTTAGCTTAAATTAATAAAATGTTTTTTTAAATTAATGGTAAAAGGATAAATTTGTCCTCATGTGCAACTAGGTTATGTAGCATTTGGAAATTTAAATTGTAAAGTACAAATCATGTCAATTTTAAGTTAAAGAAAAGGCGATGGAATTTGATACAAACATAAAGACATATTTGTAAGTCTGTCTAAATTGAATGAATTAGAAACTTCTTTAAAACTTTCGCATTTACACTTAAACATATCACTTAGAAACATACGTTAGCATATCATACTTAACATAACATGCATATGCGCAACATAATATATGTAGCATAACACATGGCATCCTATACTTTGAGAATGTGCACACCTGACATGATCGTCACCACTCCATTCCAGTTGTGTGTGTGTGGGTGTGAGATTGGTGATGGGTAGTGGACCGCGCATCTTATTTGTGTTTTTCGGTGCTACCAGGGTAAGGCCTCCCTTATTTGACCTCCCCTTTAACTTGTGTGGTGTGGTGTTTAACTAAGTTTTTAGTGAGGTACTGAGGTGGCATATGGCCTCACTCTAGAATGTATGTTCAAATAAGACACGCCTTCTCTTTTAGAAAATAATTAAACATAACATTTGAAAGAGTTTGTTTGGTTCAATAATTGGGCTTCTAGCTATATACGTATGAAACCATTTGAAATCTCTATTTTGCCCTCCAATTATTGGGAGAAAAAGTTTGAAATTGGACCGGCTGCATAACGTAAGCGTTAACGTATTATGTTGTGGAACTGTTGCAACTTCGTCTTTCATACAAAGAAAAGACATGGCGGAGGAATGATGCCAAACTAGTCAAACGTTGTTCCACCACAAAATGCATATATATATAGATAAGATTTTGATAATGACAAGAGAGTTATCATCACTGCAAATGACTTACTTCTATGTAATATATATAACATTCAAGTAATAAATTTACTTTTACATTTAACAAATTTCATTTATTTAAGAGTAAACAATGAATTTTACACTAAATCAGACAAATATAAAAATACAAGTGGGTATTATGTAATTAATTTTCATATACACTTTTTATAAATAAAACACGTTACGTATACATGCCTATATATACTTTTAACTCAGAAGTTTATAAGTTAGTAAGGGTAAATATTACGGATGATACCTATACTGAGTAAATTACAAATTTATCTTTAATTTTTATTTTTTGATAGATTTGGTCATTAATACAGATTCTTATTAAAGTTGGCCATTTGATAATGTTAAATTAGTTTGAGGATGATATCTTTTCCCTTATCTGTTATTTGCATAGGCTAATCCCTTAATAATTTGTGATTTGCACAAGCTGAAGATGATCCTCGTATTAGAAGGTGTGTACCTTCACACCAACATTTTGAATGGGTGATCAAATGCAAAGAAGTATACATCTCCTTTCTTAACCTAAAAGTTTTGGGTTTCAACTTGAAATTCGGTCTTCAAACCGCTTGTAAGTTGTAATTTAGAGGGTGAATATCGAATACAAATGGTGAGTTCACCAAAACCTTTACATTGGATAACGATATGAATCTAAATACCTTATATCATTTTAGGTACTTTCGAGTTTCTAAATCGGAGGAGGGAAAGGCGAATGTAAGTTTCAGGTGTGACATTCGTCATTTTCGGTTTAACTTATATTTATTTTTGTATCGAGAACCCGACCCGTTTTGGTCTTTCGAATCTTTCGTTGTTAATAAAATATTGGGTTTTATGTTCGTTTATGTTACATAATTGTCGGATCAAGAAATCATCTCTTTCGGTATGTTAAAACACCTTTTTTTTTTTGCTAAAAACGAGTTAAAACAAACTTAAGGGACTAAAATTGTTAAATAACAAAAGCATGTAACTCTTGAAAGCAACATTATGGCCAACCCTTCACTCTTTCTCTATATAAACAAGACCAATGCATTCTATATGGGTTTGCTCATTCTATTCAAACTCTTCCCAATCTTGATCTAAGTAATCTTCTTCAAACTCTTGATAGTTTGACTTCTCAAGGTCAAACTAATACTAATATTTGTTTCTAACTAATTTTTGTTAATTAAAGTTTGTTATTATAGTTTGTTTAATGCATGCTCCCCTTGTTTCCTTGGCTTTTTCTTCTCCGGCCATGGTCGGTTTAGGTGTATTGCTAGGCAAGGCTTCATGGAGAACTATTATAGTCCTTGTTAAAACTTTAAATTTTGTTTAAACTATTATAGTCTTAGTTCTATTTATTTTAGTTTCCAAATCATTTTAATGAGTTCTATGGTAATGGGTATCTGGCAACCATCCTCAGTTTCATCCCGAGTCAAGAGCCTAACCAAACCGAACTTTTGTTTAAATATTTTATTGTTAACATATTGTATATAAGACTTGAGTATTATCAATTCTGAGTTTATTTTAATAAGTTCTATGGTATTGGGTATGTGGTAACCATCCTCGGTCTTATTCCGAGTCAAGGACCGAACCAAGACTGAACTCTAGTTTAAATGGTTTATATTTAAAATGATTTATTAATATGTTACATGTAAGATTTGTGTATTATAATTTTTAAATTCCTTTTAATAAGTTCTATGGTATTGGAAATGTGGTAACCATCCTCGGTCTTATTTCGAGTCAAGGCCCAAACCAAGACCAAACTAAACCGAGTTCACTCGCTTAGTACACATTAGTTGTGTTTTGGGCCAGCGAATCTCGCATTTTTCTCTAAAACTATATTATAAACTAATTTTAATTATTTTCTCAAAACACTTGGTATGTTGGATCCAACTTGATCTTATGACAAGTTTGGACCGACAAAACCAAACACTCGCTTAACGGACGTCGAGGTTCTTCTTAATAGAACTACACACTTGGTTAAGTTTCTTTTGATTTCATGGAGTTATCTCATAACATTTATTACTTTGGAATCTCGGCTTCGAACTTGAGCAATTATCAAGACTCGAAATGATAAATCCGAACACTCGTAAAATCTCGTTTTGGTATCTGTTTAACAAAGGATCTTGCAATATTGCAACATTACCCATAAAATTTACTTATCAAAGGTTAAGTAAAACAAATGAATAGAATACCGAGACCCGACTTCGAGTAAACTTACTTTTCAAAACCCTTTACTATAATTTCTTATGTATTTACATTTTAGCCTTCTAACTTTAATTAATTATCTTACTTGTCATGTTATTTTTACTTTAATGCTTTTAAGTCCATATACTAACTCAAGACCCTCTTTAATCTAGGTCCTGCTTGTTGAACTTACCTTTCTATTTTATCGCAAACTAATCCTTCAAGTTACTTATTTCATGTGAGTACATTTCATCCCCATTTTCACTTTTATACTTTGGGGGTAATATGCATACTTATTCAAAACAAGAATGATTTAATATACTCTATCCTCAAACCACAAACTCTAGGGTGTATGATACTTAGAATACTTGCTCTATTGTGTGTTTTATGTTTCATATGCTTTACGTGCACGAGTGTTTATTTTGTTGACGTTGAGCCTCAATAAGTATGATCATACGCACCCCTAACTATTAGCCTTGTGCTAGTAGAATAGGACCTCATCATACGAGTATGTTGGTTGTTACCGATTAGAAAGGATCCTAATTTATTTTTGATTTATACACCGCAATTGTTGCTTTTATTTATAGTTTCATATACGAGTTGTGGATTTTGCCTCATATTATATATACTCAAAACTATGAAATTGCTTACTAACATACGTGTTGTCAAATTATATTTTATGCATTGTTACATGTTTGATTATTGGTTAATTGGGTTTGAAGACGCTATTTTATTTCGAGACCGTTTAAGTCATTAGAATAATGAACAATTTAAATTATTGCATTTGGTGTTATTTTATATGAACGGTGTTGTGTTACTTTTGATGATTAAATGAAGTGAATGAGTTGTTTAAATATTGCCACTCTAATAGTGTCACTGTCTTGTGTTCATGAGCAATTCGTTGCACCCCGGTATGTTCCTCCATTTTTAATCGGGGTATCATAAGGCTGCTTCTTGTTAATTTAATTTCAATTTAATTTGCATTGTATTCCTAGAGTATGAATACCCTACGTGTTAAACTTTGTAGTTTGATGTAAATTTTTTGAGTGTAGTTAAATAAATATAATAGTTAATTATGTGGATGCTTCATGTAGTAAAGCCTTATCGCACATTTCTTGTACGCCAAAATTCATGTTGTCCACTAACATGTGTTAACATATATACTTTATTAAAAAACGGGTAACGCCGTAACTTGTTATCCACTCTTATGTTATTATGTAATCACTGATTTTAATTAAGAAAAATAATGGTGAAAAAAATATATAAATTAAAATTTTACAAACCTTTTAAGTCTTTTTGATATGTATAAATGATGTCACAAGTTTAGACTACCTAATTATAAAATTTGAGTGATTAAAATGTTGAGGTGATTTTGATGAAACACTTAGAAAAATTTTGATTACTACTGAATGTATTTAACCTTTAATTTTCATCACTTTAATATAGTTTAACTACTTAAACAGTCACGAAACACCATAAAATAATTGAAGCCAGAGCCGTTTTCGAGAACCTCTTAAAATTTGAGGTCTGGGACAAGTAATAAATCGGGGCCATTAAATTGCTTTCTCCAATATTTAATAGATAATTTGACAATTTTACCAATAAGGATGTTTTGGATTGAGAGAATATGAAAAGTTTTGGATTTCAAGTCCATATACGATAAAATTAGTTAAAAAAGAAATTCGCTAATATTGTGTTGACGGCTTTTTGTACCGCCGCTAAACTCATTCAAACAACAATATATTTGACAGGTTTTGGTAATCAATGCACTCAAACTTTTAATCGATAACGACATATTGTACCGCCGCTTGATGAATATTAAAGATTCTCCAATCTTTCTTTTTGCCATTAAAAACATGTGCAAAAATTCGCTGACATGTATTTCAGTTCTTTGACATAAATGTGTTCATTTATGGACCGCAGCTATAGTTGAAATAGAAAGCTACTGGTGGTTTGAAACATTTGACATTTTCAGGAGCCGATATTCAGTGAACATAAGGCTCTGTTGCATACCCGTGAGCGTAAGATGATACATACCCCGTTAGTGTAATAGCAATATAGCATGCGTTGATAGTTGATACATTGTATTTTCTTTTTAGCTATTTATAACGAGCATTTTCAATCCATTCTCCGTCTCTATCTTTAAAAATACAATAAAAATCAGTGCATTTTCTCGATTCTCTCAAATTACATAATGCTTTTTATACATTAATCATTACGGTTTCTCTTTACTTCATTCACAATCACTTTAAAAAATATTAAAAAAATTTAGAGTGTGAATAGTGTTTTTACGAATCTAACCACGAACAGTAAATTTTTTCCCCCTCTACTCACAACAACTTAAAACCATACTCTAAAAATGAAGAATATACTCACATAAATTTAAAGAATCGATTTGGAATGTTCTATTAGGCATCTCTTTTTTTGAGTAAATTGCTACTTTGCACCCTTTAGCCCAAAAATTAATCTTTTGAGTTATGACAAAATCGGGGAGGATTAGATCAATTGGCGTAAGTTTGATGAATTAAACCTGTAAGTAATTATCTTTTATAGTTGTCGGTGACTAATCATTTGCTAGTTTGTCAATGAAAAAAAAACAAAACAAGAAAAAACAAAAAAGAAAAAAAGAAATTAAAAATGGAAAGAAAAGAAAAAAAAAGAGACACAACCTTCTGTTTCATCATGATTGATCCATGCAAATTTCCACGTAATTCGGATAAAAAGATTACGGTTTGAATCATGCGGTTTGACTCGACGGTATAGCGGCGTGGACCAAGAAAGAAAGCGTACGTCGATTGGTAACCGATATTTAGTTAACAGTAATTTACTTAAGTCCCTATATGTTTAGCCTATTGCAGTTTAGCACCTTCGATTTTAAAGATTTTACCATCACAAGAATGAAGCTAAGAGTACTATCTTTTAATTTTTTGCTAATCTTCTACATAATAAATATAATTACCATAGCTATAATCAAAATAATAGTTCAACTGTTTTAAAAAAAAATGGCTTAAGGGGTAATAAATATCAAATGCTTTTGGATTATGTTTAACCAAGTTTGATTTTAGCTGTTCTATTTCTTCTATTTTATTATTTTTTTTGAACGACTAACTAAGTAACACTGGGTACTCTGTACGCGGTCCCCATTGGCTAAAGGTAGCCCGAGCCGACCACGAGTCCGGACTGACGGAGCCCCTAGCGGTCCATCTATTGAGGGATTCCCCGGATAAAACCCGACCCATACACCCGCCAAACGGCACGACAGCGAGGAGCCGGTAAACCGGGTGAGATCAGGACTCGAACCCTGGCAAGCCAGAGTCTCCCTCATATCTCTCATATAAATTGGTGATAGTGCCCCTACCTCTCACTAGTAAAGTGAGTGTTCTACCATTGAGCCACATCCAATTTATTCTTCTTCTATTTTATTTATCGAAAATAAAGTATTTTGAATAAAGTTAACTACTAAGATCTGAAGGCGAATATTTTAGAAAGATTTTGGGGCCTATCCCAGCTGCATCTAGACAAAAAAAGATTATATTTGGATAGTTCAAATATGGGGTGGTTTGGTTTCTAAATGTAGGCGTGTTACATGTTATATAATTTGAGTACTTGTTTGCATTTTCTAGATAGTTGAAGGGTTAGCACGTTAGAAGTGTTAGTTGAGTTGTTAGTTGTGTAACCGTGCTTAATCATTTCTAATGATCAGTAACGAACATCGACCAGTTTAAGTTATCTCTTCAATAGCGTTTCTTTCTCTTTTGTAACATCCCAGAAACTTCCATGGCAATTTTGCCAATTCTAAAAGTTAAAGGACCAAATCATTATTAAGGCAAAGCCCTATAAGGGCCTAATATGTAATAAAGCCAATTTTAGATTAGACGAACCGTCTAATGATTAGATGGCCCGTCTAAAGGCTAGCTTAGATGCACAGATACTTCATGAGATGTACCGTTTCACCCGCCTACAATTTTTACATGAAGGCAATCTTAGCCGCCAATTTGGGATTAGATGGACCGTCTAATCCGCCTCACAATTTTAGACAATCCGTCTAACCACTGGTGTTAGCAAAAATGTGGCAAACTCGACCATTACATGTCCATACGCAATTTGGGACTCATCACAACATATTGGCCTATATATAAATAGCAAGTTTACAACATCCATTTCCATTACAAACAATTGGTTATCACACTAGAAAAAGAAGCAATGATTCTTGAAGTTCTTAATGGGTTGAGCAAGCACAATCTAAAAAAAGATGTTCTAGTCTGATAGAGATTCTGATCAAGTGTTCTAGAGTTTATAGAAGTGATACCAAGTCATGTCTAGATTGAGTAGCTTAGTGGTAATGTACTAACGTTGAAGACTTGTTTAAGTTCGTTTCCATACGTCTAAGTAATGATTCAAGCTATTATCAATCAAACCGTGGTAAAATTATGATAGGTAACAATATGTGTGTGTATAAGCTTGCATATGGTCTTAGCCTTAGAACACATAAACGGACATTAGTTTTGTGTTTAAAACATTTGTAGAACAAACTATTATGCGCATAAGGTTATACGGACCGTCTAGTATTTTAGACAACCCGTCTAATACTAAACACATACGGGTATAGGTAAAAAAAACTAGATGGACCCTCCAACCATTTGACCGTGTTTCTAATAATAAGATGGCTCATCGAATATCACACAACCCGCACTTAAGACACTCGGTATGAGCATGTTTCTAGTGAAAAGGTCAAACCCGTGGTTTGACGGACCGCCTAATGATCAGATGGTCCGTCTAAAGTTAATTTTATTATATTAATGAAAATTAAGTTTTGAATATGTAAACCAACTTGAAACGTTCAACAAGGTTTTAAACGATTAAACCAGACTATTAAGGGCTGCAACTCGATCTAACTAAGATCCAGGATTTTATTTAAACATATTTATTATGGTTAAGTATCCGATAAATAGAGAATTTCATAAACAAGTTCACCAACAGAGCAGAAAGGTGAGTACATTTAATATTTAAACTTTCTTTTAGTAAATCGATTTACTCTTATGAGTACTACTACCACTACCATGAATGCCACACATTCCATGACTCCCACGAATACCACGTCTACCATGACTACCACAATTACAACTACAACTACAACTACAAATACAACTACTACCACTACCACTACCACAACTACGACTACCACCAAAACGGTTACTATGGCTACGGGTTCTGTAACATTCGTTAATTTTTAAAACCGAAAACTCGACCCGTTTGAAAATTTCGGTTTTGTTTCTATTTAAATTTATATATTTTTTTTAATATTATTAATTAATCTCAATTTTTGTTAATGTATTTTATGTGATCATTTCTATGAATTATACTTTTTACCACCATTGTAATATTGCATACTCATTTAAAACATTCATTATCAAGATAATTTATTCATGAACATTTCCCATGCAAATCACTAGAATAAATCTTGGATTATTATTATTACTATATTTTTCATATGTTGTTTTTTTAATTAACTAATAAAAATAAAGCAATGAATGTTTTTTTAATTAACACTTTGAAAACCTTTTTAACCATTTTAATTTGTTTTTAATTATATTAAATATGATTAATTTTCATAAATCCCATAAGTCATAACAACTCCATATTTTCTCTATAAAAGGAAGACAAATCCTCCATTATTTTCACACCTCAATACATTATTTTCTTAAGCTTAAGAGCACTAACAAGTAAGTTTTTACCATTTCATATATTTTATAGCTTTTGTTTTGATATTTATCTTGAATGTTCATACTTGTTCGTAAGTTTTTCATCATGATCATGTTACTTTTATCATAAATTCTTATATTTTGGTTTTAAGAATCATTATGATCATGTATATCCAAGATAAATACTTTGATTTTTTTTTCTAAATCTTGGATCAAACCTAGTTGTTTTGCAAGAACAAGCGTGAGTATATATTTATCTAAATCTTATGATTTGTTGATCATCATAAACTTATAAACTTTCTTTTATATAAGATGATTTATAAAAAAAAATTCTTTTATTTAAAATATTTTACAATAGATATAACATACTTCATATCTTTAAATTAATAATTGAGTAAAATAGTTATTGTTTATTTTATTTCAACATAAACTAATATTTATAATTTCTTTAAAAGAATTCATGCAAAACATTTAAGTTAATTAATTAGTAAATTAATTAATTACGTTACTTTGAAAAAAAATATTTAATCATAAATTGCTATTAATATTTTTATTTAATCTTATATTAATAAGTTATAATTATTTATCTACAAATCATTCTTCAACTAATAATCATCAAATGATTTATATAAACTTTATTCATTTTTTAAAACTCTAATATCCCCAAGTCCTCATTTGCCATAAGTTAATGATATAGATATTAAAATAATGCATAATTCATAAAACTAATATTATTTAACTTTTATAATCCCGATAGTTATTCTTTAAATTTTGTATTTCCTTTTAAATTATAGTTTGTGAGGTTCGATTGTTTCAATTTTCTTAAACGCGCTTTCGGTTATTATTTCAAGTTGTCTTCAATCTCAAAGGTGAGTTTCGCACACCCCCTTTTTACTCTTTTATTACTTTTAGGGGTAACATATATATCCTATCAACATTTCAATTTCATTTATTCATTATTTACAAACTACAATTCGTTACATGGACTTGTGTGTTTATTTGCTTACTTGATCAAAGATTACATGCTCATGGTTTCCTCATTAAGTATGATCATACGCCCCCCTATGCACTCATGACCTCGATGTTATGAGTGGAATAGGGGCCCTATATCCGAGTATATTGGTTGTTACCAATTGAAAAAGACATTACTTGCGCTTATCTGAGTACGTTGGTGCACAATCCCCACTGGAAAGGACTTTATTTGCTCATTTACATTTGTTCATGGAATTGTATGGTTTTTATGTACTTATATCAAAACTTGTGTGAACTCACCAACTATTCATTTAGTTGACTTTATTTTATATATATATGCTACAGGCACATCTATTAGAAGATAAAACGAGAAGAAGACATTAGTACTTAGGATATTCAAACAAATGGACAAGATACTTTAATATTTGTATTTCTTTGTATTTCTTTTACTTCCAAACTTGTGTACTTGTTGTTTAAATCAATTAATGGTAATATTGTAACTTAATAGTGTCACATGTGTTTTGAGCAATCTGTACGTCACACTCAGGCGTATTCCTCTTTAGCCCGGGTGTTACAGATTGGTATATACTGTTATATTTCTATGCCATTTGGACTAAGAAATGCAGGGGCAACATGTCACACCCCCATCTTAGGCCTAGGAGCGTGACCCAACAATTGGTACCAATATTGTAAATAAATCAAAGTTGCGTTAGTTTGCGGAAGACTTATAAAACTTCAAGGATCAAAACATAACTTTTATATATACATTCAAAGATGGGATTATAAAACACCCTTTAGAGTTGTTAACAAAAGATTACTTGTTTATTGTAACATCCTACTTATCTATACTATATATAATATAGGAGCAAGGGACCTCTTAAATTTTATTCTATTTATCTATACTATATATAATATAGGAGCAAGGGACCTCTTAAATTTTAAGAGGTACCTCTCTTATTGCATATTGTACAAGTAACAATGCATGGAATTTTAAAAATGTAGAGGTAAAATAGTCTTTCCACATTTAAAAATAATATACGATAATTGTAACATCCTACTTTCGGTTATATTAATAAAATAAAGTTCGTTTATTTTATAGCGGTTCGTTATCGGTTTAGTTGAATAGAATACGAGATGGACTTGTGTCGGGTAAATGGATATGGGTTATGGACTTGGGTTATGGAGGAATGAAGGAAAGACCATGGGCTTAAGCCCATGATCAAAATATATATATACCCTTAATCCTCCATTTAATTCATTTACACATATCTCTTACACCTCTCAAACACACACACTTAAGCTCTCTCTCTCTCTCTAGCCTCTCTAGCCGAAATATAGAAGAAGAATCGGATCCCGACCCAAGGTATGATAGTATTTTGTTGTATGAGCTTAAATCCGTTAGTTATGGTCACTAAACGACGAGCCGACATCGTTAAACCGTTTAAGTCACGAGATCCGGGTGGATTCGGGTATAAACCGAACCTATGATGAGCTTAGGAGTCACCCTAGCTCAGATCTGGATTGAACGGGACGAAAAACGGTGAAAAACGAGCTAAAACCCGTTTTTCCGGCGAAATCGCGTTTTTCCGGCGGCTTTCCTGCAAAGGCGGCGCCGGAATAGTGGTACGAGGATAAGGAATGTCAGGGAATGTTCTGACATCCCCTGACCTAACCCTAGTTCGCTAGGGAGTAATTGACGAATTAGAAGCGATTCGCTAGCTGATTCGTCTAAGGGAGTATAACGAACTAGCTTTGATTCGTGTACTAATTCGTTAAGGAAAGATTAGCAAACTAGCATGTCATTCGTTATGGAAATAAGGGCGAACTAGGCCATTCGCTAAGGCCATTCGCTAAGAGAGGGACGAATGAACCCCCTTCGTTATAGGGTTCATTCGTTGACCAGATCAGTTCGTTAAGGTCCAATTCGCTATAAGGACCAGTTCGTTAAGATGCCTGATTCGTTACAAAGGCAGATTCGCTATAATGGCTAATTCGTTATGAATTCCCATTCGTTAAGAACTGAGTGACGAATTAGAACTTTGAAAGAATGACAGAACATTCCCTGGACTTAGAAAAGAATGATTTAATTACAAATAAACCCTTGAACTTTTAAGTAGCATATTATTCAATGATTCAAAATGCTAATAGAAAATGTGATAAGACAGTTAATGAAAATAAAATTTTTCCAAGTCAGCTTAACCCCAGCCAGGGGCTCTGCCCCTTGGACCCCGCTAGGGGCTGCCGCCCCTAGAACCCCGCTGCCAGGGGCGCTGCCCCCGGACCCCCGTTCGTTGAGGGTAATAACTAAACTAGAAAGGCGATATGTGTAGTGATAGTTTACTGAAACGTATAATTATTATACAATTAGTCGTGCACAGCTCAAGAAGGGGATAACCGTAAACGGTGAACGCAACCGCATTGAGGTGAGTTTCTAGCCACACTTCCTTGTTATGTTTTTGGGGTTGTGTGCATACTCGATATGATATTTAATACACTTATCTTAAGTGGTAAGTGTATGCCTTGTATGATTTATGTATGATGATTGTTTGACGGTGCGTGAACGATCTTCGGATATTGCATGTACCGTCAGGTGGGAGTTAAGATATGATTGAAAAGTATGATGAAAGATATGATGTATGTATGAATATATGATGTATGCATAATGTATGTATGCTATGATGATGGAACGTGAACGCTCTTCGGAGATTGCACGTATTGTCAAGAAAAATATGTATGAACAGGTACGGTACAGTTACACGAAACAAAGGGACCAGACCCTTATAATATCTGTGATGTTAGGGACCAGACCCTTATAATATCTGTGATGTTAGGGACCAGACCCTTATAATATCTGTGATGTTAGGGACCAGACCCTAATAATATCTGTGATGTTAGGGACCAGACCCTAATAATATCTGTGATGTTAGGAACCAGACCCTTATAATATCTGTGATGTTAGGGACCAGACCCTTATAATATCTGTGAGGTTATAGGGCGAAAGGCTCTTTAAAACGTATGATTATGTATGTAAAGGAAGTATGAAGGTAAGAATGAAAGTATATGCACTTACGTGAGTATGTAAGAAAGTTAAGAGGTTAAGTATGAAATGTAAGAAGGTATTGTATGATTATGTGATTAACTAGAACTCACTCAGCGTAGCTGATTTTTAGTATGCACGCAGGTGAGTAGGATGAGGCAGCTCGCTTGAGGAGACACGTGGCACTGAATAAGGGGCTGGCATCGGAAGACTCAAGACGTTTAAGTTTAATGTTTTGTTTATTTTGAAAGACAAGATGTTGTTTTAAGAAAAGAGGTGTTTTGTTATGAAATGTTTTATGAAAGCTTTTATATTCCGCGAATGTTTTAATTAACTCTGATATTTAGAACTGCGTTTATGAGTAAATCCAACACGAAAGTAGGGCTACCGGTAACGGGGCCTTACAATAATGGTCCTTCAACTTCAATCAAGTTTTGTTAATATATTAAATAGTTGCATATTCCCCCCCCCCTAATTATTAACCAACTACCCCACGACATTTTAACAGCCGTAACTTTTTCACAAGTTAATATTTTTTTCTAAAAACTTACACCATAAAAACGAGCATTTTATTACCTTTAATTTGAGTATGGTATTGCTATAGTTTATTAATTTTAAATAAACTAACATGTTACATGAATACCAGTTATTACCGGCAATGGGTCGGGCATGTTCAACTAATGGTGTTGGAACAGGTTAATACAAAAAGGGTTAATTTAGTTCATGTCGGGCGAGTTTAGATCGAAAGAGTGATGTCAAAACGGGCTTCGAGTTAAAACGTTTTCGGGTCGGAACATGTCCGTAAAAAAGGATTGGGTTAAAAGTAGTTTATTTGAAATTAGTGTACATTTCATCTTTGCTTCTTGCCTGTAGTCACCTTTTATGCGCGTTCAAGCATTAGTTACGTGGATAGCATTGTTTATACATACCGGGTTGCTCGCATATAGGCATTATGTGGTGCACTTACTGGCACCGGTTACACCCCCCAATGCCACATTAAATGCATACCACCGTCGGGTTACGCACGTACCATTGCAAGGTTACAAACGTACTAACACCGGTTGCGTTTGTGCGTACACCGCTGCATCGCGCGGGCAACTGGCTAGTTCTTTTCAAAAGCAGAATGTTACAATATTGAAGCAGATGTATAACGATAAAAAAACAAATTATGTGATCAAAATGTAATTAGTTATTATATTATGATTATATGTCAACGTAAAAATTGGAATCTACATTACTGAAGATTTTAATTCCAAAAAAAAAGCATCCTAACCCCATGTGTTGTATTAAATTCAATGTCCAGTATCATTTATTACACTTCTTAGGAATTAAAGTCTTTTTATTTTAACCTTCTATAAATATATATATATATATATATATGATATTTTGAGTGTTTTACATGAACATATATAAAATTAATCCTATAACAAAAAGCACAATCGGTTTGTGTTATATCCACCTCATGATAAACGTTTTAAATGTCCATGCACACACTCTACTAGTTTATTTATCTAAACTGGCTAAGACACATTATTAAATAAATGAAATTAATTTTTTTTATTCTTTTTAAAAGCAGGATGTTACAATATTAATGCAAATGTATACGATAAAAACCAAATTATGTGATCAAAATGTAACTATTAGTTATTATATTATAATTATATGTCAACGTAAAAATTGGAATCTACATTAATGAAGATTTTAATTCCCCAACAAAAAAAACAATTTACCCCCTATATGTTATATTAAATTCAATGTTCAATATTATTTCTTACATTTTTTTAGGACTTATAGTCTTTTTATTTTAACCTTTTATATATATAATATTTTAAGTATTTTACATGGATATATATAAAATTAATCCTATAAATATCTAAAAGAACAATCGGATTGTGTTATATCCACCTCATGAAAAACGTTTTACATGCATCTTTAAAAATTTGCACTTAAATCTATGTGTTTTATATGTATGGTTGTAAAATTTATTTATTCTTAGTAAAATTAAATTTATTTCCTTTTATCATCTGTTATCATTCAAAAAAAATCAACACATCTTAAAGAATTAATACAATTTACTATAAATAAGCTCTACAAATAATATTCATGAAGCCTCCTACATCGTATTATGAGCAATGTTATCATCCTTGAGCATGATCTTCTGGTTGAACCTCCGGGTAGTCCCCCACGGGAAAATTCGTCTTTGCGGTGTTTCCACGATAGCGAATGTTGGCCCTGTCGTAAGCTCTGGCGGCCTCTTCCGCCGTCTTGTAAGTCCCCGGCCACTTCCGCTTTTTCCCAGGAATCATAATCTCCGCCGCCCAATTTCCAGATGTCCTTAAACTTACTCCTCTATATTTCTTCTTCCTCTCTTCTTCACCACCACCTTCAACTAATAATAATTCACACCCCAAACAAGCTGGAGCTATCATTCCACAACCACCACATACTTCTTGCTCCGGTAGACACTCTACGATCATAACAGTACCACTAGGCCCAATGTCGTTGCCGCCACTTACAATCATGGTGGAATACAATCTTTTATATGGTTTCTGGGACTACTAAGGGATTATTATTATTATTATTTGTAACACCCTGAAATTTCTAAGATAATGTTAAATATATTATTTAATAATAGAGGGGAAGTTTACTCGGGTAAGCGGAGAAATAAATAAATAGAGTAGGAGCTAGTATGGGTCGGGCTAGTGTTGGTTAATGGATGTGGGTTATGGACTTGGGTCATGAAGGAAAGAAGGATGAGACCATGGGCTTAAGCCCATGATCCATAATTATAAAAGCCTTAATCACCCAATTATCATTCATTTCTCATACTCCATACACCACCCAAAACACACACTTAGCTCTCTTTCATCCTACTCTCTCTCTCTCTAAGCCGAAACCAAGAAGAAGAAGAAGAAGAAGAATTGATTACCGACCCGAGGTAATGATAGTATGAAATTGTAGAGATACAAACTCGTTAGATTGAGACTAGAAAGGCGATATGATTAGCAATAGTAATTGATATTGTAATTATTAAACAGTTAGACACGCACAGCTCGAGAAGGAATAACCAGTAGCAGAAGAAGTAACCGAAATCAGGTGAGTTTCTAGCCTCATGTCCTTGTTATGTTTTCGGGGCTGTGTGCATACTCGATGTGTGAATACACTTACCTTAAGTGGTAAGTGTATGCTATAGAAGTCATACGAGGTAGTTATTATATAATGCTTGTCGGTGCGTGAACGATCTTCGGATATTGCACGTATCGCTAAGGATAGTGATTTCCAAGAGGTTGTTAGTGTGTATGAATGCTATGATGTGACTTGTTTATTATGTAAATGATGTAATGATATGAAGTGTGTTGTAGACGAGTAGAGGTAGAGTGTGTTAGAAGTGGCAAGAGTCTAGTAAGAGTGTTAGTGGCATGACGGTAGTACGTGGTAGGGTAAGCCTATACGTGACTTCGTTATTAAAGTGGCAAAGTGGCATAACGTTATACGTTATTAAAGTGGCAAAGTGGCATAACGTTAATTCGTTATTAAAGTGGTTAAGTGGTACGGATAAATAAGAGGTTAAGTGGTAAGGTGAGCAGGTCAGATAGTGGACTACGTATATATTGCATGTAGTGGTTGTATGATAAGTTGCTTGATTAACTAGAACTCACTCAGCGTAGCTGACTTTTAGTATGCACGCAGGTGAGCTGATTATAGAGTTGGCATGAGGACGGCACATGACATGGATTGAACGGCTGGCATCTGAAGATGGAAGAAATGATGTTTTAATATGATGATTTATATTATGGTTTTAAAGAAAATATTAAATGTTTTGTAATAAACGGTTACAGTTTTATATTCCGCGAAAGTTTTAATTAACTCTTATTTGTAAGAACTGTGTTTATGAGTAAATCTGATGCTAAAGTAGGGCTACCGGTAACGGGGCCTTACATTATTATTATTATTATTATTGGATGGATGTTTGAAATTGTAAGCATGGGTTCTTGATGTCCTTATATAGTTTCGATTTGCCGATGAATTAAAGTGTGGGGCTAATCAAGCCATCCGCTGAATTTTGTCCGAGTGAGAGCGGCGACTGTGCAAGTTACGACAAACAACATGATAATTATGTTGCCAACTATTTTACAAATGCTCACCCTGTTCCTTAATGTTCTTTTATCATTAGTACTCGAGGTTTGAATAATTATAAAGAGAACATTAAGTTAGTTTTTTTAATCGGCTGATTCGTATATTCTCGCTACTTCCGAATCTACATCTTATGTCCACCAAACAACGCACCTTGCCGCCACCAGTGTTCCAATTTTTTTTTCCCAGATTTTATTTTCGGTAGTAAACATCGTTCAATACCTTTCATTTTGGTAAAAGAGAGAAAAACACAATATAAAAAACATCTAACATAAAAACATTATATTATCTCTACAACCATTTTCTTCGAAAATATTAATGAAATGTAGTTTCTATAGTAAGTTTGGTAACTATATTTAAGTGGTGGTTTTTCCTGCGCGAATCATACTTGGGAAAAATAGCTTAAGGGCAACAATATTTCCTGCTGATTTGCAGTGGGATCCAGTAATATTTTTCAAGTGTGCACTGTTTTTTGATGCTTCAGTTTTATAGGGGCGGATATAAAAAAAATTGGGCCGGTTCGACGGTTCGGTTGTATATTTAAAAAATTCAAGCCATCAACAATCAAATTTGTGACATCTATACTATAATCTACTTGTGTTGAAAATTCATTATGTTTTTGTAATCATCCAAATAGGATTGTTCATGGTTTGGTTTTGACGGTTTTTATGTCAAATCATGAGGCAAGCCGTTAGTAATGGTTTTTTATTATAGAAAACCGAAACGTCGAAATTTAAATCCAAACCATTACTAACAGTTTGGTTTCATGAATTAGGTTTTATTTCACATTTGTATAAAATATTATATAAAAAAGCTACCTGCAAGTTGTTTAAGCATAAGAAAACAAGATGTCCAAAATAACTATATGCATGAAGATAGATATGTGTATTTCAGTAGTAAAAAAAAATAAACAAATGCCCAACATCTAGAATCCAATCCGGGACGTTAACCTTAACAATCAAAGTCTTAGCCACTCCGCCACTTTTCCAGTTTTGTTAAGCAATTCACTCCACTATTATTTCGAAACTTGGGTGATTCCCGTGCACCCGTACCTCCAAGGTAGATCTGCCCATTCTGATTTGAAAACCATTCATATTGTATTAGATTCATATAATTACAAATTGTCTTTAACTGGTGGTAATTGCTCACGCACCTTAGAAGTGTACAAACGATTGGGTCGGGTTCCACGACCTTTACATCAGTATTAACCTCTCGAAAAAAATTCATGACATGTTTACATTGATCATAAATCATAAAACAATTACCGACGCCAATTTCAATAAATTATAACACCGGTATTGATGTTGTTTGTTCAATATCGGTTGGATTAATAAAGGTACCGGTGCAGTATGGACACTCGGTATAATCTACGATACTAAAAAAAGTTTTTTTGAAATATAACCGTTTTTTTAATAATGTTTATATCTGAACGTTTAGAAACGAAGTTAATTGCATACAACCATGTATTAATCAGTTTTAATAAGTTAATAAACGCCACTTGTTTAAGACAAATCAAATTATTATATAAAAATTTGAATGTGTAATTTAAACACGTATTTTTTTTACAGTAAAAGAGATGAAACTAAAATTTGGAAAAAAGTTAGATGGACGTTGAATGACATCTGAAAGGCTAAAACGTCACTATTCATAAAACTAACACTTAAAGTTGGCATTTTCTGTATGCCACCACCTTCAGCTTTCGTGGTTTTAGTATCACAAGAATTCAACTAAAAATACTTTTTTACTAAACTTTTATATATATATATATATATATATATATATATATATATATATATATATATATATTTATTGAGGACATATTTGGGATTGAGTTTGAAAAACTTATTGACTTATTAGTTTTTTATTCTTAGCCACTGCCTACTCACCAACCCTCACTGTGAGACGTGCGTAGCCTACAGTTGGTGGAACAGTGCATAGCCGGCAGTAAAGGAACAGTATACAGCCGGCTTTGTCACTATCGGCCGCAGCCTATCCACCAACCAGCATGGCTTGTGCGTAGCCCACTGTTGGTAGAACAGGAATACTATTCAGTCGACTGTACCTTCTTGGAAACCTACCTTCGGCTATAAATACTCCAACGCCTTGGAATGGTAAGGACATTATCTGATATCGCATTATCTTATCTTCTCTAGCAATCTCTTAATATACACTTATATTCAGAGCAATCTAGTTTGATTCTCACGCCGGAGGGTGGTCACAAGGAGGAATCCCCCCTTCTCAGTGACGAGCTTACGGTCTGTTTTGCAGGTCACCTGAAGAACAACTTTCTTTGCTGGACCTCATCCTTGTGAGAAACATCTATTTAACCCCCAGATTATCCGTAATCTGCCCGGGGTCGATTAGTGTTTCTTCTTTGGCGCCATCCGTGCATGAAAGCTAGAACTAATTCTTAGTTTTTTCAAAATTTCTGAAGAAATGGTTAACGTTACTCCGGTCCCAAAGCCAGTAAGCGACCAAGAAACCCCGGTAACCACAACCCCAGCAACTGGGGGGAACACCGGCGGTTATACAAATTTTACGAACACTACCCCGGTTACCCAAGCCGGAACAAGTGCAGTAAACAATATTTCACTAGGGTTCACTGATGCCCAGTTGGAGAAACGGACGAGGGTCCCTCGCCAAACACTCGATCAAGTTAAGGCGTGGGCCGAAACACGTCAGAGAGAGTTCCAAGCTGAGTTGGATGAACGCTTGCGTTCACTTCAACAGGCTGACGAATTCGGTAGTACTCGCCAACATCTCAACATGAACAGTGAGTGCGAGTACTCGGACGATGAGCGGGAAGAATCCGATACCGACGCAAACCCTCGCCATAAGGCAAAAGGGAAGCGTAAGGAAACGGACTTCCAACCGACAAGGAATTTTGGAGAAACCTTTAAACCAACGAACGCGGGGAGAAACCCACGTGACTTCTCCAAAACCTTTAGACCAACTGCTGCAAATGCAGGAAAGTCCAAGTTTGCAAGGGACATTGCGGAAGCAATCGCCCCGAGAAGTGCCAAACAAATGTCCAACATCGGCACTTATGATGGTCTATCCGACCCAGACGACCACTTGAACAGATTCATTGCGGGGGCAACCGTCAGTAACTGGACGGAACCCACGTGGTGTTATATGTTCCAGATGACTCTGGTTGGAGCGGCCAGGGCATGGTTCGATCGTTTACCGGTCCACCACATCTATGATTGGGCGGACTTTCAGAACAAGTTCAGCCAACACTTCAGCCAACAGAGGAAATATACTGAAGAACAGTGGACGATCCTCAACTGCGTTAGAGAGGAGGATGAATCTTTACTAGACTTCATCACTCGCTTCAACTCCAAAAAGCTGAGTCTGGGCAACATAAGTGAAGATCTTGTTCGCGCCGCTTTCATCCAGGGCGCCGAATACCCAGAGCTTATCCGCACGTTGACGGGTAAGGACGGCATGCCATCCACATGGGATGCCATCATGACGGCGGCCAAGCGCTTTGCCGAGACAGAGAAGCAACTGGGTAGGGATCTTCCCCAGAGTACACACCTCTACACGCAGAGGACCAGAGAAAACAATGTTCGGATCGCCCGGCAGAACAAAAATAGGAAGCTAGGTATTTGGCAGTCAAGGGTAAACTTTGACACCTCATCCAGCTCTCGCCCTCTTGTTGGAGGAAGGGATAACACACACCCTTCAAGCCGAAAACACCGGTGGACGCCACTCACCAAAAGCGTCACGGAGATATTTGCCACCGAAAAACTACCATGGCCAAAAGCTCCAATGATCCGGCAGCGACCTAATGCGGATCAAAGCAAATCCTGTGACTTCCACGGGACAAAGGGTCATAGTACGGAGGAGTGTACATCCTTGAAGGATATTGTTGAAACATTCGTCAAGGATGGAAGACTTGCACACCTTGTGGCATCAATCAAGAAGGGAGGAAGGAATGATAACCGGTACAGAGGCAACGGACGAAAGCCCGTTGACATCAGCATCAACATGGTTCATGGCAACATCAGAGGAAGAAAAAGGCGAGCAACAGAACCATGCGCGTGGAAGGAAGCTGAAGTGCGCTTCCCGCGAGTGCCAGGAGGACCCAGCAAAGAAGGCCCTATCGTCATCAAAAGCCAGCTGGGGCACTACATCACTTCTCGCACTCTTGCTGACAACGGCGCCTCGTCAACGGTGATGTACAGGCAGTTCTTCGACAAGCTAGATGACGAAGACAAGGAACGCCTGGAAACGGTCTACACCTCGATGGAAGGGTTCGACGGCAGCACAAACACCCCCTGGGTATCCTATCATTCCCCATCACTCTTACGGACGGGAATCACTCACGCACAGAAGATGTGGATTTTGTCATGATGAGGAAGCCACACCACACATACGACATTCTCTTCGGAAGAGACGGGATGGCAAGATTCAACGCCGTGGTATCTTCAGTCCACGGCATGATGGGATGGCCAACAGCTGAGGGTGTAGCGATGATCACCAGCATTCCCCAGGTATGCATCGCATCTGTCTCATCTAAACCCAAACCAAAGATGGCTAAACCAACCATCACCGAAACCGGAAAAATGGGCCTTCAATGGCAAATACCCTGACCAGGCCGTTACCATTGGCCCAACAGTCGTTGATCCCACGCGCACCTTACTCAAACGCTTACTACAGAAAAACACTGACATCTTCGCGTGGACACCAGCTGACATGACTGGCGTACCCCGAAGTAAGGCAGAGCATAAGCTCAAGTGCGACCCGGCTGTTACGCCAGTCGTACAAAAGCGCAGAGTAATGGGGCCAGAACAAACTAACGCGTGTAGAACCCAAGTCAAGGAACTCCTTGACGCAGGCATCGTACGCGTTAGCAGATATCAAACATGGGTTGCAAATCCCGTTATGGTACCGAAGAATAACAAACAATGGCGCATGTGCATAGATTTCAAGGACTTAAACAAGGCATGCCCCAAAGATTGTTATCCGTTACCCGAAATTGATCTTAAGGTGGATTCGTTAGCACCGTTTCGCCTTAAATGCTTCCTGGATGCGTATAAGGGGTACCATCAAATCCACATGGCCGTTGATGATCAGGACAAAACCGCTTTTCGGACGCCCGATGGCACATTTTGTTATCAAATGATGCCATTTGGACTTAAGAATGCCACATACCAACGCCTGATGGACAACCAGTTTCATGCCCAAATTGGGAGGAACTTGGAAGTCTACATGGATGACTTGGTCATCAAAAGCCCTGACGCAGAAGCGATGTTGAAAGACATCGAAGAAACTTTCAACACGCACAGGAAGATAAACATGAAGCTCAACCCGAGCAAGTGTGCCTTTGGAATGGAAGAAGGGAAGTTCTTGGGGGTCATCGTCACTAAAGATGGCTTCAGAGCGAACCCTGAAAAGGTTGAAGCCATTATCTAAATGGAATCACCTACTACCATCAAACAGGCTCAGACACTGAATGGACGACTAGTCGCACTTAATCGCTTTTTGGCAAACCACGCGGATAAGTCGTTTCCTTTCGTGTCAACGTTGAGAAACTGTTTAAAGAAAACACACTTCCGCTAGACACCAGAAGCGGAAGCAGCTTTTCAGGAGATTCGGTCACGCTTGATCGAACTCCCAACGCTCACAGCACCAAAAGCGGGGGAGGAGTTAATCCTATACCTTTCCGCAACAGATAGAGCAACCGGGGCGGTCCTGCTAGTTGAACGGAAAGGCATCCAGATGCCAATCTATTATGTCAGCCGTATCCTAACATACGTAGAAACCCGGTACTCTACCCTCGAAAAATTAGTCTTAGCACTTATACACGCTTCACGCAGGTTAAGACGATATTTCCAGGGCCACCCAATCACCATTCTCTCCAACTTCAAACTTGCAAACGTTCTACGCAAACCCGAGTTATCGGGACGCCTAGCCAAATTGGCAATTGAGTTGGGGGAATACGCGATAAAGTATAAGCCAAGACCAGCCATAAAAGGCCAGGTTTTAGCCGACTTTATTGCGGAAGTGCCTGCATCGCGGGAAAAAGAGTGCCAGGAAGAGGCTCAACCCTCTCCAGCACAGGACATCAATGATGTCTGGCGACTCTACACTGATGGAGCAGCCAGTAACGAGGGTTCAGGCGCAGGGCTGAAACTAACAAACCCAGCAGGCCAAGAATACACTTACGCTATTCGACTGGATTTTCCAAGTACGAATAACGAAGCCGAGTATGAAGCATTCTTGGCCGGGCTGAGAATTGCGCGTAAGATGGGAGTGAAACACTTGGAAGCCCACGTAGATTCCATGTTAGTAGCCAACCAAATCAACGGGACGTACACGGCCGTGAACGACACAATGGCCCTGTACCTCGCACAAGCAAAAACCCTTATGCGCGATTTTAACGATTGCAAAGTCATACACGTCAAGCGTAGTGAAAACAAATCTGCGGATGCGTTAAGCAAGCTTGCATCATTAGCCTTCACCCACTTGGGAAAGGACATCCGCATTGAACTCCTCGAGGCACCTTCAGTCCCGCATAGGGAAATTTGTGTCATCCAAACCGGCACAGAAACGTGGATGACACCAATAATAAATTACATTGCGGCAGGTACACTACCAGAGTCAAAAACACAGGCAAGAAAACTACGCTGTAAAGCACTGAATTATCAACTCATCGATGACATCCTTTACAGACGTAACTTTCTTGGCCCACTCTTAAGATGTGTGGACAACCAAGTTGCTGACTACCTCCTAAGGGAAGTACACGAAGGCATCTGTGGAGTACACGCAGGTCCACGCGCTGTTGTAGCTAAGCTAAACAAGGCGGGATACTTTTGGCCGGGGATGCATACGGATGCGCTGGCATACATCAGAAAGTGCAGGTCTTGTCAGCTCTATGCACCCAACACGCATCGCCCGAAGAATGAACTTGTTCCGGTCACCTCTTCATGGCCATTTCAGAAGTGGGCCATCGATGTGACAGGCCCATTTCCTACAGCAGCAGGAAATGTTCATGTTGGTGCATAATGTCAGTAGTTCATAGTCTAGTGTCTGTAATCGAGTCTGTAATGTTTAATTATGTTTTGTATGTTTAAGCGAAGTTACTGACAAGTTCGCTTAACAGGCGAACTTGTTAGTCAAGCGAAGTTATGGACAACTTCGCCTGAACATGCCAAGCGAAGTTGTCGTGTATTTATATACCTAGGCTACGGCTTGGTTTGGAGAGGTTCCAATCAGTTGTTCGTGTTAGTTTGTTCGAGTTGTTACGAGAGCTGTAACGTGTGTCTGTAATAGTGATATCGTATCACGTGTTTGAGTTATTATATAACGTGTGTTTGTTTCGTGTGTTCGTGTGATTCGTGTTCTATACTCGTAACGATCTACGCAGGGATTCCGCACCTGAGTAGATCGAGATATCTCGTGCGATCCGTCCAGGGAACCTACAGTTCAGTTCCTAGTGGTAGCCATCGACTACTTCACCAAGTGGATAGAAGCAAAACCCTTAGCCCAAACAACCGCGAAACATATCAAAAAATTTATTTGAGAATTTATTATTTGTCGTTTTGGACTTCCACAGAATTTGGTGAGCGATAACGGCACCAACTTTGCTGACAAGAAGCTACAAAAGTGGCTGGAAGAACTTCAAATCACCCACACTTTTACCTCAGTGGCGCACCCGCAGGGTAATGGTGAGGTAGAATGAGCAAATAAGAGCATCGTCGAAGGCATAAAGAAAAGACTCTTGGAACACAGGTCCGGCTGGGTGGACGAGCTTCCGCACGTCCTTTGGGCAAACAGAACGCTGAAAAAGGCCAGTACGGGAGAAACCCCGTTCAGTCTCACTTATGGCACTGAAGCCATGGTCCCGGTCGAAATTGGTTTACCCTCACCAAGGGTCTTGATTCAGCCAGAAGACAATAATGCAGAAAGACGGTTAGACCTTATGCTAACCGAGGAACGCAGAGACTTAGCCGCAGTGCGTGAAGAGAACTACAAGCGACAAATGCAAAAGTACTACAACACGCGGGTAAAACTCTGCAACTTCAATGTAGGAGACTACATACTGCGTAACAACGAGGCTTCGAACCAACAACGCCCAGGAAAACTGGCCCCGGTCTGGGAAGGGCCATACATTATCAAAGAAGTTCTGGGAAAGGGCGCGCACCGGCTCGAAAGGCTCGATGGCACTCCCATCTCAAGAACATGGAATGGAGCTCAATTACGCAAATGTTACATGTAGATCAATTCCAAACTTGTAAAGAAAAGGCCTAGAGCCACTTCTAATGGAAATGATTCTCCTTTCACAATGTGTTGATAGCCTTACCTTTATACTTATGAACTTCCCACACTGATGTGCCGGTATTCACCGCATAAATATGGGAAGAAGTAAGTCGTTACGTGTGGAAGGCGGCAAAACCCGCATAAACGCAAAACGGTAAAAATTTCAAAAGAAAACATAAGGAAAACCTCCACGCAGGACAGATGTAGGCAAAGTTTAGCCATCCTACTAAGTGCAAGTGACGGTCTTACCCGCACAATCACGAACGAGGAAGCAAAACTTCAACCTATTATCTACCACGTTCAAAGGTTAACTTATTCTAAACACTTAGAAAATTTCAAAGGAAAAGATGAGGAAAACTTCCACGCAGGTCAGATATAAGTAAAGTTAAGCCATCTTACTAAGTGTAAGTGACGGTCATACCCGCACAATCATGAAAGAGGAAGTGAAACATAAACTTATAATCTGCCACGTTAAAAAGTTAACTTATCTAAGTACTAAAGAAATTGCTAAGTTAAATCAAAACATGCGTAAAATAAACAAAGCAAGGAATTAGCACATAATCTTTATTCCATCAAAATTCAAATATTACAAAGATTGCTGGGTGCATACCCGCATACAAAAGAAGCTATACAAAAATAAAAATCTACTCTAATGGTGGAAAGGGATCTTCAGGATCAAGCTTCAGGACCACTTCCACTTGGACCCGCACCATCAGTTGAGCGTGGCGGTTCAAGGAAAGCTTTAAGGATAGCTAGCCCATCATCAGCAGCAGCAACTTCGTTCACCTTCTCCACCACCGGATGCGGGAAGGCGGCATACTGGTTCACTGCTTGGTCATAAACAGCTTCAGTATCCACATCATACAAAGGGAAGTTGGAATGCGGGATGCCTTTCTCAACGAACCCTAGACCAAGCAGGAAGCCGGCCTTTTCCCCATCCTCATGAGAAGCGTTGAGGGCTGCGCTCATGGCATCATCGTATGATGTGTCCGTAAAGACTCGATGCACAACCTACAAGAAAAAATACAAGTGTCAGAACCTTTTCTATGTGCAAAGAAAAGTGTAAAGATATGAAATTACGCATACCTGAGACAACGCTTCTCGAAGAAGCCATTCCTTGGCAACCAGAGCTTCCTGGAGGGCAGCTTGAGCTTGGTTACGGGCGCGTTCGGCTTCACTTTTGTTGAGGTTGGCAAGCAACACTTCTTTAGCCGCAGCCTCTTCAACGCCCTTTAGCTTCCGCTCAGTGTGGTCAAGCACGTCCCTCTGGTCCAAGATCTCTTGGAGCTTCTTGGCGTCTTCCATCACCAAGGCATCATGAGCCTGTTGGAGCGCATCTAGTTTGGCTTTAAGTTCCTCATTCTCGAGGCGTAGAGGCTCAGCAACAGCTTCAGCCTTGGTGGCCCTCTCGGTTGCGTTCCGTGCGGTTTCCGTGGCCAGCCGAAGCTGTTCGTTAACAGCTTGGGCAGCCTTGGAACGGGCCTCGAGACGGGCCTGAACTTCAACCTCAAGGGCCTTAAAGGCCTTCTCCTTTTCCGCAGCCACTGCGGTAAGCCTTATGTTCTCCTCCCGGACAGCCCGCGCCTGAGCTACTTCTTGAATACGAGCTGCTTTTAACTTGTCGTTTTCTCGACAGAGCAGCTCGACGCGCGGCTGCATCCGGGCCAGGAGAATCCGAAGCTCGTTGGTTAGCCTACCTTCCTGGTAGCTAGCCATTGCTTCCCCCAACGCACCACTGGGAGCTGCGTGACGAGCCCACTCCACGCACTCCACAGGCGTGCGAAGGGTTTTTCCTCGGCGGATGTTCCATCGTGGAACATACACTTCATTGGAATCCGACACTGCAAAAAACAAAAAGCACTTAGGAAAAGATGATATATAAAAAAAAGGCCAAAAGAACCCTACGCACCTGTAGGGTCGACAACAGGCCGATAGCCGCCAAACCCATCACCTGAACCCAAGGGAAATCCATCCAACAGGTCAGGCAGATGGGAAGGAGGCAGAGGTTGGCGGGAAGCCCCAAGCATACTTGAAGGATCGGCCGTAGCTGCCGACGTCGGATGAGGCATGGAGGCCGCCGCGGTAGAAACCAACGGAGGTGAACTCACCGGAGGTGAACTCACAACCGTGGTCGCCGCTGCGGAAGTACCCGCAGAAATAGTCACCGCCGGCTCAGTGAAAGATTCAGTAAATATGGCACTGACAGCCGGCGGAGATGTCATCACAGTTGGAACAGTTGGCTCAACTGGGTGAGCAACTGAACCAACAACTGAAGCAGGCGCAGCCGCCTGGGTCATCGCCTCAGGTAGGTGGACCAAGCCTACCGTCATGGGTCCGGAGGTGCTCCTCCCTGGAATGCGGTAGCATCCACGCCTGCACAAAGAATATATAAGTATAATGGCGGAAAGATATGAAGTTAAAAAGTAAAGAGTTTGTACTTACGGGTTTTCTTGAGCCTAAAAGTGCGAACAGGCGGGGACGAACCCGATGTAGCCGGCCTCTTCACGCCGCTCACCGTCGTCCTGGGCTGCTCGGAGGTGACGGTCGTCTCAGCCTCCGGAGCAGTGGTCTTAGCACCACCAGGGTTCCCCGCCACCTCCTCGCTTTCGGTCTCTGAATCAGACCGGTGCACCGGATCAGCAGTGGAGGCAACCTTCGCCTTCCCCTTCCCGCCGACACCCTTCTTCTTCCGCACCAACGGAGGACCATCTGCGGATTTCTCATCAGAAGATGACAAGATTAGAGGAATTCCAGCAGAGGTTTCAGCATTGAGAGGTCGAGGGTTGAATAACGCCTTACCTGGCCGCGTGGCGCTCAGAATAGGGTGGCCTGGCGGGTAGACCTCCACAAACCGATCCCTCGTTTGCTCCAAGATGGGTAACTCGTTCTCATCGAGAGCACGAGTACCCATCCGAGCGGGACCATCACTCTCCCGTGGCTGCAGGAGAGACTGCAAATCGTTTCCCTCTGAAAATAAACAGGAAAGAAGTTAGAAGAAATTCTAAATCAACAAAAAGAAATGAAGCATACCGTAAGGGACAGAGTTCAAACCGTATTCAAGGACGATCGGGATCTTTTGCGCCTCCGCATCCTTTCACACCCGGCTCATCCCGAGCATCACCATCTCGGACTCCGCAAAGCGGTAAACCGGAGATTGGACTCGGGAAATCTTTGAGAACCATTCCGCCTCCTGGTAGTTGGAGGCGTGAAGGCTGGGGAGTGCTTGCCCATTCTTGAACTTCATGGCAAGGGGGATGGCGCGAGCGGAGATATAAAAGAACTCCCGCTTCCATGAACGAAGACTGCGCTCGGTTGCGCAAATCTTCAAACCCTTAATCCGGGTTATCAGAGTATACCACCCCTGGATGCACCTCCAAGAATAGAAAGTCATCAGGCGGTCGACGAAGGGCTCAACGCCCAGAATCCGGCACACCCACTCGAAGTGGCGAATCTTCGTGATCGCCATCGGGTGTACCTCGGTCAGGTGTACACCGTGCCTCTCCAGAACACGGTACACAAACTTCGTCAAGGGGAACCTAAGATTCCCATAGATAAAGAATGCGACATATACCCCGATCTTTCCTCTGGGGGCATCATACACCGTCTGGTGAGGTTCAGAAAACTCAGGCTCGTAAGACTCGAGCATGAACTTCCTGACGATGTACTGATATAGATCGACAGGCAGAGCACACTGGCACTCGCCAGCAGTACTCTTGTCATCCTTGTCGGACGTGGATGACGGGTTCTCGGCGTACACCCCAGCCTCCTGGCTGTAGCCTCAAGATCGTGAGCAGAAGACATCTTGCAGGTATGAAAGAAGAGAACGATTTCAAGAGAATGCTCGACTGAAAAGGTGAGTATTCGCCGGAAATCGTTTAGAAGATGAAGAGAAAAGTGAGTGTGGATTACAAAGGACCCTCTCCCCCTTTATATACTAATCGCAATCAATGCGATGAATTTAATGCGGAAGAGAGAGAAATCGCAGGTGCAATGAAACTATGACACGTGGCAAAGAGCAAGCTGGCAACAGCTGTTGAAAGGACGCGTGCCATTAATTTCGCGGCCACGCGCCCGAAAAATCGCGCCCACGCGCCTGAAAAAGCGCCTGGAATGACCATATACTGTCACGTCGCCATAACTTCCTGCACGTCCTGACACTGTCAGAAGAAACCGTCGGACGACGTTTCAACAGTTTGGACTGTTCTTATCCTTTCACCAACTCTTCGAATTTCAAAATTTCAAAAAGATTCAAAAGTAAGCGGGAATATACCCCTTACCTTGGCAACCAAGTAACTATAAGACAGGTGCGAGTACAGTGTTAAGGCAAAACCCTTCACATACTTAGCACCCGCAGGGAATTGACGCCAGGAATACCTTGGAAGTAAAGTAACCGTAAGACGAGTGCGGGTACAGTGTCAAGGCAAAACCCTTCACATACCTAGCGCTCCGCGGGGAATTGAAACCAAGAAGGATCTTCTGGGCCATGCTTGCGGAAACGGGAATAACATCCCCGCATAGCGGGAACGTCGAGAACTATATTGTTTGAAACTCCAAGATGGAATTGGTGGTTTTAACATAATTGATCACTATGTTCAAAACTACCAAAACCTCATGGAGAATCCACACAAGTGGGACTTAACACTCCTAACTTGCGAGGAGGTTACAGACCTACCCGCATCATACCCAAAGATCAAGCAGAAAAGTCGGGAATTTCTACGTGGCATTAGGAAAACCGCGGGAGGAATCCCCACGGAAAACCTTAAAACTAAAAACCCTTTTCAAAACCCCTTGCTAAAGTCCAAAAGTTCACCTCACTTATTAGTAATTCATGAGAAGAACATTGGACTGGGGGGACTTGAAGAGGTAGGTCCCAGCAGAGCCCAGTTGGACCCACAAGACTCACCTTGAAGAGGGACGTCTGCGCAAGGACCAACTGCTTCCGCAGGACCCACCATGCTCAGAGATGAAGACCTTACGCGCAGTACGCCAGCTGTTCCCGCAGGGAAAGCCTCCCAATGGTGAAGTACCCCGCTTGTTCCCGCAGCTGCGGATACAAGCCATCAGGGAAGGCTACCCGCACTAATAGCAAGGCTACACGCACAAGGCACTAACTCGATACTTCAGTAATGTCACATGAAGGAATGAGCAAGGCGGGAACACTCCCGCCCAAATGATCCAGTCCGTATGCTTCTGGAAGATCTTTTGGACTATACCTGCCAAGGTATGGGCAAAATAGACGATCTGACCAAAACAGCCCATGAACCAATCACAGGGTGACAACTCACCGACAACAGTACGAGGAGGAGTACCCTCTAGTACTGTTTGTCACTATTAGCAGCTGCCTACTCACCAACCCTCACTGTGGGACGTGCGTAGCCTACAGTTGGTGGAACAGTGCATAGCCGGCAGTAAAGGAACAGTATACAGCCGGCCTTGTCACTATCGGCCGCAGCCTATCCACCAACCAGCATGGCTTGTGCGTAGCCCACTGTTGGTAGAACAGGAATACTATTCAGTCGGCTGTACCTTCTTGGAAACCTACCTTCGGCTATAAATACTCCAACGCCTTGGAATGGTAAGGACATTATCTGATATCGCATTATCTTATCTTCTCTAGCAATATCTTAATATACACTTATATTCAGAGCAATTTAGTCTGATTCTCACGCCGGAGGGTGGTCACAAGGAGGAATCCCCCCCTTTTTAGTGACGAGCTTACGGTCTGTTTTGCAGGTCACCTGAAGAACAACTTTCTTTGCTGGACCTCATCCTCGTGGGAAACATCTATTTACCCCCCAGATTATCCGTAATCTGCCCGGGGTCGATTAGTGTTTCTTCAGTGCTTTTAGTATCACAAGAATTCAACTAAAAATACTTTTTTACTAAACTTTTATATATATACATATATATATATATATATATATATTTATTGAGGACATATTTGGGATTGAGTTTGAAAAACTTATTGACTTATTAGCTTTTTATTCTTATAAAATTCAAAGCAAAAAAAAATAAACTTTTGTAATTTCTAAATAATTTTTTAACCTATTGACTTTTAAAATTTAAAATTCCCAATAAATCATTAACTTATTTTCAAAAGATTAGCAAAAACTATTCATAACTGAATTCTTGTGATAGTAAAAGCTCTAAAGCTTAAGGTAGTAGTATTTAACAGGCTAAGAGTATAAGGGTAGTTATGTAAGTTATAATGAACATTCTAAACTTAAGGGCAGTTAGGTAAGTTACTCTGAACATTCTAAACTTCGGCTCCATGTGAAGTTACACTAACCGGGTCCACGCCGCTCTTAATTTAAGCCATAAACATTTTATCGGTAAGGAACCAATCACGATGAAACAAAGGTTATACGTGTATTGTTTAAAGATTGGGGCATGGGAATGAGTTGGAAACTGATTGGCTATGTTTTCGTTACAAAACAAGGATTTTCTCAAAACTATCAATCTAAATTCTAGAATCTATTCTAAAGGCATCCATCAATTTTCTTAAACTGATTGGCTATGTTGTGCTGCTATATGTATATTTGATTTACTTTTTATTACGAGTATTGGTTACGTGCGGTTTTGATTTTTAATGTTTAGTGTCTTTCTTAACTTATAATTATTGGGTTGCTATTACAGACTTTTACATAATCCAAAAATAGTTTATACAAAGGAAAAATTCCCAAAATAGCCCATTTATATAATGTAGTTCCAAGTTTGTCCCTTAAAATTCAAGTTTTCAACTTTGTCCCTTTAGTATCTCGTCGCCGGTGACATGTTAGCGAACACCGACGATATGTTAACATAGCATAGGGTTGACGATGCGTTATGTTGCTAACATAGGGTAGCAGCGATGCGTTAATGTTTAAAGCAGGGGTTCCACGATGCGTTAGTTGATAACGCATCGCTGCTACCCTATGTTAGCAACATTAACGCATCGCCGACTCTATGTTATGTTAGCAACATAAACGCATCGTCGGCGACTTGTTGACATAACATAGGGTTGACGATGCGTTTATGTTGCTAACATAGGGTAGCAGCGATGCCTAATCAACTAACGCATCGTGGAACCCCTGCTTTAAACCTTAACGCATCGCTGCTACCCTATGTTAGCAACATAACGCATCGTCAACCCTATGTTATGTTAACACATCGTCTGTGTTCGCTATCATGTCGCCGGCGACGAGATACCAAAGGGACAAAGTTGGGAACTTGAATTTGGGAGGACAAACTTGAAACTACATTATATAAATGGGCTATTTTGGGGATTTTTCCTTATACAAAACCGCTTGTACTAGCTTGAGGATGGTGCAGGAGTTGACCAAGGGCATTAAAGTTATCATAAAAATAATTAATAATCACCTGAAACTGGTCAACTTTTGATACAAACCAAAAAATCTCTCCTTTTTTGAACGACCAAATTTGAAAGTTTGGATTGCATACGGAAACTAAACCTCCCGATCATCTCTATTCCATTCTTAAGATAAAACATATAATAGGTGAGAAGCTCTTTAACCCAACCTGAAATCTTCTATTTTTTTTTTATCAAATGTGATAGTTGAACTCAAAACTTTCGCTTTCTAAATTGAAATTTTAGAGTGTTTGATCACTTCAACCACTTTCACTGAGATCATTAGCCCAACCAAAAATAAACTAAGCACCTAATGTACTTTTGATTTGATTTCGTTTTTTAAAACTTCAAATTAAAAAGGTACTTGTCGAATTAGCAACTATTATTATTATTATTATTATTATTATTATTATTATTATTATCAAACTAAGCGAATTTGACAAATCGGTTAACTAGTTAAACCTAGCGTTGAGCCATTAATAAGTCTAACCGATTAATGGGTGACATTTGAATCGGTCAGCATGTTTCTAAAATGACTCATTAACAGACTCCATGAAACATTAAGTTGTGCCGTCTAAATAATCAAACACACTCTACCTCTGATCAATTCAGAGATAGTCTGTTAGCCCTTAATGCATATGCGTGTATGTTGGGTGGTTGTAAAAAAAATTCATAAAATTTTATTTCCTTTTATCATATGTTATCAGTAAACATCATACACTTACATATATTCACTTAAACTAGTTAAAATCACCACATCTTAAAGAATTAATTAAATTTACCATAAATAAACTCTAATAATAATATCCATGAAGACTTAAATTATATTCTGAGCAATGTTATCATCCTTGAGCAAGATCTTCTGGCTGAATCTCCGGGTAGTCCTCCACCGGAAAATTGGTCTTGGCGGTCTTTCCTCTATGGTAAATATTGGCCCTGTCGTAAGCTCTAGCGGCCTCTTCCGCGGTCTTGAAAGTCCCCAGCCACTTCCGCACCTTCCCTGGAATCATAATCTCCGCTGTCCAATTCCCGGACGTCTTTAAACTTGTTCCTCTATATTTCCTCTTCCTCTCATCTTCACCACCAACTGCTGCTAATAATTCACACCCCAAACAAGCTGGAGCTGTCATTCCACAATTTCCACATACTTCATGCTCCAGTGGACTCTCTACGATCATAACACCACTAGGCCCAACGTCATTGTCGCCTCTTATGACATGGTTGAATGCTAAAACCATGGCGGAATTCTCATCCATGTTTTCTGGGACTACCGAAGGATTATTATTATTATTATTAGTGTTCATTTTGAATGGATATTTGAAATTGTGAGAATGTGTTCTTGACGTCCTTATATAGTTTCGATTAGCCATGAGTTAGAGTGTGGGGCTGATGATGCCACACGCTGACTTTTGTCCGAGTGAGAGTGGAGAGTGACAAGGGACAACAACATGCTATTCATGTTGCCTAACTATTTTACAAATTCTCACCTCTTAAAGTTTTTTTTTTTATCATAAGTACTTGAGCTTTGAAAGTTTAATAAAGATAACATTAATATAGTTTTTCTTTTAACAGCAACTTAGTTGCCTTTAACAGGCTATGTCATCATGTTTTTCCTTTTTAACTGTTAAATGTATTGTTTATATGACTTAAGTTGAAAAGAATGCATTTATGTTAACATTCATGTCTATTATAAACATTATGGAGAAATAAGTATAAGGCTTTGTGGTTGAAAAACACTCTCCCTCCCTTTAAAGCCGTAACACACGTACACACAATCACATGCTCTTTCATTTTTCATCTTCTCTCCAACAACACACACATGTCTTCATCTTGTGAACACACGTACACACAATCACATGCTCTTTCATTTTTCATCTTCTCTCCAACAACACACACATGTCTTCATCTTGTGGGTGGATTAAGATCAATACTTTAGAAGGAGTGTTTGATTGCATTGCATACAATCAAATAAGTGATTATAATTATGATCTATTATTCATTCATCATTTTCTTTAGTCAAGTTTATGTAAACCTAGTATCCAAATAATCGGTAAATGAATCACACATAAAAAAGGTAAAGATTGATCGTGTTGATGTTGATTTGTGATTGATTTGAAGTTTTGGTATAAAGACCCTATATGATATGAAAGGTTTATGTGATATAAATGATATATTATGTTGACGATCATAGGTGGATCATATTTGATGAATTAATCACCAAAGGTATGTCGTAAACGTGAATTGCGTGAGTTTTTTAAGTAACCAAATTTGTAATAGATTAGTTATTGTTTCTTTGTGTGACTGTATCTTGACAATAGGTAAGTGATTTTGGTCGTTTTTTGATCCTATAATATAGTACGTTGAGTCTAGTTTTCAGAAAGTCAAGAATTGTAATTTTTGGACTTAGGCTTCATATTTTTTATGATATTACAAGTTGTGACATTCGTCATTTTCGATTTTAACTTATACTCCCTCCATCCCATTATAAGTGTCATAGTTTGACTTTTCAAGTTTTTCTTTTGCAACCTTGACCGTAAATATTTTTGTTCGTGTCATATAATACTTAATGAAAATTATATCAATGTAAAATACATTTAAAACTCAATCCATTCATATATTTTACATCAAGTATTATATAGCACATACAAAAATATTGTCGGTCAAAGTTAAACAAGAAAGACTTGAAAAATCAAACTATGACACTTATAATGGGACGAAGGGAGTATTTATTTTTGTATCAGAAACCCGACCTGTTTTGGTATTTCGGATCTTTATTTATTAGTAAAATATTGGGTTTTATGTTCGTTTATGTTACACAATTGTTGGATCAAGAAATCATCTATATCGGTACGTTAAAACACCTTTTTTTGGTTAAAAACGAGTTAAAACAAATTTAAGGGACTAAAATTGTCAAATAACAAAAGCATGTAACTTTTGAAAGCAACATTATGGCCAACCCTTCACTCTTTCCATATAAACAAGACCAATGCATCCCATTTGGGTTTGCTCATTCATCTCAAACTCTCACAAATCTAGATCTAAGTATTCTTCTTCAAACTCTTGATAGTTTTACTTCTCAAGGTCAAACTAATACTAATATTTGTCTCTAACTAATTCTTGTTAATTAAATCTTGTTATTATAGCTTGTTTAAAATATACTCCCCTTGTTTCCTTGGCTTTCCCTTCTCCGACCATAGTCGGTTTAGGTGTATTGCTAGGCAAGGCTTCATAGAGGACTATTATAGTCCTTGTTAACACTATTATAGTCCTTGTTAACGATTGTATATTTGGTAAATTTGTTTATACTTGGTATATGGTTGATGCTAAAACTTCATTGACACCTATGATTTTAATGTAATCACCATCGTGTCGTCGGGTCAACTTGGTCACACTTTGGTCAACAGTCAACAAAATCAAACTTTTGATCAACGGTCAACAAAAATTAAACTCTTTGTTAACGGTCAACAAAAATCAGCCATTTTTGTCCAAGGTCAACAAAAGTCAAAGATTAGTTAAAAGGTAAAGTTTGATCAAAAAGTCGAACTTGGTCTAACTTGGTTAAAACATAACAAATGGATTTTTTTGGATACTAGGGGTTCTACGAACCATCACACATTTACTTATGTACTTTTATACTTTATGATGCTCGTACGGGACTGTTTGCATTAGTTGTTGACTTTACTTAATTAGCATGCATTCGATGTGAGTTTCATTGCCCCTCTCTTTTACAATTTTTTTTTGGGAGAGATGGCTTGTTCGAATACAATCAAGAAGCCTTTATTTCCTACTCGAATTTGGGGATTCCAACCCAAATACTAACCCCATTGTTTGAACTCAGGTTCGGGTTAAAAGTTTAAACGGTTTGGAAAATTTCGGGTCGAGTTACTCGGGTCTCGAGTCAGTTTCAATATTCATGTATGGTTAAAAACACACCCCTAAAGAGCGGTACCTTTTAGCCTCGAAATCTTATTGTTACACATAAATATTTTAATTAAAGAATCAAAACAATATTGAAGAAACATTTTTAGAATCAATTGAAAAATAAACATATTATTTAAAGGAGATTTTTCTTAGCAATGTTTGTTTTGGTCAAAAATCGTTTAAGGATCCAGTAACCAAATCTGTTATGTGAGGTTTAGTGCTAATTGAAAACTTTTGACTATTCACTTGTTATTTGTTATTTTGAAAGTTCGTTTGATATAGATTTAGTCTTGTTGAAAGTTTTGAGAAATATTCTTGAGTAAAAAGTTTTAGGATAGAATATCCTTGCGAAAATAAACTAAGAATTTTATATCCTTAAATAAATAGAGTTTACAATGATTTTAACCAAATAAATGTAAATTGATAGGTAGAAATCATACCATAAGGTCTGACTAGACCTAAGTTACCATAAGTAGTGATCCTTCCGTGATCCTTGTAGAAGTAAGTTGAGGATTTTGAATCCATAAGTTTTGATCCTCGTAATTGAACTTAGGACATCTGTTGCAAATAACTTATAAGATCAATTGGGGTTAGACCCATCAAACTGGAGACAAGCCCATAAATAAACTGGGGACAAGCCCGTGAAACTGGAGACAAGGCCGTGAACTGAGTACAAGCCTAAAAACTAGAGGCAAGCCCAAACTGGTGTTAAACTGGGATTTAGCCCAAACGTGAGTGACGTGAAAATGCCAAAACCTTAGCTAACATGAAAATGTTAGAAACCTTTGTCTTGAGATAACATGAAAATGTTATAAACCGGTGGTATGGTATGTCTACGATAAATCGTACGATCCTCCATATAGCCAAAGACAACGGAATTTTCAGCCACGAAAAGTGTACTGGTCCCGCTGCCCTGGAATATACGTTGGATAACGTGCGCTCCAGGCGAGAGTGTAGAAACTCTAATTTATAAGAAAGGTGAAAACCTTTAAACCTTGTAAGATATGACCATTAGGGATCATACCTTAATCGTGGGCTAGGCCAATGAAAATAATAATGTACCTTAAGCGTGAGGGAGAGGTGGCCAACCTCTTAGTCATTGAACCTCTTATTGAAATCTGCATTGTTACTTAAAACTTGGAAAAGATAAATGTTGAGAATACATTATCCTTAAATTAATAATGAGAATCTAAAATGAACAAATGATTAGATAGGTATTACCAATTTTAGGATCCTTGATCCTTGACATCATCATCATCATCATCATCATCATCATCGTACTCAGTATATCCCACCAATAGCAAAGCTATGGTAGGGTCTGAGGAGGGTAAGATGTAGGCAGCCTTACCTCTACCCCATAGGGATAGAGAGGCTGCTTCCGGTGAGACCCCCGGCTCGATAATAGTTTTGCATCAAGCCTTGGACATAAGGCACATAGCACTCAATCATCGGGACACCGACTGATCGGTGCATGTACCCTTATCTTTCAGCTATCAACGCCACTACATGATGCCTGATTAACCGTCCGTCACTTTTAACGTTATTTTCACGAGATTACTAAAATAACGTCAAAATTAGTGCAATTTCACTTTTGCCCACCCGAGGGTTCACACATATATACATCATATGTGCGCACCACAAGCAGGGCTAATCCTTGATCCTTGACGAATGCTTGATTTTCTAAGGATACTGGATCCCGACTAGAGAAAGTACTTCTTGAGATGGATAGCATTCCATGCTCTTAGTAACCTGTTGCCTTCCATAGTGAGCAAATGATATGCCCCCTTTCCTACCTCCAACTCGATTAGATAAGGACCTTCCCACTTAGGTGCTAGCTTCTCATCTGCCAAATTGGTTGTGTTTTGGAAGGCTTTTCTCAAGACCAGATCTCCTTCTTGAAATCTTCTGATCCTTATACTTTTGTTGTATGCCCCAGCTACCCTTTGTTGATATGCCGCCATTCTAATCTTGGCTAGGTCTCTTAGTTCTTCAATAGTATCCAAGTCTTCGATAAGGATTCCATTATTAACCTCAGGATCACTGATGCTTATTCTGGTTGTAGGAACCACCATCTCTGTAGGGATTACTGCTTCTGATCCAAACACCAGAGAGAAGGGTGTTTGGCCTGTTGCATTCTTTGGTGTTGTCCTATCTGCCCAAAGAACATAGGGAAGTTCTTCTGCCCACTTGCCTTTCTTGGTTCCTAGTTTCTTCTGTTGATGATAATTTTGTTACTTGATTCCGCCTGACCATTAGCTTCAGGATGCACCGGAGTAGAGGTAATCATCTTGATGCCCCAACTGTCACAAAAGTTAGTGGTTATTTTTTCAATAAACAGGGAACCATTGTCACAAATAATCTCTGAAGGGATACCAAATCTAGTAATAATATTTCTTTTAATAAAAGATATCACCTTTTTTTCGCGTACTTGAACAAAAGCTTCTGCTTTTATCCACTTTGAAAAGTAATTAGTCATTGCAAGCATGAATACTTTTCCTCCCGGGGCTTTAGGCAGCTTACCAACGATATCCATGCCCCACTTCATGAAAGGCCATGACGAGGATATAGGATACATAGGTTCCGCTGGCTGATGCAGGATGTTGTCGTGCCTTTGACATGAGTCACACTTCTTCGAATATTCCATTGCATCTCTCTTCATAGTTGGCCAGTAGTAACCTGTTCTCAGAATCCTAAAAAATAGGGCTCTGCCTCTAGTGTGGTTACCACGGTCACCTTCATGAAAGTCTTTAAGTACTTCTTGAATTTCAGGATCTTCGATACACCTCAAGTAGGGTCCTACAAGAGATTTTCTATACAAAATATCATGTAATGTAATGTATTGTGATACCTTAAGTTTGAAGGACTTAGGATTCTCCGTGACTGGAATCTCTCCAGTTTGAATGTACTTCTTGACTAGGAGGATCCAGGATCCTTGATTATTCGAGGATAATGGATCCAAAAGCACAATCTCTTTGTTAGTCGTTATCTCCCTAACTTCTTGTTCTCCTATTGCTGGCGAGAGTATATGGATGATTGGGATCTTCGTGTCTTCTGAAATCTACAAATATGAGGCTAAATTTGCCAAAGCATCTGCTCCAGTATTCCCTTCCCTTGGTACCTGTACAATACTAAACAATTCGAAGGATTTTGCTAATTCCTTCACAACATCTAGATATCTGATTAGTTTTTCACCTTTAACAGCATATGAGCCATTAAAGTGGTAAGCTATCAACAATGATTCTATATAAACTTGAAGATACCTGATCCTCATGCATTTGCAAACTTGCGATCAGAGCTTCATACTCTGCCTCATTATTCGTCGCTTGAAACTCGCAGGCTATAGACTAGGGTATTATGTACCCCTATGGCGATTTCTGTAGGATACCTAATCCCGTTCCTCTTATATTGGAAGATCCATATGTAAAGAGGATCCAAGGATCCTTGGTTTCTTCTAGTTGTTGAACCTCCAAGTCGGCTTCTTTCTGCATGTCGCTACTAAAATCAACCACAAAGTCTGCAAGTGCTTGTGATTTGATGGTTGTTTAGGGCTCATACTGAATATCATACGCACTCAACTTCACAGCCTATTTCGCCATCCTTCCTGATAGTTCTGGCTTTCTAAGGACATTCTTAACAGGATAGTTAGTTCTCAAAATAATAGTATGAGTCTCAAAGTAATGTTTTAATTTAGTAGAAGCCATAATAAATGCAAGAATTAATTTTTCAAAATGAGAATACCTGGCTTCCGCATCTAGAAGACTTTTACTTACATAATAAACGGGGTGCTGTTCACCTTCGTGATCCTTCACGAGGACCGCACTTACAACATTTCCTGAAACAGCTAGGTACAGATATAAGGATTCTCCATCTACAGGCTTCATCATAGCTGGTGCAGAGGATATATAATCCTTTAAGTCTTTGAGTGAAGCCTCATGCTTCTCCGTCCATTCGTACTTCTTATTTTTCCTAAGAATGTCTTAAAAAGCTTTGCACTTTTCGGAGGATCTGGAAATGAATCTGCTGAGATCAGCTATTCTTCCTGTTAACCTTTGGACATCTTTAGCATTCGCAAGAGACTTTAAGTTGACGATGGCTTGTATCTGCTCGTGGCTTGCTTCTGTCCCTCTTTTAGTCACTATATATCCTAATAACTTTCCAGCCTTAACACCAAAATGGCATTTTGACGGGTTCAGTTTCATGTTGTACTGGTCAAGGAAATTGAATTCCTCTTCCAAGTCTTTAAGGTGATCTTCAGCCCTCTTGGATTTAACAACCATATCGTCTATATAAACTTCCATGGTTTTGCCTAACTGGTCCTTGAACATCATATTCACCAATCTTTGATATGTTGTGTAACATCGTGAAAATTTAAATTTCAAAGTATAAACTTTTCAAAAGTCTAGGAACTAAAATTGCCAAACGCCAAACTTGAGGGTTAGAAATGAAAAATCTGATTTCTTGTCCTATCGCGCTACGCTATGGACAAAAGGAGAAGCCCATCGCGTACCGCGATGGAGCTTCTGACACAACGTGACACGTGGCACACGGTGGCAGCTCTACGCATTGAGTCAGCAGACCTATATCGTGGTACGCGATAGGTCTGCTGAGGGACCCATCGCGGACCGCGATGGGAGCCCAAATTTCGTCTATTAATAGCAAGGTCCAGGATCTTCATTTGTCACACCAAAACACAGCCTACTTCTCTCTATAACATCTCTCTAAATCCCAACAATCGTATATACGATCCACCTCGATAAGAGTGCCATAATCCCTCGTAAAACGTGTCCCGATCCTTTGTTTGTGCATCAAAGTTTCCTCGAAGTTCGTGCCACCCTCCACCCTCATACGATCAAAGGTATTGTTGAAATGGCGAGAAATCTCGTAAAGTGTGTCGTCGAGTATTGAAGTTTGGCGTTATCATTTGACGACCAAGAAGATCAAGCGACGTTGAAGTGCTGCTCAAGTCCCTAGGGTTTCTATACGCCACTAAGGTTAGGCGTAATAATGAATTCAATATAATTCAATATTATATTAAAGGCTTAAGCCCTAAGTCGATGTTATGCTCGATACCTCGATAAAAGAAAAGAAAACATAACAAAGAAATGAATAAAAGAATGAATATTGAATATTGTGATTACATATATATGTGTGTAAGTATATATGTATATATTCTTTGTTATGAAAATATTATTTAATGAATAAAGAGTATTTTTAAATAATAAAAGAAAAAGATTACGTTTCTTAGAGAAGAAGAAACGTCGGGTTTCTATATAAACTAAAGGTTTATAATTTACTTTTAAACTAAAGGTTTTCAAGTAAATAAGAATTGAACTAAAGGTTCAATCGAGGATTGAGATATAAAATAAGACTAAAGGTCTTAAGCCGGATCGTGTATCCGACTAACAAATGTTTATACTCGTACTATAGGTGCGAGATAAAGAAGGGAAAGACCCTTGGACGGTGAGTGAAGCCGATCCTAAAGAGATAAGGTGAATACGCCCCCAAACTTTTAAACTTGTTTTCAAATGAGTCAAACTTGTTATATGAAATTGTTTACAAGGAACTATGTGTTCCTAAAACCGTTATAACTATGGGTATGAACCTAGCCCTCAGGCTGTGGTATACGTATATCTGGATCCTTACATAGATGGTACTATGCGATGTATGGGCATGATCGCACCACCCTTGGTCGTAGGACGCTCTCGTGCAGGGAGTTCGACCTTATGTGTATATTTACAAGTACTTAACTAAGTCGAACGCTGCGGTGTTTGCTGAGGTGACCTTGTTATTCCTAAGCCACGTTGGTCAGAGGCAGGCGTAGTCTCGAGGGGTAATAAAGTAAAAGAAGTTATTTTGCGTCAGCGTGTTCACCAGCATTCGTTGCTGACATATTTTCTTACATTTTGCAGGTGAACAAGTTTAGCACTTGGAGTGATGAAGTGCTTATATATCCGATAGCTCGGATTTTATTCTATATAAACATAAATAGCGGTTTGTAAACATAAATGTAAGGCCCCGTTACCGGTAGCCCTACTTTCGTGTTGGATTTACTCATAAACGCAGTTCTAAATATCAGAGTTAATTAAAACATTCGCGGAATACAAAAGCTTTCATAAAACATTTCATAACAAAACACCTCTTGTCTTAAAACAACATCTTGTCTTTCAAAATAAATAAAACATTAAACTTAAACGTCTTGAGTCTTCCGATGCCAGCCCCTTATTCAGTGCCACGTGTCTCCTCAAGCGAGCTGCCTCATCCTACTCACCTGCGTGCATACTAAAAGTCAGCTACGCTGAGTGAGTTCTAGTTAATCACATAATCATACAATACCTTCTTACATTTCATACTTAACCTCTTAACTTTCTTACATACACACGTAAGTGCATATACTTTCATTCTTACCTTCATACTTCCTTAACATACATAATCATACGTTTTAAAGAGCCTTTCGCCCTATAACCTCACAGATATTATAAGGGTCTGGTCCCTAACATCACAGATATTATAAGGGTCTGGTTCCTAACATCACAGATATTATTAGGGTCTGGTCCCTAACATCACAGATATTATTAGGGTCTGGTCCCTAACATCAAAGATATTATAAGGGTCTGGTCCCTAACATCACAGATATTATAAGGGTCTGGTCCCTAACATCACAGATATTATAAGGGTCTGGTCCCTTTGTTTCGTGTAACTGTACCGTACCTGTTCTTACATACTTTCCTTGACAATACGTGCAATCTCCGAAGAGCGTTCACGTACCATCATCATAACATACATACATTATGCATACATCATATATTCATACATACATCATATCTTTCATCATACTTATCAATCATATCTTAACTCCCACCTGACGGTACATGCAATATCCGAAGATCGTTCACGCACCGTCAAACAATCATCATACATAAATCATACAAGGCATACACTTACCACTTAAGATAAGTGTATTAAATATCATATCGAGTATGCACACAACCCCAAAAACATAACAAGGAAGTGGGGCTAGAAACTCACCTCAATGCGGTTGCTTTCACCGTTTACGGTTATCCCCTTCTTGAGCTGTGCACGACTAATTGTATAATAATTATACGTTTCAGTAAACTATCACTACACATATCGCCTTTCTAGTTTAGTTATTACCCTCAACGAACGGGGGTCCGGGGTTCTAGGGGCGGCAGCCCCTAGCGAGGTCCAAGGGGCAGAGCCCCTGGCTGGGGTTAAGCTGACTTGGAAAAATTTTATTTTCATTAACTGTCTTATCACATTTTCCATTAGCATTTTGAATCATTGAATAATATGCTACTTAAAAGTTCAAGGGTTTATTTGTAATTAAATCATTCTTTTCTAAGTCCAGGGACTGTTTTGTCATTCTTTCAAAGTTCTAATTCGTCACTCAGTTCTTAACGAATGGGAATTCATAACGAATTAGCCATTATAGCGAATCTGCCTTTGTAACGAATCATGCATCTTAACGAACTGGTCCTTATAGCGAATTGGACCTTAACGAACTGATCTGGTCAACGAATGAACCCTATAACGAAGGGGGTTCATTCGTCCCTCTCTTAGCGAATGGCCTTAGCGAATGGCCTAGTTCGCCCTTATTTCCATAACGAATGACATGCTAGTTCGCTAATCTTTCCTTAACGAATTAGTACACGAATCAAAGCTAGTTCGTTATACTCCCTTAGACGAATCAGCTAGCGAATCGCTTCTAATTCGTCAATTACTCCCTAGCGAACTAGGGTTAGGTCAGGGGATGTCAGAACATTCCCTGACATTCCTTATCCTCGTACCACTTTTCCGGCGCCGCCTTTGCCGGAAAGCCGCCGGAAAAACGCGATTTCGCCGGAAAAACGGGTTTTAGCTCGTTTTTCACCGTTTTTCGTCCCGTTCAATCCAGATCTGAGCTAGGGTGACTCCTAAGCTCATCATAGGTTCGGTTTATACCCAAATCCACCCGGATCTCGTGACTTAAACGGTTTAACGGTGTCGGCTCGTCGTTTAGTGACCATAACTAACGGATTTAAACTCATACAACAAAATACTATCATACCTTGGGTCGGGATCCGATTCTTCTTCTATATTTCGGCTAGAGAGGCTAGAGAGAGAGAGAGAGAGAGCTTAAGTGTGTGTGTTTGAGAGGTGTAAGGGATATGTGTAAATGAAATAAATGGAGGATTAAGGGTATATATATATTTTGATCATGGGCTTAAGCCCATGGTCTTTCCTTCATTCCTCCATAACCCAAGTCCATAACCCATATCCATTTACCCAACAAAAGTCCATCTCGTATTCTATTCAACTATACCGATAACGACCCGCTATAAAATAAACGAACTTTATTTTATTAATATAACCGAAAGTAGGATGTTACAATTATCGTATATTATTTTTAAATGTGGAAAGACTATTTTACCTCTACATTTTTAAAATTCCATGCATTGTTACTTGTACAATATGCAATAAGAGAGGTACCTCTTAAAATTTAAGAGGTCCCTTGCTCCTATATTATATATAGTATAGATAAATAGAATAAATTTCGTTTATTTAATAACTAGGTTATTGACCCGTGGGCGCCACATGTGGAAATAATTAAATCTTGTAACATCAAACAATAATTTGAAAGTCGAAAACAAAATTCATACATACATATTGCGACGATAATAGAATATACAATTGATAATATATTTTATATCAAAATTAAATCTTTATTAAAGATAACTTTCAAGGAAAATAAAACGATTTTTACAATAACTCCATCAATAAAATATAGCAACTTCATATATTATTAAACAGTTCCTTATAAACCACATTTGTAGTTTGATTTGTAACTTTACCCTCCTTGTCTAAGATAAGCATTTTAACACCGGCTCTACTCTTCACTCTGGATAAAGCTACATATAACTGACCATGTGTAAACACCGGATGTCGAAGATATATTCCAACTCTTGCTAGGGATTGGCCTTGACTTTTGTTAATTGTCATTGCAAAACAAACCGCTATAGGGAACTGTCTTCTATTCAACTTGAATGGCAATATTGAAGTGAACAGTGTACAAACGTGGAGTTTTGATAAATGATGGATGATATAACAAAATATAAATTGACTTATTATCTAAGAAAGTCATACCTCAACATCACTGGTAACAAATTCATCAGCAGCCTTATTGAATAACTGTCTAGCATCACGATCAAACAACGTAAGCGAAACAACACCGGTGGTATCTTGGACACGAATTGGAATACGGAATCTGTATCATAAAGAAGATTATTTAAAAAAGTCTTATAAAACACCTTTTAACTTTAATATTATTAAATGAAAAAGTATTAGTATTATATATTTTAAATCCATAAAATAGTACCTTGGTCCAGAGTTTACGCCTAGAGAATTACAACTTGAATTGTTATATTCATAAACCTTCACTCCATCAACAAAAATAGAAGTAACTTTACGACTACAACGTTTACATCCATTATAGTACCATTCCTGGTTACCCACTATTTCCTTAACGGTACCAATTATGATGACGTTTTTAGCCTACAATATAACACATAATGAACTTTTTAGTAAAAAAAACCGAACATGAGTTTTTATAAATACAAATGGTTATATACCTCCAAAATGGTACAAAGATCATTGATTGAATAGAACGGATACTTCTTCAAAAACTCATCCTTAACAGTTAGCAGCATAGATGAACCAACCGGTTTAGGTACTTCGACATCGACTTGAGAGGATATTTCAAGCAACCTATTATTTAAAAAAATTAAGTCATAAGGTGTTTAAAATAAATAATAATGTATACATGTAATAAAATTAGATTATAGTTAAATAGTTATAATAAATTACCGCTTCTTGTAATCAATCACTTCATACAAGTAATCATTGATCATCAACCTTGAAACAGTGTAAAATTATATTTTCTGCCAAAATCATATACACGTATGTAAAATTAGAATTATTAACTATTAAGAATTTTAAGGATAAAATATAAAATATTCAATTTATAATGATACCTCCATAGTACTTGACTCGTGCGAATTGGAGGACGATAATGAGATACTCCTCATTCGGGTTATCAGCAAAGTATTTGATAAGTTGTTTAAGATAGTCATCCCATAAGGTGAGGAAAATCTTATTGCCACTGGTCCATCGAAAATTAGAAGTTAACAAAAATTAATTATTTAATTATACATGAGAATATATATTATTTACAATACCTCAAATCAGCAAATTCCATGGTTCTTCAATTCTGGTGTTGTGACTCTCGGAAGAATGAGTTTTTATTGGTAAAAAACTTGCTGACATGACCGATTACATCTGGGAAATAATTTATAATGAGGAATGAAAGATATATTAAACGATCCTATTTAACTGTCGTCATTTAATGCATAGAATTTAAAACTATATTTATTTAAAAGATGCAAAAGAGGAAACCTATTGTTCCATTCTGAGTTATGTTCTTGGTTTTGATATCATCAAAGGTAGCAAACGACAATCCATAAATGTGACCTTTAAACTCATCACAAATCGAAAGTCGAGTTTTTGATGTGAAACAGAGCTTATGTTGGCAGATTTGCACCAAGGGAAGGTTTTCGAACAATCAATGACCGATTCTCAGCTAGCCAAACATCATGTTTCGGTATGCAAGCTTTCCGTACATACGCCTGCATTCTATGACCCTGTTACATTATTAATAAGACAAACATTATAACATAATTTTATATAATAAGAAAGAAATAAAAAAAATATAAACAATTATTGTATGCATAGTTTGCATACCATCTCATCTTGTAAAATCATTTCGATGGACCGGTACTCTCCTGGTTTATTGTTGTCCTTCAAACGCCACAGTCTAAGTATACGAACCTTCAGTACACAATCGTTGTTCGAAACATCCAAACCGTTGAACATGGTAATGTTTGATGCTTCCATGTTGCTGTGTAACAAAAACAAAATTCAAGCAAAGATTCAAAAATCAGTAAATAACATTTACATGAGTGAAAAGAAATATTTATGTGTATGAAAGAAAATGAAAAACCTTGACAATGAAAAAAATATGAAACGAAGACCAAGAAAGTGAGAAGTGTGTTTATGTCTTCATTATGATTATAGTATATATAGATACAGAGTCTTTGTTACAAACTTTGAATTTTTTAAAAAAGGAAAGCTCTAAATATAGTTAATTGACGGAATGCAATCAGGGATTTAAAAAATAGTATTGATATCAACTTATTTTGGTAATACTATTTTGGTACTACGATTTGGCTACTACTAAATTTAGTAAGAGTAAATAATATATTATGGATTTGTAATTGTATTTGTATTTTTATGATAACCGATTAACAACTTTCCAAAATTTGCAGAATGTAAATAGGGATATATTTATAACCAAATCATAAAAACTAATAAGTCATAGCTGACTACGAATTCAAATTTCGAATTTGAAAAGTTGTTACGTATTATTAATGATATTAATCAATACAAATCAAAATAATATCATTGTAATTTGGAGTTAATTACACATTAAAAAATTAAAAAATTAAGAAAGACCAAAACTTAAAATTGGAAACAATATAACATTAAATTGAAAATTTAACAATGAAATATAATGTAAATGAAATTGAAATCGGCAATGACACATATAATGAAGTATGAATTAAGTAATAAGCAGTAAGTATTAACCATAGAAAACATAGCTGATGTTAGATTATAAATATCAACTAACATTAACAATTAAGATTACCAATATAAAATACTAAACTAGGTAAAATAATTACACATACCTTAACGAATAATACAAAATACTAAGCTAGTTTAATTAAACATAATATATTAACCAATATAATATACTTACCGGAAAATAAAATACATTGACGACAGTGCAACCGTCTCCGAAGATCTAATTAAGAATAAACATGGATCTACTGAAATCGTTTGAGGGATGTAATCAGGTCAATGATTATTTCATATAATAGCGTATTCCGGTTAATCAAAATCGCCCTAATTTAGATGGAAGACGGTGTAAATTGAATTTGTAGGATGCAGAAGTATGATTGTACTATTGAGATGGAGACTTGAGTTTTCTTATCATTGTCCGGTTGAACTGTCAACTAATAGCGATGGTTGATTTTGTTGATTAGGTTAAGTTGAATATGAAGAAACTGGTATAATGAGGTGGAAAGGATTGAATCCTAAAAATCCTAAAAATTGTTAATATATTGATATTGAATATTGAATTAAATGAATTAACTATTTAAAGTATTAGGAATATAATTTCTTTTTGATTTATTTAAATTGTAAGAAAAAAAGAGAAGTGATAGATAATTTTGGAAGGATAGGAATTCGTCCAATAGGAAAGGGGCATGTGGCATCAAACTCAATTGTTTTAATATATAGTAGGATGTGTCGTTACCCGATTTAGATAAATAAATTAGTAGAATGTGGGCTTGGACATTTAAAAGATGGAATAAGGGATGGTTATGGGCCTTAGTTCCATAGGCTTAAGGGTACATAAACTCCTTAAACCCTAAAACCCTCATTTCCATCTCTAATCCTCCGTACACTCTCTAAAACACACACAAACACCCTCCTATATGCCGAACCACGATCCGAAGGAAAAGACCCGACCTTGAGGGCGAGTATCGTGACGAGCAAAACCTACATCTAGGCTAGATCGTGTTCGCAAACCGACTCGCTTAAAGGTACGTTTTACAACGAAACACTTGTTCGGCTCGTTTAGGGTTCCTAGATCTGTACAAATGATAACGACTAATCAATGTGATGATTCTCGTTGAAATTCGTTAACGTTTGATAGGCTAATCAGTGGTATAAAGAACCGAGTATATAAATGATTAACTGTCACACCCCACTTTAGGGCCTAGGCTTGTGACCACAAGTTGGTACCTGTTTTGTAAATAAATCAGAGTTGCGGGTTTTATTTCAGCGGAAGTCTTTAATAAAATCATATTGAAAACTTATTATTAAAAACTCGGGTTTAAATACCCGTTTGATATTTTAAATATGTTTCTTTATAAAACATAACTCTTTTATAATATTTTCAAATAAAATATCTGAGCCATCAGATAACATCTAATGACTATAACTCCAATCTTCTATTCCTTCTTGCTTGTCTGTTTTAACCTTTCTTGTTTCCCTGTAACATGGGGGAAAAATACGTCAGCACAAAGCTGGTGAATAAGGCTGACTCTAAAATCTTCTTTTCAATACCTTTGTGAAACCAACAATAATACCTTTGTGACTACTCATTAGGCACCCAACTAAATTAGGATCAAATTACCCTAAGTACCTTGTACAATTAATTATATACACAATATCATTTCTCTGAACAGTCCCGTAGACCTTCAGAGGCATGTTGATAATATGCATGGCCTCGAGGAAATGCCAAGTCACCATGTATGTATGGATCCAGACACATGTATACTCTTAATCAGAGTGTCCATTTCTTATTACTGTAACACAAAGTTTTAAGGATTCGTAAATCCTATGCAAACATTCAGACTCATTATAAAAGGTTTTGGGGCGTATTCACCTTTTCTGTTTATAATCAGTTTCTGATACTGATTCCTGTTTTTTGATTCTGTCTCTTGATTGGTTACCTCGGACCTCTAGTACGAGAATAACATTTGTATAAATAACTAGATCAGCGATCTAGCTTCAGACCTTTAGTCCGTTTTGTATAGCTTTAACCTTGATAAAATCATTTGTTTATTCAAAGCATTTGGACCTATAGTCCCTTTGTTTGTTTATCATTTTCATACTATGTTTCTTCTTCAAGAAGAAACATTAACTTTATATTCTTTCTATATGAATATTTATATTTCTTAAAAATAAAGAAATAGTATTTAATCATATCCCTTGAATAAACTTGCTTACGTTTCTTCAATCAAGAAGAAACTATATTTTAACTATAACCTTTGCTTAAGAAAAGTTATTTTATTCTTAATCGTAATCAAGGTTTTGCTATATCTCCGACTATGGTCTAAGACATTTATAATAATAAAATAATAACTTAGGCAGAACCTCTTACCTCGCACGGGTATTCGGAGTTAGATATTCCTAAGTTTATACATGCAGCACTTCTACTCTATACGCACGTTTATCGAGACGCTCTTGATCAACCCCTCTTAGCACGCAAATCGAGGCAATGTTCGGTTGCCGGGTCGTGCACGTACTTCGAGATGGAATGTCGGGTTTCTTGAGTGGCACGCACTTCGAGGAAACACCGGGTTTATGGCACTGATTACGATGTGTTATTTATCGGGTCGGTGGCACGCAAAACGATGTTCGGCACGTAAACCGAGGTAGAGAGAGAGTGAGTTTCTAGAGAGAGAGTGTGAGAGGTACCGCGATGGGACCCTTCTCCAACACCGTCGCGTAGCGCGACGGGTACGTGGTCTGAGATCGTGCCACGTGTCGCCACGTGGCCTGACACGTGTGCCACGTGGTCTGACACGTGTCCTGGTGTGTTGCCACGTGTCACCGGAGTATGACACGTGTCTCTGAGTCATCATGGCCCATCGCGGTACGCGATGGCCGTCTTCTTGGACTCATCGCGTAGCGCGATGGGTCCCTGATTATTATTTTTCGTTTTCAGTCCTTCATCTTTGATAGCTTGTCTTTTCTAATCTAATTCTCGTTGTCCAAAAATACTAAGGCGGCTTGCGGCGATGCGAAGTGCAAAGTGCGCCATCAAAGCGCCACATTGCGCCCAACGCCCTTCGACGTCACCCTCGTCCTCGCCCGAGCGCGTGCGCGTCGGGTGCTACGCACCCTCCGCTAGGATCACTAGGTGCATGATATTCATAAAAGAATATTACTATGGAAAATCTCTTTCTTATAAAGAGCTTCCATTTCTTTTCCACTTTCCATGTGGGATGGATTCCATCTTCCTTATTTATACCTAGTGGAATGCTTCCACTTTCTTACATCTTCCAATGTGGGATGGAATTTCTTTCATGTAAGTAAACTTTAACTTAGGAAATATTTTTATTTTCTTATTTTTTATATTTCCTTATTTAATATTTTCCCATGACTTGTCTTTTATATTATTTTTTGATCCCTCAACTTTCCTAAGTTGTCAAAATTTGGATCAAAATTTTGGGGATGTTACTTTAACGGTTTGGTTGATTGGGGTTTGTAGGCAATGGGATTACGAGTTCAATGATACCAAATATGTGTTGTTTCATCGTGATTTGAAGGTTTATTGCAGATCTGGTGTTGTTGACTGTTCTTATCGATTTTGACTTTGACACTTGAGTCAAAGATTGAATAATGGCTGATATTTATTCGTTATGAATAAGCGAATGACTGTTAATTCATTAAACATTCATAGAGAATAAGATACATCCGTATGTTCCGGTAACGAATGAGCCTTCCATTCGTCCTATAGAAGTCACGAATGACCCTATTCATTCGGTAGGGATGAGCATTTTGTCCCAAATACATGTACTCGTATATGTACCGTACCTGTACCTGTACCGATTTAGCTTATTCGGTACGGGTATTGGTACTCATTTTTGCTGAATTTTGGTACAGGTACAATCGGGTACAGGTACGGGTACGGTACGGGTACATTTGGTATTTTGTACCTGTTTGGAGTATATAAAGGTTAATTGGGATTTTTCATAGTTAATATATAAAATGAATTCTCCAACCATGTTATTATTGAACAAGTACCAAACGTTTCTTCAATATTATTTAAACATTTCTTCAAAATTAAATAATATAACATCCAAGACTCAAACCAACAAACAAATCACTTAAACTCGGAGGCCAAATTAAGTTTCTTAAATACTATCTTATCATTAAATCGACGGCCAATTTGGTACATGTACTAATTTGGTACCCGTCACATACCTGTGAAAGTACCTATACCTGGGCTAATTCAGGTTGTTTGTTACTCGTACTGGAACTGGTTTCAAGACCGTCGAAGATTTGGAAATAAAAAGGCAAAGTGGTACAAAAACGGGTACTGTACTGAAATACCCGTACCAATACCTGTACCTACCCGTACCATACCGAAAAATTTGGTACGAGTATTGGTACGTGTTTTTATTGATTTTTGGTACGAGTACAATTGGGTACATGTACGAGTACAGATACGGGTACTGTCCCACACTCATCCCTACATTCGTTATCCAATAATTCGTCATGAGGAGACAGCAAATCAACCATTCGTTATAAAGACATTCCTGTGCTCCTGTAACGAATGAGCCTTTCATTCGTCTCAAAGAAATCACGTATAGCCTAATCTATTCGTTACTCATTCATTCATCTCATATCAAACCATTCGTTATAACGAATGGAAACCATTCGTCATAACGAATGAGATAGCAAATGATGCTAAAACAGAGACCATTCGCCATAACGAATGAGTTACCGAATAAAATAACCATTTAAGAATTCTAATGAACTTTAGTAAAGGACTGTTAATGAAAATAAAATTTTTCCAAGCTGATCTGGCAGCTCGACCCCAGGTAGGGGCTCTGCCCTTTGGACCATGCTTGGGGATGTCACCCCTAGACCCCGCTGCCAGGGGCGCTGCCCCCGGATCCCTATTCGTTGAGGGTAATATTAAACCAGGAATATGATATGGGTAGTAATAGTAAATTGATACATGTAATTGTTATACAGTTAGTCGTGCCTAGTTAAAGAAAGGAGTTTCCATTAACTCTGAAAGGAGCTGAGCTCAAGTGAGTTTCTAGCCCCACTTCCTTGTTATGTTTTCGGGGCCGTATGCATACTAGATGTGATTAGCTAATGCACTTACCCTAAGTGATAAGTGTATGATATGTGAAAGTTGTGATGTTCTATGTATAATATATGAATGTTTTATGAATAAAATTTGTATGATATTGAAGGTAAAAGAATGAAAAGTAAAGAAGTAAAGGTATATGGATTCATGTATGGTTGTGGTATGGTTGTATGAATAGTCGACGAACAAGGGAGCTTGACCTTAATAATATTCGACGTAAGAGGGAATCGAACCCTAAAAGTATTCGAGGCAAGAGGGAATCGGAACCTAATAACATCCGAGGCAAGAGGGAACCGGGCCATAATAATACTCGGGGAAAGTAGGGTGAAATGTTCTTTAAAACGTATAAGTATGTATATAAAGAAAGATAAAATATGAAAGAATGAAAGTATGAAAGTAAGGAAGTAAGAATTAAGGTATATACGTATGAGTGTATGAAAGAACGTAAATTCGTTTAAGTATGTAGTATATGAACGTATTGTATGTTTTCTAATTAACTAGAACTCACTCAGCATAGCTGACTTTTAGTATGCACGCTGGTGAGTAGAATGAGACGGCTAGTTTGAAGGGGGACACATGGCAAAGGAATAAAGAAGCTGGCATCTGAAGACTTATTTTATGATGTTTAAACTCAAAAACATGTTTATTATCGTTTAAATTTTATGATTTATGTAATGAATGGTTGACATTTATCTATTCCGCGAAAAGTTTAATTAACTCTGATATTTAGAACTGTGTTTATGAGTAAATCCAACGTCAAACGTAGGGCACCCGAACCGGGACCTTACAAATATATTACTAAACCACTAGATCAATTATTGGACGTAATATCTATATATTTATGTTATCGTTATTTGTTTTTTAAATTGGTTTTACAATGTGTTATACTTATTGTACACCAAACCTTAGATCCGTCATCTATTGTACTATCTATATCTTTTATGTTCTATGTTATATCAATCAAAAGTCCATAAAATAAAATAAACAAAACATAAACATTAAAACAGTTACCATAATCCAAGTTTAGTTCAAAACTAAAACCCAAGCCAAAATATCCATAAAACTTAATAAACTTTCAATATAGCAAACACATAGATAATAACTAGTTTACCACAAAATGCATATTCCCTCATCCATATATATATACCACATAAACCACACTGTAAATTACAATCAAGTTAGCTTCAAACGTTCTTGTTTTCTCAATGTCTACATATTTCGCATCTTTTTTTTAATTAGAATACTTTCCCTCGTAGTCTAACATACGCTCTAAAGCCATATTCATTTTGACAAATTCACATTACTAAATATAAAATGTAAGCCCCCGGTCCCGGTGCCCTACTTTGGCGTTGAATTTACTCTTAAACACAGTTATAAATATAAGAGTGAATTACAACTTTTCGCGGAACAATAATACATCAACCATATATTACAAAATCATTCAAATATCCGTAACAAACAAACTCTTATCTTTAAACATAATTTAAAAAGTATTTTTAAAACATCATAGCATTCTTCTCAAGATACCCGTATTTTCAGTTCAATGTCATGTGTCTTCATTCAAGCGAGCTATCTTAGCCTATTCACATGCGTGCAATACTAAAAGTTAGCTATGCTGAGTGAGTTCTACTTAATCAGGCAACATACAATTCATTCATATACTACATAGCTTTACTTTCTTTTGTACATTCATAAGTATATTCTTTCATTCTTACTTTCATACTTTCTTACTTACATTTTTTCAGGCTTTCATATTTTATCTTACTTTACATACGTACTTATACGTTTTAAAGAGCCCTTCGCCCTATAACCTCACATTTACTATTGGGGTCTGTCACCCTTCTTCACAGATAATATTAGGGTCTACCACCCTCTTTCACATATATTATTAGGGTCGGCCACCCTCCTTTATAGATATTATTAGGGTCTGGTACCATCCTTTCACATATATTATTAGGGTATGCCACCCTCTTACCATACATTATTTTCTTTATATTTATATTTATATGCTTTCATGCATACTCTTAATCTTTTCTATATCATTCATATATCATTCATACATCATTCATAAAACAATCACATATCATACACTTAATTATATCGAGTATGCACACAGCCCCTAAAACATAACAAGGAAATGGGGCTAGAAACTCACCTGTGTCATGTGCTTATCAGAGTTAATTGTAATACTCTTCCTAAGTTGTGCACGGCTAACAATGTAATAATTATGAGTATTAATTAACTACCTCTAGCTACAAGGGTCCGGGGGCAGCGCCCCTGGCAGCGGGGTCTAGGGGCAGCAGCCCTTAGCAGGGTCCAAAAGACAGAGTCCCTGGCTGGGGTCGAGCTGCCATGCAGCTTGGAAAACTTTTATTTTCATTTACAGTCATTTACTAAAAATTCAACAAAAAACTTAAGTTTGAACCAATCTAATCGAATCACAGTTCTAATCGAATGACAATTTCTAATCGAATGAAGATTGATGTGGTCTAAAATATGCATATTATTGTATAAATATTTCCTAAACTTTTTAATACTTTTGAGCGTGGTTTTTATTGAATACTATTCTTAATTGGTTCATGTGTGAGTTTAATGGTTTTAGAAGATAACAAGTTCAAATAGCATATTCAAAATAACATATAATCGAATGATCAAAGTTCACCTTAATGTTAGTGTTTATTAATATAAATTAGAAAGTAAGTAGGTTTGTAAAAGTGTCACATAAACTTGTAAGTAAAATAAAACTTATTTGATTTTGAAAGTTAAATGTCACAGTGAGTTTGTAAAGAGTATTTTCATGTTTAATCTATCAACTCTAATTTATTATTATTATTATTATTATTATTATTATTATTATTATTATCCACGTGAACATATGAAAGTCCATGAACATATTAATTTTAATTAATTGATATCTTTTGTAGGGATCATGTGACGTAAGAAAGGAAAGTCGGTTAAATGGAAGGCATGATGTACTGTGCAACTAGTAGAGGTGCACAAACCGGTTTTTTTAAAAAAACCGGTTTGGTTATTAACCGGACCGGTTTTTTTGGCCCGGAAAAAAACCGGTTCGGTTAATAACCGGTTTTTTTCTGTCAAAACCCTAACCGGTCTAACCGGTTAGGACCGGTTTAGAAACCGGTTAGAACCGGTTAATAAACCGGTTTTTTTATTAACCGGTTTTTTTTATTAACCGGTTTTTTTATTAACCGGTTTTTTTTTTTTTTTAAATTTCGCGGCGAATATTTGTTTTTTATATTTTGTACTTAATGAAGACCATTATTTTTTCACAGTATAAACAAACCGGTAACTACAAGGCAAACCGGTAACTACAAGGCAAAACGGACTAACAGAAGCCATTCTTTGCTTTCGTTGTTAGGGTTCTTTGCTTGGAAGATGAGTATGAGTGTGTGTTGGTGAATGTGTTTTCAACAAACCAAAGATTAAAAACACATAACTTTCATTTACAGTTTTTACATTAAAAATACAAACATTAAATCGTTATCGCATATTCGTAACTCAAAAATACAAACATTAAATCATTAACACTGAAGAAATCTCTGCCAAGAACTGTTGTTCATGATTTAACTCAAAAATACAAACATTAAATCGTGAACTAGCAGATGCTCCTGTTGTTCCCAATCGCAGTTTGTTCATGATTTGCCTCCATGTTTGCTGTTTCTTTAACTAAATTAGAAAAATCCAAATCAACAAGTAAATAAGAGCACATATTAGGAAAAAGAATGCTTAGACACGATTACATGAACAACTTGCTGTTTCTTACTCATGATTTGCCTCCATGTTTGCTGTTTCTTTAACTAATTTTCTTCGCTACCCGATCCCGAGCTATTTCTTAGGTAATCGTCGTACGCGGCTTCTTCATAGGTCATTGGTTGAGTGTGTCCTTCATTGACCTCGTCTTCATACAAGCCCGCTTCATACTCCATTTCCCCCTCGAGTGAGCGTTGATGTTGTGCCCTATCTAAAGAGTCCAAGTAATCCTTGTAGCAAATCGACATCTCTAAGCTGGTGCAGTGAGTCGAGTCCTCCTAATCGATATAACCCTGCCAGAAACAGAAAAAGCAGACTCCGAAGCTACCGTGGAAGCTTGGACCGTTAGTAAATCTTTGGCCATGGCGGCGAGGATCGGAAACTCATCCTCCTTACCTCTCCACCAAGCCAGCAAATCAAGACTTCTAAATTCATCCGGAGTCATGTGTTTCACAAAGTTGGTACCACCATACCTTCCAAGTTCACTGCTTGGGGTGTTTACCCTTTGACGTTTACCGGCGTCTTCCCAAATCATGTAGTACATCCCCATTTCAAGGTCGGTTTGGGATTGGGATTGGGCAACAGCTCTTAACGAGTCATGAATTTGGGAAGACGACCCGTATTTTGTAAGGTAGACATCATACATGTTTGACAAGGTGGTGTTGAAAGCATTCTTTAAAGTTTGGCTATAATAGGGGTTTTGATCGTCGTTTAACCCAAGCTCATCACAATTTTTTTCTATTAAAGCTTCAACACCACCAACATTGATGCAAGGGTTTAACGCAGCAGCACATGTCAAAACAGCGGGTAGTTGTTGAAAATATTTTCTAAATTTTTCTTTCATTTTTACACCCATATCAAAATAAGGTGCACCCCTACAATCAAGTTCACTCAACTTTGTGCACATGACAGCAATTTTTGGTAAAACAATGGGGCTTGTTGGATAGTAAACCCCGGATAAACAGTGCTTGCATCGAGCTTTTTGGCGACCGTTAGACAGTTCGCATAGGTCGAAATGTTGCCACACATCTTGGTTTCGTTTCGTGGGGATGATCCGAACGACCGTTATGTCTGTGTTCGAGGCACCCATGTTGACGGATGAAGCAGCACTTTGGGAGGCCATGATAATAAGAGCGTATAATCGAGTATGAAATAAACGAGTACGAGTATGAAATAAACGACTACGAAATAAGAGCGTATGGAGTGGTAATGTGGTATAATTGAGTGTGAGATAACAAAATAATCGCGTATGAAATAAACGTTTAGAGCTAGTAGAGTTGTATAATCGAGTGTGAGCTAACCTACCCAACCTAAACTATATATAGTTGTTTGTGGGGGTAAAATGTTAAAAAAAACGGCTAGAAATCAAGAAAAAACGGGCAAAAAAGGACCCAAACGGTCATATGGCCGTTTTATAACGGTCAAAAACCGGTTAACCTAAAAACCGGTTTTTAGGTTAACCGGTTTTTGACCGTTAACCGGTTAACCGGTTTTTAGGTTAACCGGTTTTTTAATAACCGGTTTTTAAATTTAACCGGTTTTTTTACTAACCGGTTCAATAACCGGTTTTTGTCCACGAATGAGTAACCGAAGTACTAACCGGCGGTTCAATAACCGGTCTAACCGGTTTTTTAATAACCGGTTTTTCTATTAACCGGTTTTCGGTTAAACCGACCAAACCGGTTCTATAACCGGTTTTTTTGAACACCTCTATGTGCAAGTAATGGATTTTAAAAATATAGAAAACACACATGTTATCCAATAAATTATAATGGGCTTTGGTGATGACCCATTGGACTACGAAGAAGGGTTTGAGGCGGCAAATAAGAGGTGAATTAATATAAAAAGGAGCAAGAAAAAAAGAAAAGAGATTCCCTGCTTTCGTGAACAGGAGTTCGACACAAGAAAACAAAAGCTACTGTTGGGGTTTAGGATCGACGCGGAGAAGCAAGAAGAAGAAGAAAATAAAGAGAAAGAAAGCCGTTGGTTCGAGTGAAGATTACGGGTTTTATCATCTTTGATCTTTCGTTTTTACTACTTTCATCATGTTTTCTTATATTATTATTTTGTTTTAGTTAGACTATATGATGCTAGGCTAAATTCCATAGACTGCCTAGGTCGTGATGAACCTTAGTTCGGTGTGATATTATTTGGGATTTCTTTCCGTTATGGATTTTATGTTTTAAGTAAATTGTTAAGTTTGAGTTAATTGATGCGTATGATTGCTTGGTTTTATTTACTTGGACTTATTGTTTCACATTGCCCTTGTTGATTGTTTCATAGGATATGGTTTTGTTATGTCATTTACTGTGTGTTCTTGACTAGTCTGTGATTAATATGCATTAAAATCATAGAAACAATAAAACTAAGTAAATAGATAAAAGTGAACTTCCAGCCTAGAAAGCTGTAAGGTGATAGGCTGTTAATAGATCTTTGTTGGTCAGGATTGCTAGATTTAGTTCTTCGTAAGGAGTCCGTCTAGGTTTGATTGTCAGCTTAGTCTATTAAGTTACTTGAGTCTGCTTTGCTATCTTTGAATTCCGCGCTGTAAGGTAGGTTTTCGTCATAAAAGATACTTAGACATAGACGATTAAATAACCGTAAGGAAGTTTAATATAGAACTAGTGAGTCTTAAAACTTGTTAGAAATCCATAGGCGTTTTCTTGAAGTTCAAGGGTCCTGTTCGGATTTTCTGACAAGGGTCTATTTTATGATCCCAGTTCCATAACGTGAGTTTTCCATTTATTTAATAACCGTAACTTTGGGGATTCTGGCCTGGATAGTTATCTTCATCATCTGAGTTAATCTAAGTTTTTAATTGTTTAATTAGTTAAAGTAATTGAGTTTAAGTTTAATTAATTAATAAATTAGTTTAAAGTAATGATTATGTTTTATTATTAAATTATTAATTAGGGTTTGTTTTATTATTTTATTAATTAGTTTATTAATAGTTTAATTAAAGTAATCATTAGTTAATTATTATTAGAGTTTTAATTAATTAGTTTTAAAATCCCCTCAAATATTATTAATAAATAGTTGTGTCTTGTAATTTATTTTAATTTGCTAGTTTCGTAATTTAAAGAGTCTCGTGGGTTTGATATCCGAACTACAACCACTAACTTTGAACTCATAAAAATAATACACCAGTCACCCAATTAGTGTGTTTCTCTTACAACCTAAACAACCGAAATCTAAAACACACTTACGAAGTCCATTAAAGCTACCAAGACAACATAAGTTAACAAAACACTAAAAATTGGGGGGTTCTTCAAAATCACGAATTAAATAAAACAAATTCAAAAACACATCTTGATTCTTCATTAGTGAGCCTAGTGCATTTATAGGATATCTCTTCTCCATTATCTTCAGTAACAAACTGATTTTGTTAAATTAACAAAGTAAAACAGATGCTTTAACGAAAAAACCCTTCGATGATTAACAAATTTGAATGATTGTGTTAAAAACACTCGTTGATTATGCTTAAGAAATTGAAATCAAAGGAGAAAGATCAACGACGAAGATAAGACCTTTTTCTCTGCCATTGAAGTTGAAAAAAGACTTCGTAATATACGAATGAAAGTGAGAAATAATATTGATGATTGCTTAAAAGTAGGAGTTAGCATAATTAAACAGTTGACGGATTTACATGTCTTTATACCAATATGGATTTTTTTATCCCTGGTTCCCCAAAATTTATTTCAATAAAATAAAGCACACCTATCATTTTTGATGACATCAATTTTTTCTTGTTTGCCAAATATATTGTTACGAAGTGATTTTACTCATTAACGCTTCAATTTCAAATGGAAAAAACAATCCGCCGTCTCAGGCGAGCAGTATTCTGCGAATTAATACAGCATGATCACATTTATCATTTTCTCTGTTATTTCCTTTTCCTAATTATATCACTATATTGGCATGTCTTTTTCTTACTTTTTGTAGATAGACAAAAGAGCATCATGACACCATAAGATTCTCCGATGTTCATACAGAAAGTATAGAACATATAATTGGCCGGAAAGCGTCAACGTGTCGTGTTGACTGGAGCTGCATGCTTAGTCGACAAATATTTAGTTAACCACCCCATTCTTTTAGCTTCTTGCATTTTACCACCTTCACTTTTATTGATTTAAATAAACTAACACACAAAGATGTTTATCATGGATCAAGTTAATTTGAGGACTAGAAGTTGAGCAAAAAGTATTATGAAACATGATTTAAAATAATTAAGTACTTGATTGAATAAAAAAATTAGTATTTATGTAATACAGTTTACATAAGTTTTAACCAAGTTCTATTGTTAACAATTCAAAAACAATTCTCTTAGTCCTACAGATAAAATGATTAAAAGAAGTTTATCGTTCAAAAATAAAATTCATTAGACAGAGAATCTTAGCTAAGATTTACTTAATTTTTTTTCTTAAGAATGCATATACAGGCCCAGTGAATTTTCAGTAACAAGTTCTTAGTGTTAAAAGTAAGTTTTTCTATAGCTTTAAATTTTTTTATAAAAAACTTTAGTTTAAAGAAAAAGATAATGATGTATACACTTTGCGATAAAATATATTTGTATACACGTATATAACGATTTTAGAAACGACTCATCATCTCTACCACATGATTAAATTAAATAAACACATCTAGTTATTTCTTAAGTAAATTACGTTTTTTGTTTCTTAGGTTTACCTCAAATTGCATATTGTTTTGTTTAATCCAGGTAATTGCAAAGAACAGTCGTTAGACAAGTACTGTAACTAATTGCAATTTTAACTTCTCGATCTAATTTGAGGTAAACCTATATAAAAAGATGTTATTTACTCATATTTCTTTTACTTTTCTCTTAAAAGATAATTTAGTTCGCATAACAACATTTTGACTAATCTTACATTGTTTTATAATATTTCAAACCCCACTGACTGATAATTATTAAAACTTATAAAACATGGGTTCTAAATAGCAGCATACAATTTCCTAGATATTTTTATCCACTTGTGTACAATCAGTGTATGGCGTGAGCCACCTCTCCACAAATTATAAGCTATATATAACAGGACACTTCAATGTTTTTTTCTCTCAATGAAAGATGAATATGAATACGCCCTCAGTAATCCCAAACACTGCAGACGTGAACTCCGTCATGGTTGCTGTATTCCGCCACGTCATAAGCGGCGGAAACGACAGTGTGCCTCATGGTTCTGTGATCGAAGACATCCTACCGGAGCAAGATGTATGCCGCTACTGTGGAATGCGAACTCCGGACTGTTTAGGATGTGAATACTTCACTGCAAAAGAGAAGAGAAAACGGAAGAAGTATACAGGAGTGAATTTACGGCCTTCGGGAAAATATGCTGCGGAGATAATGGTTCCAGGGAAAAAGCGGATGTGGCTGGGAACATTCGAGACGGATAAAGAGGCAGCTAGAGCTTATGACATTGCGAGCCTCGAGTATAGAGGAAAGTTAGGAAAAACCAATTTCCCAGTGAGGGAGTACCCGGAGATTCAACCAGTAGAAATCGGTCACATCGATAAAGAACGTCCCGAAGCCTCAAGAGAAGACGAAAAAGGAAAGGTCAAAATTCTAAAATGTAACCTACGTATCAATATAACTTCTCTACAACTATTGGGGTTTAGTTAACAATCAATTTACCAAGAGTTCCTTGACACAATTACAAAATGTTTCCAGCTTCAAGATGTATGCCTTTTGATTTGCCTCAGAGTACTGTCATCCTTGACACAATTACAAAATGCTTCTAACTCGTCATCTTTTATCCCGTACTTCCAGTGCTATATTTGATGTATATCTTATGATTTTTTACAACAGTTTACGTTAGTACCGTATTAAATAGTTCCAGACAAGTTTTTAACAGTTGTTTTTAAATTGCGCTATTTTTTACCGCACATACATTTAAAGTGGTTCAAGAACTGCTTTAGAAAATCATAATAACCACTTTAAAGGTTTTTTTATTTTTTATCTTTTATTTTACCTGTGGTTAATTTCTGTCAATAAAAAACAAATAAAATAAAGGAAAGTAGGGTATATGGAACAGCCAATAGCAAACCCCTTTTAGATATAAAAGTGCGTGTTATCTACGTGTAAACTCAGTGTATGACTTAAGAAGTGCGTCAGCCCTGACTTCACAGTTGACAGATCGTAAGCTATATAATATATATGTAACCTCTTTGTTTTCTCTCAATGCAAATAACTAAAGATGCATAAACCCTTAATAACCCCAAACACCTTCGACGTCAACTCCATCATGGTAGCCGCATTCCGCCACGTCATAAGCGGCAGCCGCAACGACAATGAGCCTCACGGTTCTGTGATGGGAGATGGTCTTCCGAAGCAACAAGTATGTAGCTACTGTGGAATGCGGACTCCAGATTGCATAGGATGTGCATTCTTCACTGCGGAAGAGCGGAGAAATCGGAGGAAGTATAGAGGAGTGAATTCACGGCCGTCAGGAAAATGGGCGGCAGAGATAATGGTTCCCGGGAAAAAGCGGAAGTGGCTGGGGACGTTTGAGACAGAGAAAGAGGCGGCTAGAGCTTACGACATCGCGAACCTCCGGTGTAGAGGTAAGTTAGCGAAGACCAATTTTCCGTTGGAGGAGTACCTGGAGAGGCGACGAAAAAAAGAGATTAATATTGTAAAATATAAAACTTAAAGATGTACAAAACATATGTTTTTTTTTTTGCACAAACCAACAAGCATTGTTGTAGCAACTCTTAAAAGTTGGTCGCATGGATTTATGAGTAATCGATTTCTTTTATTCTGTTGAGTCAATATATTATTACTATTTTGTATATAATTAATAACCATTATATATGATTTTCTGATATTTATGATGGATCATTTGCCGTTGTTTAAGGCGATCACTTAGAGGCAAATAGCTGTGGTCCATTGCTACTAATGGTTACCAATGATGGTTTGGTCGACATCTCAGGTGTATTGTTGCTTATGGTTGGTGTCGTTGGGCACGGTAAAAACAAAAAGGCCTTTAGTTTCTAAAATACCAAAAGGTGTTTGCATATAGAACGACAAATCATTTTAATCATTTCTAACTTATCATTAAATTAATTAAAATTATAAAAATGACGTTTCTACGATATAATTATTTCATTTAATAATGCAATTATATAAAAATGTGGGTTTTCTTTTTATGACTTCTAAAACTCAAGAATTATATCAATTATATCATTATCCTAATTAGTTAAAATTTAACTAGGGGCAGATAGGTAGTTTGGTAATTAGTTTATTTGTCGTTTATGTTATATATTAAGTTTGAAAAGAGGTAACATCTTTATTTTGGAAATTAGGGCCCAAAGTGTTTTCTTATATGCAGGCTTTTCTTTTGTATTTTAACACACTAAAACGTACTTTCAACATATAAGTATTGATAAACACTACAAAAAATGGTATTGTTGGCTACACCGACCAATAGTGGCAACAACCAACACCTTTGCCGCTATTGCTCGGCTCCGTCGCTAAAAGGTCGATCCGTGTGATCCTCTTTGAAACCCTCGTGACCGTTGATAAGCAGACGATCAAATGGCTATGACATATTCCCTCTTATTTTCCTTAAAAAAACACATTCCTTCACCTTTATAGCTTCCATCTTTACTTTTACAACTTCAATGTTCACCTTTGTAAGTCCTGAGAAAGGATCTTTCAATGATATCAAATCGACTAGATCAATATGCGGAATCTATTAATATAGGTGATTCAAGAACACAATCGTAAATACGAGCGAAATATAAACTAGCTTCAAAGCACATGTATTATTACGTCAGGTGCTTAAGCCCTTTTTTGAGAAAACTGATTACAATGATTGATCAAATGAGACGACTAACCCTAAACAATGTGTAAGGCCCCACTCCCGGTGCCCTACATTGGCGTTAGATTTACTCATAAACACAATTCTAAATATCATAGTGAATTAAAATTTTTCGCGGAATATAAAACTCCAGCTTATATTACATAATTATTCAATCTTTTCATAACAATAAAACCTTTGTCTTTAAACATAATATAAAAGTCAGATTAAAACATCACAACATTCTTCTAAAGATGCCAGCCTCTTCAGTCCAATGTCATGTGTCTTCGCTCAAGCTAGTTTCCTTAGCCTATTTACATGTGTGCATACTAAAAGTCAACAACGTTGATTGAATTCTAGTTAATCAGGTAACATATTTTACATTCACATATACGTTGCCGAAGGTACGTATTACATACTTAACACGTTTATCATTCTTCCATATATACATACTTTCATTCTTTCATACTTTCTTTCTTTTACATACACGGTACATTCATAACTATTCTTACATTATAAAGAACATTTCGCCCTACATACCTCGGATATTATTAGGTTCTGGTGCCCTCCATCATCGGATATTATTAGGGCCCGGTGCCCTCTATCCTCAGATATTGTAACATTCGTTACTATTCAAACCCGAAAATCCGACTCGTTTTAAATTTTCGGTTTTATTTATGAATATATGTATAAATATAAATGTATATTTCAAGTTTCGTTTTATGCATGTTCGTCAACCGACTCATTTTGATGTTTCGAAGTATCAATAATTCTTTTATTTTATGCATAATTATTGTTTATTTACTTAATAATATTTACGACGTGTTATAGCCGTTATTCGTTGTTTATCTAATTCGTATTGTTCAATAACGAAAGTCCAAGTTCAAACATGCATACTTAAACAAGTACCAAACTATACGGGTATAATATTAAAATAAACAAAAGTATATAACTTTTATTAAGTATATATAACATTCCAAAGTTCAAGGTTCATTTTGTAAATTATACTTTAACTTCTATTTTAATATAACTTTAAAGATCAGGAGTAAGTGTAAGTACTTCAAAATTATCTAATATATATAAACTACAAGTTTGGTGCCGCTAAGCCGGCATTGGGCCACTTGGCGGCACCTTCCTAGTCCGTACAATTTTGTTTTTTTCGTTCTGGTACCGTAACGAACATATTGGAAGTTGACCGAATGATAATTATGTTTTTTCTTTTGTTTGTTTTAATTCTGATATCATAACGAACGTGACGAAAACCGACCAAATTCGCATAGACTCAACGTCTCAACGTCCGGGAACGACAACGCTCGGTTTTACCAACACCCGAGTTTACCGGCTGATAGCCTTACACCACCCCACTGGTCCACTCAAATTTTATATTTATTTTCCTTTTTAGCTCTGTTACCGTAACCGACGTAGCCGAAACCGATCGAATTCGTGTCCAGTTACCGCTGCAATGCTCGGGACTGACAATGTTTGGATTTTACCATCGCCCGGGTTTACAGACGAAACAAACTTCGTTTTAAATAATTTAATTTTTGTATATGTTAATTTGATGAACATATATATTTTTGGACGCTAAAGTTTTACCAATGGTGCATATAAATGAATGTAATCGATATTAACTGAATTCACGTTAACTCACCGGTAACGCTCAGGTTTTACCAACACCCAGGTTTCAACGTTGAGGTTTTATTAATTGACCCGGCGCAACGCTCCAGGATGAAAATCTAGTTTATAATAATAATAAAAAGTATGTAGCAGCAGGCCCGTTTCTCCATTTCGTTTTTCTGGCGTAAGTGTTTTTGATCCGTTAAACCATATCAAACGCCATCTCCACTAATTATAACTATTATTATGTAATTTATTTCACCATTAACGACCTAAATAACTCGTAATTAATCCTAACTCGTCGGAATTTAATCAATGTTTTAATACTCGATTTAAACACTAGTCGATTCATTAAACACATAAATATGATCCTAATTGTCATCTAAACCTGTTGCAAACATAAGTTTACACAAACATACTCTCTATAACCTATAATTTGTTCGTTTTATTCTGATTCCGGCCAACCATAGTTCTCCGTCAATTCCTAACGATACAAGGTTTTTTATATCAATTGTTATAGTTTTTACCCAATTAACAAAATACCTAACAAAGGTTAAGCAAACATGGAACAAATGAACGAATTAAAACCTAGGGTTAGTATGAGGAAGATGATGAACATGAGTTATAATATTTAATTAACTGTTTTCATATATTTATCAATTATCAAGGTAATCCAGTTGGTTAGTTCTCTTCTGTGTGGACAGTTGGACCCGGGTTCAAACCGAATCAGGCCGCTTTTAGTTTTAATTTTCTTTTTAAACATTTTTCTATAATATATTAAACCAAATAAAAGTTAGAAAAATTATATAAATCATATAAAAATTATTTTAAGTTGAGTAAAATTTATTATAAATTATATTTATCATTTTCACCTAAAACCTAACTTTCGATTCCGTTAAAACTTCGTGTAAACCCGATTAATATTATATAAAATACCATTGTTTCGTTGAACTCTATATTACGCCAACATAACTATTTTCAAGCTAAAATTTCGTTAAAGATCCATAATTCATAATCGTTATAAATGTTCAAACTCGTCAAGTCTTGTTTAAACTAGTGAAACATATTATATATATATATATGGATGTATCTTGCGAGAAGTGATATTACAGCGAGAAGTGCGAGAAGTGAATGTATAACTCTATTAATCCTTAATTTCACTCCCTTTCATATGATGTTACATACATATATGTAGGTTGGTTGTATTTATTTTTTAATTAAACATTCAAACCTACCCACAAACATATAAATGTACCGAGCCACATTAAAACCTATGTACCTACACACATAGATATGCACCTACACACAAGAAAGGGAGTGTAATTAGGGATTAATGGAGTTACACCTTCACTTCTCGCACTTCTCGCTGTAAAAAAACTTCTGAAATGATCCAATACATATATATATATATATATATATATATATATATACTTTCGTTTGTAAACTTTAAACTTTGTTAACATATTCGTTGTTCAAAATAAAATATACCGTTAACATCAAAATCCTATAAATGTTATAATATTCAAACTCCATATTAACCTTGTAATTTTTTATTAAATTATTAATTCGTTAACGTATAAAAGTCATATTATCCAACTCCATAATAAAACATACATTCAAACACTTCTAATTTCCAACAAATCGATTTGCTTACTTTTATAAGTTGTTAGTTAATATTTTGTACTTTTTATTCTAGTTCGTGAAGTTTATTTGCTCTCGTCTCATTTACGCTCTATTGGTCTTATTTCAAGCTTGTCTTCAACTTCGAGGTGAGTTTCTCACACCCCCCTTTTTACCTTTTTTTTAAACTATTTTGGGGCTAGCATATATATCATTTCAACAATTTAATTTTCTTTATTTATTATTTACAAACTACATTCGTTACATAGACTTGTGTGTTTACTTGTTACTTGCTCAAATATTATGTGCATGGATTTCTTCGATAAGTATGATCATACGCCCCCTTGGTACTCAGGACCATTGTTTCTAGTAGAAAAGAGACTCCAATCTGAGTACGTTGGTGCACAATCTCAACTGAAAAAGACCTTCATTTATTCTTTACACTCAGGACCTTTGATTCTAGTGTAAATAACCCTTATGTGCTTTTCACAAGTTTTCATTGAATTGTATGGTTTTTATATATTATTTAAACTGTGTTAACTAGGGATGAGATCGGGACCGCACCGGTCCCGGTCCCGAAATTCGCGAATTCTTGGTACCGGTACCGAAATATTCGTTCGGTACCGGTACCGGGATTGAAGGTAAAAATTCGGGATATACCGGTCCCGTACCGGTACCGAAAATTAAACTTTGGTACCACATCAGTACCGACGGTACCAAATCGGTACCGATTTCGGTACTGGTACCGGTACCAACCGGTACCAGTACCGATTCGCTCATCCCTAGTGTGAACTCACCAACTATTAAGTTAGTTGACATTATTTTATATATATGTTACAGGTACATCTGTTAGAAGATGAAGACATTAGTAATTAGGGAACTCAACCAAAAATGGATAAGTTACTTAAACGTGTAATTACTTGCATTTTCTTTATTTGGAACAACATGTGTACTTGGTGCCTTTCAATCAATTAATGATAATATTGTCACTTAATAGTGTCACATGTGTTTTAAGCAATTTGTACGTCACACTCAGGCGTTTCCACTTTAACCGGGGTGTTACAGATATTATAAGGGTCTGGTGCCCTCCATCCTCGGATATTAATAGGATCTGGTGCCCTTCTTTCCATGAAACCATACCATCATACATTACATTCATTACTATTTATGTAATTTCATACATACTCTTAACATTTCGTGAATCATTCATAGATCATTCATACCACATTCATACATCATTCATAACACATTCACATATCATACACATACCACTTAAGGTAAGTGTATTAACTAATCACATCGAGTATGCATACGGCCTCGAAAACATAACAAGGAAATATGGCTAGAAACTCACATGTAGAAGATTCTTTTCCGAATTTACGGTAATGCCCTTCTTGAGCTGTGCACGGCTAACTGTGCAACAATAAACAAGCATCACTTAACTACTCACAATTATATCATATTTCTAGGTCAATGAAACTCTAAGCTAACGGGGCTCTGGGGGGCAGCGCCCATGGCAGCGGGGTTCTCGGGGCAGCAACCCCTAGCAGAGTCCAAGGGGCAGAGCCCTGGTTGGGGTCGAGTTGCCAGGTCAGCTTGGAAGAATTCATTTTCATTAATAAGTATTTACTAAAACCTTATCAGAAAACTGAAGTTTTGTCTTTCTTTCTAGGTCATCTCCCGTTTTAAACATTACCTTTAGTTACTAGTTAGTTCCTTATAAATTTATACCCATCATTTAGGTACTTATACGCCGTATACCCTTTCGTTTACCGAATCTTTACTTATGCCCTGCATATGTTTTCTAACACGTATGTCCCTCCCGTATAAGTCATTCCCGTATAAGTACTTCCAGCGTGTACATAAGTCCCTTCAGCGTATAAGTTTAAGTCCTTATCAGCGCGTAAGTCAACCAGCGTGTAAGTACTTATGCGCCGCATAAGTACTTATACGCCTAAATGTGTAGACCAGGTCTTCTTCAACGCAGTTTTAGGGGTTTTTTTGCGATTCCGGCGCTGTTAGCCGCCGTCTACCACCGTGTTTGGCCGGAAAATGTTCGTTTAAGGTCCAATTAACCTCGTTTGATCTAGTGGTGAGCTAAGGTAACCCTTAAGCCCGTTTTCCACTCGTTTTAACACTCGTTTAGATCTAGATCTTGAGTTTAACGGCCAAACGACATTCCGAGCGGTTGTGTTGGGATCCAATGAGGTCAGTTCTGCTATGATGAATATTATATTACCTTGTCTCGGTATCGGTTTGATGAACAAGGCGGTGTAGAGATTGTTTGGCTTATGTGTGTGTTTTCAATGGTGTAGGCTATGGTGTTGTAGGTTCCCAGCCGGATCTACACGAGATATCGCGTTCTACGTAGGTGCGGAATCCCTACGTAAGACGTTACGAGTATAGAAAACGATACGAGCTAACACACGATACGATAATCAAACACACGTTGTATTTCAACCGTAAACACGTGATACTATGATCACTGAATACAAACTCTCTGACTCGAATACACGAATAACTAACTGAATTCCTTTGTTTCTCAGCCGTAACCTAGCTGAATATATAGGCGACAACTTCGCCTGGTAAGTTCAGGCGAAGTTGTTCCTAACTTCGCTTGTTCCACAAGTTCGCCTATAACTAGCGAACTTGTGATAACTTCGCTTACATACAAAACTCAAATCTAACTAACACGATTACAGACACTCGACACTGAACTACTGACATCATGCACCAACAGACTCCCCCTTGGCAGTAGATCTCTTTAGCTTCAAACACGTGTCTTGTAATCTTCAACACTCTTACATATTCATCTTCAAGCATGAACTCCTTCGCGTACACAAACTGATACAATTCTTTGATATTTCTTCGCTTCGTCTTTCCAAGCAGGAATATAAAAGATCTTCTTCTCATTCAGCACCTGCAGATCAGCTTGCGACAAATTCACTAGATGCATCGGATCATAAACTCTTAGCAGCTCTTGTTCATCTTCGTCTTCCATCACTGCTTCAGCTGTTTCATAATCAACATACCACTACTTTAGATCTTTAAGCACATCCTTGGGCATTAGTTTCATCGGCACTTCTTTCAAACACCGGATTGGTTTATACTTCATAATCATCCAAGGCTTTCCGTCTGCTCTTAAACCTCTATCCTTGTCTTCAACAAGTTTTCCCTTTTGTGGTTTCAACAGCTCAAATTTCTTCTCTTTTATACTCTCTTTCCACACAATTTTCCCAATAACTCTAGCCATATTATCATCACTTCGGTTAATCAACCCCAATCTGGCTAAGTCTTTCACTTCACATTCTGGCAGTGTATTCAACGATCTTAACAGTCTTTTGAAATACTGAACACCGTCATATCTCTTAATCACGAAGAGCCTCAACTGCTCATCATATATCCAGCAAATAATCCCTTTCTTCGCTTCAGCATAACCTTTAATGTTGTAACTCTTCTTAAACATTGTAGGAACCGCTTGTTTCTTCGTTTTGACGAACCACTAAGCATAGCCTTCTTTCCATCTAGGCTGCTCTTCCCATTCAGATTCATCACTTGCCATCTCTTTACTCATATATGCTTTCTCAACATCTGGAATGTCATGCTCAATATTTTCCTCAACTATCTCTCCCTCTTCTATCTCTGTATCAATCACAATCTCTTCACCAATCTTCTCTATCTCTTCACTCGGTAATACATCATCATCACCAACCAACTCATCATCCATCTCCTCAACTTCCACTACCACCACATCATCACCACCAGCTGCAGTTGTCGACTCCCTCTGAGTTGTGGAAGTTCCAAGAGCTTGATCAGTTCTTGGCAACTCACCACCTGCACCTTTCGATGCATTGGGATCATCGTCTCTATCATTTCGTCTCTTGGTCCTCAACTCATCGCCTTTACAGCTCGTCTCCCCCTGAGATGCCAAGAACTCCTTGAAAGCATTTATGATTTTTCCATATTCTACCAGCAGGGACGACTGCATCTGATTCTCTGCAACTAGGCGTTGAATAGCCTGGGTCTGGATAAGATTAATCCTTGACTGCTCTGCCACGACCCGTTCAAGTGCTGCTATTCGTTCAGAGTCTGATATGGTTGCATCGAAATCGAACCTCATATGTGATATATCTTGAGTGTACTGAGGAGGGATTTCCGATGTCACCGGGACCTCAGAAGTAGAAATAGACGTAACCGCAGGTGGTATCGTCACCGATAACCCTGCAGTGGCCACAATAGTCGACTCGATAAATTATGCCACGACCTCCGTTGGAATAACAGTCGGAGGCGGCAACGAAACGATCTCAGGAGCCAAAAGTTGGAAAGTAGTGGGTGGGAGGCCAAATGTAGATGAGGTAGCCACCACGGGAACAACCGTAGCGCTTGGCATTGTAACCTTAATGATGAGGGAACCATTGTCATACCGGATAGTGCTGGTGGAGTGAAACGTACCACCCTAGAGCTCTCACCGGCTCCCGATCCTGCACCTATCCGTTCCCTTCTTGACCTCCTGATCAACTGTTGTACCTCTTCCTCATAGTCTGACTCGCTGTCATCATCAGTTCTCTTTCTCTTCCCATTAGTCCGTTCATGTGTTACCAAAATCTGTCTCGCTTCGGCCACTTCATCATCAGAATCTGAGCCAGCCACCGTTGTAGCTGCCCTAGTAACATTCACACCCGAAGCACATTCAACCGGGACCTGTACATTCTCTTCTGGATCAACCCTTTCCATGTCAAAAAATCCTTGACCGCCAAACGCTGCGTCAAGGTCAACGGTCTCCTCCGGTGACACAACAGGAGCAGCAGGTATAGCTTGAGGTGCCCCTGCCTGTTGTGGTGCCGGGTCCCTAAACTCGTCCCCACGAGCAGGCACATACCCCGGGTTGATCAAGTACCCAAAAAGTGGAGTATGCCGAGGACAGAGCTCAGGTTTGCTCCTCGCACTCGAAGATCTGCATTGGGTGAAGATTCTTTTGTTCACACTCTCTACATATCTGATTGGACGACGCTGAGGTAGCGTAGGAGCAACATGATTCAAGATCATTTGTAGGAATCTTGGATACATGATGAATCTCTCACGCGCCATCGCCCTTCTCTGACGATCAATCTCATAGAAGACCATCTGACTAAAGCTGTATCGCTTGTTGTAAGTTAGAGCAGTCATCGCCGACTGCATGGTCGCACCCATGCCATCAGTGCCCGCCTTTCTCCCTGACATGCATACAATCATGACATGCATGAGAAAGCGCCACTGGTCAAGCAAAAACTCTTTCCTTCTCTGCGTATCCCCCAAGGGACCAGAGTATCCCATCCTCAAAAACGCTCCATCACGGAAAGGAGCTACAAACTCTGTCGGGTCATCCCTTGTCTCATTTCCAAACCGTAAAGCCGCCCGGAATTGTTCAGAAGAGAACTGAACAATCTGATTGTTTACTGTTGCGCGCATCACCGGGGGTTCGACTCTACAGTCATATTCCACGGTCTGCCAAAAATCCTCAATGTTGGGCAAGGATATCGGCAGAGTTGTTGTAATCGCGTGGAATATCCGCGAGCGTAAAAGAAATGTGATGATTTCGCGGAAATCATCAACTCCGCTCGCCTCCGGGTCTAATGTTATGTACATGTTATGACCCGGGAAGAACTGTCTCTGGTTATCACCTCCGTCATCACCGCTTGCACCACCTGCTCCAGCAACAGCAGCCATATCTGCAACAAACAGGCTAAGTTAGATAAACGTCAAAGCAAATCACAAGTTCGCCTGTTACCATGAGCGAAGTTGTGATCTATTCTGAATAGGCGAAGTTAAAGGTGGGGCGAAGTTGGTTCCCAACTTCGCTTTAACTTGAACTTCGTCTGATAACTGTTAAGTAAAATGGTCCAGGCGAAGTTAATGATAACTTCGCCTAACCACAACATCGCCTCATAAACTGTTTCAAAATATATAATCAGGCGAAGTTACGGATAACTTCGCCTAAACTGTAACTTCGCTGAATTTGAATCGGCAACAGTTAGGATAATCGAACGACGTGTAGATGATGATTTTGGAGATCGAGGACTCCGTAACACATGATTTTATGAAGTTTTAGACGTTCAAGTAAATTACTATCACGTAATAACAAGTTTGAAATCGGGTGTTTAAGGTTCGAAAGAACGAGGTCGTTAATCGAGTCGAAACGACCGATGATTAACCTCAATAGACAAAGATTATACGATAAAAGAACCCTACACACCTTGAAATCGGATTGAATCGAAAGAAAGTTAACACAGATTGAAGAACGATAAGTTCGCTTAGGTTATACGGAGATAAGTTCGCTGAGATTTGGAAAATAATAAATCGTCTGACCTTAAAACTTCTTTATATAGGGTCAAAGTTAGTACAGGCGAAGTTATAGATAACTTCGCCTATTCCAGGCGAAGTTATGAACAAGTTCGCCTGTATTTACAGAACAAACCCCTATACTTTGAACAATTTTCAATAAAGTTTTAAAACTTCCTTTAAAGCGTTAAATGATACGATCAAGACCAAGTAACCACGTATAAAATAATACAACTACATAAGTAGAAAAACTTTTAAAATAAAAGTACACTGGATCAAATTTCAGTCTCGACAGGGACTACCATGTTTTAGAAAAGATCCGAACAGGAATCATACTAATTACGTGACTGTCACACAGATTCGTGTTCAGCTGTATTATGACATAAAGAGACAGGTTGTAAGCAGGTAATATACTTAAAATGGTTTTCATCGATTTTGTGATACGAGTTAGGTTCAATTAAGCTCAAAACTTAAGTGGGCAACAACTCAGAGATTATGATGTCTCCTATCTATTCTCAAAGCGTATTTGGCTTTCCCCAAGTCACCCCGAATTGACCTCGACCCGTAGTGTCTGATTAAGTAGTAATTACTCTTCGATCTTAGACTCTGCTTCCCGTTCACCTTCTTGCGTCTTGATTGAGAATCATTAACATTATGAACTCTAAAATAATTTTAATTTTTTTTATATATGTATATACACAACTTCAAGTAGAAAACAACTGCAAGTCCCGAATCTGGATCACTGCAGTGTCTTGACACGCTATCTTCACGGGAATCAGAACACTCACGGGCTCGTGTATGACAGGGTAATCGCTTTTCTGCCTATCATTCGGAAAGATATGTATGAAGACATGCACAACTCTTAAGGAGTTTCCACATAAAATCGAGTAGATTTAGTTAGTATCACTTCTACTTTTACGCACCATAAAAAGCTACCATGACATACAATGAATGTTCTAAAGTCTTGTAGGCCTAATAACTTCACTAGTTAAGCACACAGAATCAGTATATCTATCACTTTCCAAGGTTGGATCAATTTTCTGTTAACATAGTAAAGAAACTTCTTACGAAGTAGTAGACTTGAAAAATAATTTCATCTCCCTTAAAGAAAAGATTTTAACTTCAATCGCCCCGACCAAATCAAAGTCTTCAGGTAAACGGCTATCTCGAAGATCCAATGGCTCAGCTGGACCGACCACATACAAGTATGTGTCCTTCTAACTAAGTATGATCGATTAATTTTCAGCGAAAGAATAAAAACACATCATAAACCGCCCCGATCAGTTTCAGTCATCTGGTTAATGGCTATCCTTATATTCTACAAGTAGAAATGAGGACCAAACATATCCGAAGATATGTCCTTCAAACCGAAGTAACCGATATAATTCTAAGCGATAGTGACGTTTTTTTTTAATCAAACACAAACACACGACATGGTTACTCGGGATTGATCATCCCATTCAGCTCAACAAGGTTTTGAAATCTAGTTTTGTCAAACGCTTTCGTGAACAAGTCAGCGAAATTATCTAACGTGTCAACCTTTTCGAGCACAATCAGTTTCTTCTCAGCACAATCCCGTATAAAATGATGATGAATGTCAATATGTTTAGTTTTACTGTGCTTTACGGGATTGTTAGTTACTGAGATAGCAGCAGTGTTATCAATGCAAATAGGAGTAAGTGAGAAATTCAGACCATAATCGCGCAACTGTTGTTGAATCCAAAGAACCTGGGAGCAGCAGTTGGATGCTGCCATGTATTCTGCTTCACAGGTTGAAATGGCGACTGAGGTCTGCTTCTTGCATTGCCATGACACTAATCTGCCACCAAGAAACTGACATCCACCTGTCGTTGACTTCCGACTCTGATTGCACCCTCCATAATCAGAATCTGTGTACGCGACTAGCTCCAAGTCTCCTCCTCTAGAGTACCACAACCCCAGCTTCGGCTTGCCTTTGAGATACCGCAGTATCCTCTTCGCACCCTTCAAATGAGATTCTTTTGGGTTTGCCTGAAAGCGTACACAAAGACAAACAGCAAACATTATATCAGGCCTAGAAGCAGTTAAGTACATTAAAGAACCTATAATTGCCCGATATTGGGTTGGGTCCACGTCTGCATCGTTGTCTGAATCAGCACCCAATTTGTGATTGACGCAGATTGGAGTATCATATGGAGTGCTGTCCTCCATCTTGAAACGTTTGAGAACATCATGGACATACTTCGTCTGATGAATGAACATCCCATCTTTCTTCTGATCAACCTGCAATCCTAAAAAGAAGGTTAGTTCACCCATAGCACTCATTTCAAATCTCTTCTTCATGACGGCCTCAAACTCCTGACACATGGCGACCTTTGATGCAGCAAAGATAATGTCGTCCACGTAGACTTGCACCAGTAGAAAGTCGCTCCCTTTTCTCTTGAAGAACAATGTGCTGTCAATCTTACCTCTTTCAAACTCATTCTCAAGCAAGTAATCGGATAACGTTGAGTACCAGGCACGAGGTGCCTGATGTAGTCCATACAGCGCTTTACTTAGCTTGTACACGTGATCGGGAAAGTCAGGGTCAGGAAAACCCGGAGGTTGCTCAACATACACAACCTCGTCGACTTTACCGTTAAGGAAAGCACTCTTCACATCTAACTGAAAAACCTTCATCTCCTTATGAGCAGCAAATGCCAAAAACAGCCGAATGGCTTCCAATCTTGCCACAGGAGCAAACACCTCATTGTAATCAATCCCCTCTTGCTGATTAAAGCCTTTAACAACCAGCCTCGCCTTGTTCCTGATAACAATCCCTTTCTCATCTCTCTTACATTTGAAGACCCATTTCGTGCCTATCGCATGCACATTCTTCGGTTTTTCAGCCAAATTCCATACTTCCATTTTCTTAAACTGAGCTAACTCTTCTTGCATGGCTTCGACCCACGAGCTGTCCTTAAGAGCCATTTGATAGTTCTTTGGTTCAATCTGGCTGATGAAGCAGCTGTACAAGCATTCGTTGATAATGCCCATGTCTTTAATGCATGTGAAAACACAGGTGTGCTCATTCAAGCTTTTTCTTGTTTGTACACCGGCGGACAGAGCACCTATCATGTTCTCCAAAGGATGATCTTTGTGAATTCTCGTAGTCGGAACCGAACTGACATTCAGATTATCTTCCAAGTTCGAAGATAGCTCATCAATGGGTGATTGATGTTGAGAGTGAAACGGATTTATGAATTCCTCTTCAGTAGAGGCAGCAGGGGTATTGACAGCATTTGACAAGGAAAGCTGACATTCATCATACTGTGGTCGTTGCACCAAAGTGTCTTCCTCATCGCATATCATCTTCGTAGCAATTCTTTCCTCAACTTATGCAAAATCCAGATAAGGTATGTTAAAAGATTTAAAAAGTCTATCATAGTCGAAAACCCCAGCGGGTCCCGTGCTTGGTTTTGGTGTTTTGTAACTTGTGATATCAGTGTTACACACCACCTCAACCTTGCTGGTCGATGTATTAAAGACCCGTCTGTTGGGAGTCCCAACAACGTATCCGACTAAGATTCCTTCGTCGGCTACTTCACCAAATTTAGAATTGGTCTTTAATATCGAACACGGGGACCCGAATGGTTCAAGACCACTCAAGTTGGGCTTTCTCCCATGCATAAGTTCATAACAGGTTTTATTTAATCTTTTAACAGTTAACACTCTATTTAGGATATAACAAGCTGTTGCAACAGCTTCAGCCCAGAACACCACGGGAAGTTTCGAATCAGCCAGCATGGTTCTGGCTCCTTCAATTAAGGTTCTGTTCTTCCTCTCAGCCACTCCATTTTGTTGCGGTGTATACGGTGCGCTGTATTGGTGTTCTATCCCCTTCTGTAAGCAGAAGATCTCCATCTCATAGTTCTTGAACTCAGTTCCATTGTCACTCCTGATGAATTTAACCCGTTTCCCCATGATATTCTCAACCTTGGTAATCAAATTCTTTACCATCTGCACTGTTTCATTCTTTGACTTCAGGAAATATACCCAGGAATATCGAGAGAAATCATCAGTGATCACCAAGCAGTAAGATGTTCCTCCTAGACTTCTTACATTCACGGGACCGAAGAGATCCATGTGAAGTAATTCTAGGGTACTGACAATTGAATTGACCTTCTTGGTGTGATGGGATTTCTTGTGTTGCTTTCCCTTTTTGCATGATAAGCATTTGTCTTCAAAGTTGAAATTCTTCAAGGGAACACCCAGCACAAGCCCATTTTTGACAAGGTAGTTCATTTTCCGAAGATGAATATGCCCCATTCTCCTATGCCACAACTCGGACTCCGATTCAGTTGCTTTTGACAGAAGACACGATTCTTCTGTGGCCATCTCGGTCGACCTCATATCCATGATATACGTATTATTCACTCTTGGAGCCTTCATAACAATCCAATCCTCTGGTATCTTGAAACCAGGATATAGCACGATCGCCTCATTCTTTGTAAAATGTACGGTGTACTCTTTGTCACAGATCTGCGAAACACTCAGCAGATTGTGCTTCAGTTTTTCAACAAAATTTACTTTCTCCAAAGTCATCTTTCCATTCGACACCGTCCCTATTCCTGTAATCCTTCCACCGCTCTCTCCTGCGAAACTCACTCTTCCTCCTTGAACAGGTTTCCAGTCGTGTAACAATTTCTTGTTACCTGTCATGTGCCGGGAACAGCCGCTATCCACAACCCATTGATTGTTGGCAGCCCTGTTCAACTGTTCCTGCACGATTAAAGCAGATGATTAAAATCTGGGGACCCAAGACCGATTGGTCTTGGGTCGATACATCCCGTACCTTGGCTGTCCAAAGTTAGTATCATAATAATTTCTGTGAGTCCTAACAGGATACCTTCTTGTGGATTGTCTATGAGGCCATTCAAACCTTCGTGAATTAAAAGAATTATTACTTATGGTTTGGTTGTTAGCAGTGAAAAACTGAGATCTTTTTCTTTGAAAACCTGAATTAGACCAATTTCTGAATTTTGATGGGTTTTCAGTTTTAACATTTCCGTTAGTTCTATTCTCAGTTCTCGAAGGCCTCACATCTCTGAATCTCTGCTTCAGAGGGCAATCAGCAACTAGGTGTCCCAATTGATTACATCTGAAACAACTCCTGTGTTCAACTTTCTTCTCCATAGTTGTTTTAGATGTTGAGGCTGTATTACCGCCCGTTTGTCTCACATAAGGTGGGACATACGGGTTTAGTGGAGACTTCTTTTCAGGTGTTTTATTTTTCTCTCCACTTTTTGGTAACACTTCCTTTTGTTTTGTCTCACTCGACTCAGATGACTTGTCCGAGTTTGATGAGACAGGACTCAGAGCAGAAATCTTAACACTAGTAACAGGCTTACTTGTTTCGCCTTTACTAACTTCTGGTTCTTTAATCGTTACTTTAACCGGAACTGTCTGACCATAGTCAACATCGACAGATTTCTGATTACTAGGGTCATAAGTGTAATTATGATTGAAAGGTGGTGGAACTTCATGATAACCAATTCCTCCCCTTTTTGGGGAACCTTGATCACTAACGAGGTGATCAAGTATAGCAGAGGAATTTCTGAATTGCTCAAGTTTCCTGTTAAGTTCCACCACTTTCACCTGGTGATCAGCTATCTGTTTATCCCTTTCAGCTATTAGTTTGGTTTTCTCTTCTAGTACTTCATAGCTAAGATCAATCACTTGAATTTTTTCAGCAAGCTTTGCTTTAAGACTTTTAATATATTTCTCACTAGCTTTAATTTTTACTTTGTAACTATTTTATCTAGCTTTAGTGAAATGATGATCTTCTTTTAATGTTTTAAATTGCGCATCCAAACTAACAAACTGATCAGTTATAGTTGTCAGTTGTTCAGACAGATGTTCACACTTAGTACAAGGGAGTTCGGTACTTACCTCGGAGAGCTGGTCTGCCACATCTGCCATGTAAGCTTCATTTTCGCCAGTTCCCTTCTCACTATCTGCAGTTTCGATGTTTGCCAAATTGGCCTGTTCAAATACTTCTTCAACATGCAGATTCCAGTTGTACTCCTCGTTCTGTCTGGAAATCATGGCTCTATAGTCATTACCACTACCACTCTGCTGTGTAGATCTGTTTTGACTGCGTTCTACACGTTCATTTTTGCACTCTTTTGCAAAGTGCCCATTCTGCTGACAGTTGTAACAGCGAACCTTCGACTTATCATACCCTGGCCTCTCACCGACAAACTTCCTGCCAGTCTTCTTCATGAACCTCTTAACCCTTCTCACAATCATAGCCATCTGCCACTGCAGATCCATCTCCTCCAGATCATCAGCATCGATCTGATCATAGTCTTCATCCAAAATTGCAGGATCAACAATCTTACCCTGAATGTAATTCTCATACGAAGCAATAAAAGATGCATAGAGAGCAAACTGCTGTTCAGCAGATTTAACACTCATGGGCATCTTCGAGTAGTTGTTGTTTGAAACACTTGGGGAAAAACTACTCTTGGTCGCTTGAGGTTGAGAAGCATTTGATCCTCCAGCTACAAAGCACACATCACCGTTCATGTTGAGAGATACATGTCCTTCATGTGTTGAGCTAGCGCCTGACTCTCCCTTAGAGTAATAAGCAGATGATTCAGTTTTCGAACTTGATCCTGAGTTAATCTTTGCACCATACATACCCGGATCTTGAACCTGATCGGTAGGTGTCTCCTTTCGTACCATGTTCAGTTCAAACGTTCTTAGCTTGTTAACTGCTGTCTCCAGGTCATAGTCAGCAAAGTCTTTGTCTTCTCTCATCAACACAGTATACATCTCCCATTTCGGTGGGAGAGCATCAAGAAGCTTTTCAACAATCTCATCTTCTTTGTAAACAATTGAATAGTTGCTGAGTTCAGTCATCAGATGATAATATCTAGTGATGATATCATCAAGTGATTCATTCTTCAGATACTTGAAGACCGAGAATTGGGTTTTTAGAAGCTTAATCTTCGATGCACGAATTCCCACATTGCCCTCAAACCGGTTTTCAAGCGCTTCCCAAAGCTCTCTGGCAGTTTTATACTTTCTGAAAGTGTGCAGAATCTCTTGTGGAAGAGCCATTGTAATTGCTGCATGAGCTTTGCTTTCTGCCTCATACATTTTCTTCTCTTCTTCTTCCATCTCTTTGTATTTCTTGATCTGATCACGACCCTCATACTCAGTAGTAGGTGGAATGTAACCATCTTGTATGCACACCCACATCTTAGCATTTTGGTACTTGACATATTGTTCAAAACGATCTTTCCACGCTACATAATCGGTTTTCTTAAGCATCTTCGGTGCCTTTGTAGCCGAACCCGCTTCCACTTCCATCTTAACTAGTTCCGTAATGTTTATTGAAGACATCTTTCACGAAACCCAAAGAAACTCGAAAAATAAAAAATTTTATTTTAAACAGTACTGTAGGCGAAGTTGTGGATAACTTCGCTTAAGTCTGAACTTCGCTGATTATGAACTTCGTTTCCTTTTTAAATTCGCCTTATTCAGCGAAGTTGTGAATAACTTCGCTTGAGGTAAGCGAACTTGGGAGGTACGCGAAGTTATGGGTAACTTCGCTTGAGATAAGCGAACTTGAGAAGGTAGGCGAAGTTGTGGATAACTTCGCTTAACCTTATATCTTCGCTGAAACCCTACGAACAGTGACGGCAACTTCGCCTGATGAACACGATGAATATGCAGGTTTGATTTCTGGATTTTACGAGGTTTGTGAAGGTGTTATGGGTTGATTATGATTGTAGGAGGTGAGTAGGACACAAAAACTCAGAAAACTCGTCCCGCGAATAGTCGAACGGAACGATTTCTACACCCGCGTGATAATCCCGAACCACACAATCGAGCAAAAGCTCTATACCAATTGTAGGTTCACAGCCGGATCTACACGAGATATCGCGTTCTACGTAGGTGCGGAATCCCTACGTAAGACGTTACGAGTATAGAAAACGATACGAGCTAACACACGATACGATAATCAAACACACGTTGTATTTCAACCGTAAACACGTGATACTATGATCACTGAATACAAACTCTCTGACTCGAATACACGAATAACTAACTGAATTCCTTTGTTTCTCAGCCGTAACCTAGCTGAATATATAGGCGACAACTTCGCCTGGTAAGTTCAGGCGAAGTTGTTCCTAACTTCGCTTGTTCCACAAGTTCGCCTATAACTAGCGAACTTGTGATAACTTCGCTTACATACAAAACTCAAATCTAACTAACACGATTACAGACACTCGACACTGAACTACTGACATCATGCACCAACAGGTGTAAATGAAAGAGATGGGTGGAAAAGTTAGGGTTTTAGGGTTTGGCCCATGGATCTTAGGCCCATCTTTCTTATCTAAGTCCATGACTTGTATCCGGTCCGTTTCTCATTAACTAATCGCAACTCTTGCTCGTTTATTATTTATGTTAAATAATTAATTCCTTCAACCGTGAAATAATCTTTTCATCGATAACAATTTCTTATTATTTTATTGATAAAATTCCGGGTGTTACAGTAGCTTAAGGAACAAGCAAAATTATCAATTACCTTGTTAAACGACAGATTGAAAGGGGCTTGATCTTGGTCAAAATCGTGTAAAGAAAAAAAGGGGGGGGGTCTGATCATAGCAGGGAAGAAGGAGGGGGGTTTGGTATTTGACATAATTGGCCCCTCAAACTTTGGAATTGTTTAAATCTTGACTAACATGTACAAATAATAAATAAATAATAATAATAATAATAATAATAATAATAATAGAATGAGTCGGGTTTCTGGGTTTGAAAAATAACGAGTTACAAAAAAACGACATATTTATAATATTAACTTCGTCATTTATTCCTTTGAACATTTTTTTCAAACCCATGAAACCTGCATTGAGAGACGTGTAATTCATGAACAACCTTTATAAATTTTTTTCGACAAACCATAGAAGTATTGAGTTTTTCAACCTTTATAAATTTTGATAGAAACGTGTCAGCCGAGTACAACTAACTCGTAATTTTTTATCCATGACCCATTCGAATAAACACGTATAATTCATGAACATAAATCATACGTTAGGCGGTTTATTAATTTTGAGCAGCACATACGTCCCCGAGGATTGAATATCACTAATAGAAAACTGGCAATTCACAACCGTCATTTCGGTAGTAAATCGGTTGCAAATTCTCTTTTGGGACCGTTCTTGATGATCGGTTATACTTTAGTCGGTAAGTATTTTGCGACTGAAAATATTGTTGTTACCCATTTTGTGACTAGAGGTTTGTTCCAAATAACCCAACCAAATTTGTGACTAATTTTGTAATAGACTTTTAGCGTCTGAGATTATGACCGCAACTTTTTGCAACTAGTTTTGCGACTGGAAACTTTTATGACCGTTTTTATAACCGACAACCACAATAACCTTTTTGTGACTGAATTGTTTAGCGACCGTATTACGATCAAACATTTTTGCAACGAGTTTTGTGACCGAACTATTTACTTTTTGCGACCAATTTACAACTAAACTTTCCACAGCCGAAGTTGTGACTGATCCTTATTTGCGACCGGGTTTCTTTTTCAACTAATTTACCAATCGATTTTCGTTGCAGAATCATTAAAATATGGCTTTTCCAATTTTCCACCATTTATAAATTTTAATACCCAAAATCAAATAATTAAATTCAGAAAACTGTACTGATTTTTAAAAATATTCAAACAATCAAAACTTCCAAAGATATGTACGACAATTTCCTCCAAATATATGTATGAAAACAAATACGACCAAATATTTTATTTGGTATGTTCCTTAAGATCAGATGAATAATTTGTTGCCTCTTTATTTTGGCGTTTGCAATGATAATCTGATCTTTCTCTTTCTTTCTCTTTTATATAGTTTGCTTTCTCATTCAACCGAATATACCTATAAGGCTATAATCAAATATAACCCACTTATACAAACTGTAAAGACTGACTAGAATGAAATATAACCACACTGTTGCTGGCTACAATCAAATTTAACTCACATACAAACTGTAAAGACTGGCTAGAATGAAATATAATCCATTTATTCCAACTTGTGCGTGAACTCCGAAAACCCGAGCCAGCGTGAGATGATTTTTTGAATTCGTTTTTGAAATTCAAATTATTATTCAGTTTTCTATTCTGCGGTCATAATAAGAATATTATTATTCTTTAATATGGCCATAAATCTGAATTGATTATCTGGTTATGAGTTTTGGTTATAAATACCATGACCATTCTTCATTTGTAGACATACCAAAAATCACAACACACTTAATCTTCTTCCTATTACAGCAACAGTATTATTTCCGACTTCGTTTCAGGCAAGTGTCCGAGCCCAGCAGAGCACCGATTCTGTTTCGAACCGGAGTACCCAGGGAACAGACCGAGAATCTGTTTAAGGGAATTGTGTTAAACACAAGCCCGGTTACCGTGTTGATTGTTTCGTTTATTTCTGTTCATTATTAATACAAGATTTTCAACATATAGGCATGTGCCCAAAAATATTTAGAATTTTTGATTTCAGTCACCGTTTTATTTTGGACAGATAAAGACCGAATTAACCGTACCAACCCAATGTTGAGTTGACCTTTGAAGTTTGTTTGGTTCATTGACAAACACTTAGTTTATAGTATTAAAAAAATGAAGTTTTTTTCAGCCCGACTTTGTTTCCTAGCATTTAGACCAATTAAAGTCTATTGACAACAAGTATATTTAAATGCACAGTACCCCTCGATCATGATAGAGATTTGATTATTATTGCCATCATCCACAATAATTAACATCATATTTTTGTTGCGTCAGTTTTCCATTTTGCGTAAAAATGCTAAGTTCCAAGTCCCCTGAACAATTAATAGTCAACAGTTGTTATATTACGTTACAATTAGTAAATATACCAAATGAGATTGAAATGAGGTAAGATAGAACTAGGGATGTTCATTGGTTCGGTTCTCCATTTGTTTGGGTTAATAAGTTTGGTAGATTTGGTTTTGAATAAAGACAAGTGCTTAACTGGACCGAATAAATATATAATCAATCAGCTCAGTTTCAAGTAGAAACTAAATAAACAGCAGGTGCAAGCAGGGCTGAGTGAACACGGGTAAGACCGAACAAGACCGACACCCGGCTCAACACCAGACCAATAATATGAATTCTGTTAGTCCTGGGGTTTCTATAAATCTTGTTTCGGTTTCGATCTCGGAATTAGACAGAGATATACCATGTATGACCAACCCAAACCAAATTGCTATTCCAAATTATGGTTTAATGATTTAAGGTTTATAACCCGATGTCCCGATCTATTTACTGCACCCATTGTAGCAAATTATGGTCAATCATTAAGATTTTTACCTGTTTATTTAAAATGGGACAATCCATACATCACTTAATTAAACTCCATTTCAACTGAAAATAAGAACAGGAGGCAAAAGACTTACAGTATCTGGATCGAGTGCAGAAGTTTAGCTTGATTTGCCATGAGTACCGTCATCCACTGTCTTATTCTTGGGCTTACCTCACGGACGTATACAACATTAAAGATTAGTATAAAGATATAATAAAATGTACATACCATGAGGTTATACAAAATGGATCTACTAAACGCAAAGTGCTAAAAATCATCTTAAACAGTCGTAAGATACACCTAGTCCAACGTATCAATTTGGGTGTAACCAGTTGAATCAAAATACTCCCATGGATGTATGGTATCCCTAATACAACACCAATTCTCAATTTTTGGCTTTTAACTCTCCATTTTTAGCTTTTAACCCTATATATTTGATGTATATCTTATGATTTTTTACAACACTTTATATTAGTACCGCTTTAAATAGTTCCTGAAAATTTTTTAACAACGGTTTTCAAATCGCTTTAAAAGAGTGTGTTGTTTTTTACCACACATACATTTAAAGTGGTTCAAGAACCGCTTTAGAAAATCAAAATAACTGCGTTATAGGGTTTATTTTTCTTTACTTATGGTTGATATATGTCAATATAAAACAAATAAAATTAAGGAAAGTTGGGACAGTGGAACAACCAAGGACAAACTTCTTTTAATAGCGTGTGGGTCTATATGACAACCAATGGCAAACAATTTTTGGATACCGAATCCATGTGTAGACTCAGTGTATGTGTATGACTTAAGAAGTGCGTCAGCTTCTGCACAGTTATCGGCTATTAGAGTCATATAGTGTGGTCCTTGCAACTAATGGACAGTAGTGATAACTTGGTTATTGTCGACATCTTGGGTGGTGTCGATAGGCACCGGTTGAGAGTTGAGACAAAAAGATCTTAAAGTTCTGAAATACTAAAAGTGTTTGCATATAGAAGGACAAATCATTTAATTTTTTCAAACTTATCTTTAAATTAATTAATTACCAAAAGAGACGTTTAGTACAATATAATAATTGTATTCAGTAATAATGCAATTATATAAAATGTGTGTGTTCTTTTGATATGGAATTTAAAACTTATGACTTATATCAAATATATCATACCCTAATTAAGTAATTAGCTAAAAATAAATTGAGGCACGAGATAGTTTGATAATTAATTTGTTCGCCGTTTATTTAACACTTTAAGTTTTAAAAGAGTTAACATCGTCATTTTGACCGTGAAAAGCCAAAAATTAGGGTACAAAGTGTTTTTTTATTATATATAGGCATTTCTTTGGTATTTTAACACCCCGTAAAACTTACTTTCAACTTCTAAGTATCAATATAACTTATTTACCTAGAATAGATTTTAAACATCAATATTCAAAACGTTATTTGACACAATAACAAAATGTAATTCCAACTTCCATATATGTACTCAATGCTTTTCTCCAAACACTTTATTCCCAGCCACATATTCCATACTCATTTAATTAAATGTGTGGTTCATATTGAGTTTTTAAAGTTTTTACAATACATCAAGGCTCTTAAAATAACCCTCCCACACATATATATATATATATATATATATATATATAGATAATGGATAGAATACGAAAATTGATTATCGTACATTACGTACGCGACACCCGCAACCCTAGATTCAAAAAACACGCGGTGGAAAATTTGTAAATTATTTCAAAATCGTTTCCATTCTAATTAACTGTTGTATCGATTCAACATCGTCACCGACGTCATTTGCAGACACACACTTCAATTGAATTTGAATTGAAATACGCATTTGCAGAAACCCAGTTGCTGACGTCCCATATTTTTGTTCATATGATCGAATCGATGATCAAATTGAAGGTCGATTGATAATTATTTGATGATTACGAGATTATATGAAGTGATTTCAGTGTTCAATTTCATGTTACAGGTGTTTAATTTTTTTTGTTAGTTTTAGAATTTCTGAACACCCATAACTTCTTAGAACTTATAAACTTTATCAGAACTTCTAAACTTTTTAAACACCCTGAACTTTTTAGAACTTCTAAACTTTATTAGAACTTCTAAACCTTTTTGAACACTCAGGACTTCTAAACTTTATCAGAACTTAACATTTTTTGAACATCCAGAACTTCTTAAAACTTCTAAACTTTATCATAATTTCTAAACTTTTTTAAACACTCTAAACTTCTTAGAACGTATTAGAATGTTTAAAGATGTTCATTTTTTTAACACCCAGAACTTCTTTGAATGTATTAGAACGTTTAAAGATGTTTTTTTTGTCAGAACGTTTAATGGTCTTCAGTTTTGTTTCAGAACATTTAAACATAATATTTTGAACCCTAATCAAAGCTCAATTGAGTGTATTATTTCTGCAATTCCATAATCGATTGATGATGCTAAAGCCTCTTACACATCAATTCGATTGATTGAATTATCAATTTTTGATTAATTTGAAGATTTTTAATGTTCAGTGACGTTCTATTTCAATTTTGGTTTTGACTTTTGAGATTTCATACTGTAAGTTTTTGCTTGAAATTAGGATATAGTGTTCTTCAAATTAATGTAATAGGCTATAACATAGCCACAATCATCGGAACTTCCAAAAACGTTTTGAGTAAAAAAAATTGGCGGTTTCAATAATTAATATACTGAATGGTCGAAGATGCCCCTAACAAACTATATTGGAAGGCCAAAATTTAAAAACTATATGATTTTTTTTGTAACTTCCAATCTCAACCGTTGGATGACTTAATCTAATGGTGTAGGATTATTCTTACTCTTTCTATAAAAAATGTGTTTTTACAAAAACTCATTCCTATATAAGACATGTTTATAGAGAACTCAAAAAAAGTAAGAAACTTAGTGTAACATCCTACTTTTGGTTATAATAATAAAATAAATTCCGTTTATCTTATAGTGTGTCGTTATCGGTTTAGATAAATAAACTATAATGATGGGCTTGGGCTTAGGAAGATGGAATGGGCCTTATGTCCACGGGCTTAAGGGAGTATAAATACCCCTTAAACCCTAAACCTTTCCATTTTTATCCATCTCTACACCATAGTCTACACCATCAAAAAACATACACTAACACTATCCTATATCCCGACTCATGATCCGAAGGTGAAAACCCGAGTTTGTTGGTGCTGGAACGTCGTAACGAGCCAAACCTACATCGATACTAGATCGTGTCCATAGATCGACTCGTTTAAGGTACGGTTATATCGAGAACTTGTTCGTTTAGGTCCGGATTACGTCTAGAAATCATAGATCTGTTTTAGTATGTTAAAAACGAATCCAAAACAACAAATCCTATTGAAATTGATTAACATTTGATAGGTTAATTGTTAACCTAAAATAACCGATAACATAGATGCATAAATCACACCATTTAAACGTGAATGTTTGGTCGATTTGATTATTGGGGTTTGTTAGCGCTGTGATTCCGAGTTCATTGATACCTAAATCGTGTTGTTTCGTTAAGAATTGAGGGTTTAGTTGCAGATCTAGTGAATGTTGACTATTTCTTTTTCTTGGCAATTTTGACTTTGACCCTAAGTCAAAGTCTGGATAAGACTGACGCAATTCGTTATGATAAGATAACGAATTAGTTCACCAACTCGTTATGTCCAAATAACGAATCAGTTTTTTCCAGTTCGTTATGAGCAGATATCGTTACCCACCCATTTCGTTAGGATAACGAATTAGGCTAGCGAACTAGAATAACGAACCAGATAACGAATCAAGTGATTAGTCACGCATCAATTCGCTATGTTAAGATAATGAACCAGACTAACGAATCAGATCACGAAAAGTAACGAATTAGTTAACGAATTAGGCTTTATTCGTTATAGCAAATGAGTTAATGAATTAGAAAATAATTTAAAATCCTAATGGAAAATGTGTTAAGACAGTTAATGAAAATAAAATTTTTCAGCTTAACCCCAGCCAGCCTTGGACCCCGCTAGGGGCTGCTGCCCCTAGAACCCCGCTGCTAGGGGAGCTGCCACCGACCCCCGTTCGTTAGGGGTAATAGTTAAACTAGAAACGCGATATGGGTAGTGATAGTTAAATTGATACGTGTAATTGTTATACAGTTAGTCGTGCACAGCTCAAGAAAGGGATTACCATAAACGGTGAACGTAACCGCATTCAGGTGAGTTTCTAGCCCCATTTCCTTGTTATGTTTTTGGGGCTGTGTGTATACTCGACGTGATAGTTAATACACTTACCTTAAATGGTAAGTGTATGCCATGTATGGTTGACGTGTTATTTATGTATGTATGTTTTTGAATTGAACGAAAGCTTGTCGGTACGTGAACGATCTTCGGATATTGCATGTGTTGACAGTGGAGGTATGTAAATAACAGATGAATGTGTATGATAGATATATGTACAACATGTGAATATGTATGAATGAGTAAAGAATGTATATGTATGTTACGAGTATGTAAAGACAGAACGTACAAAGACGAAAAAGTAAGGGATCAGACCCTAATGATATCTGAGATAGATAAGAAATGGATCAGACCCTAATAATATCTGAGATAGAGGAGTAAAGAGGGATTAGACCCTACTAATATCTGAGATAGACAAGAAAGGGATCAGACCCTAATAATATCTGAGATAGACAAAGGACAGAGGGATCAGCCCATAATAATATCTGAGATAGAAAAGAAAGGGATCAGACCCTAATAATATCTGAGATAGAGTGGACAGTAAATATATAGTATCAAAGTAATAAAGTACGTACGTATGTATGAAGTTATGTAATGAAAGTAAAATAGTAAAACAATTATTATGTGTCTTCGGATGCATAATTGAAGGTAAGTGAACGTATTGTATGATATGTGATTAACTAAAACTCACTCAGCGTAGCTGATTTTTAGTATGCACGCAGGTGAGTAGAATGAGACAACTGGCTTGAGCGGGGACACATGGCGGAAGAATAAAAGTTTGGCATCTGAAGGCGCAAGTTGTTTTATGTTTAATGTTTTAATGTTGAAAGACAAGAATGTTTTAAGTCAAGTTATGAATTATTATTGTAATGTTATGAAAGTTTTATATTCCGCGTAAAGTTTTAATTAACTCTGATATTTAGAACTGTGTTTATAAGTAAAACCAACGTCCAAAGTAGGGCGCCGATAACGGGGCCTTACACTTAGTAACCTCTTCATTTTACATGTAAAAATTACTAAAAAAATCATTTTTATGCAAAAAACACATTTTTACATAATCTTTTTTAGAGCTTCTTACATAAAAACACATGTAGAAACAATTTTAAATATATATATATATGTTATTTTCAGTTAAAAAACGGTAAAAAAAAAATTTTACAAAATTAATTATGTCTTCTATATGTATTTATAAACAAAAAATCCAAAAAAAGTTTATGCTAAAACTAACTTTTTACATATGAAAACGAGCTTTATATAATTTTCTTTCAATCACATAAGCATATAATTACAAATTCAGATTCCAAGTTCGTACCTAAAAGTTGTTTGAAGGTCCGTAGTTTAAATGATGAAAAGCAATAACCGAAAAAGAATCCTTGTAAGAATTAAACATTATGGAAAACCTTCGATTGCTATTGCAATTAAACTTTAATTTTTCCTTTTGACGTTCATGTAAAATCTTTTAAACGTTCGTTTTAAAACTATTTTATAATCATTTCTTTTAAATGTTTTCAATAACTGTACTCCAGGTTCAAAACTATTAATATAATCCTTCCATCAAGATATATAAAGTTTTGCTACTTTTCTATTTAAATAAAATATATTTATGAACTCTTTAGTTATTTATTCAATTTCATAAATATATTCTACAGCGATTTTCAAATCACCTTAAAACAAATAACAAATGTGTGATATATTACAGAGCATACAATTAAAGTGGTTTAAGAACCGCTTAAAAAAATTCACAATAACCGTTTCAAAGTTTTTTTACATGCGTGGTTGATTTTTATCAAAATAAAAAATGTTGTAAACAAAGAAAATAAATGAAAGTTGGAGTGAGGCTAGTGTTATTGATACCCTGGGACCGTTAGTTCAAGAATATTTAAACCACGTGTGGGGTCATAGAACAACCAATAAAGTTCACTTTTTTGATTTTCTATCCACGTGTAGACTCAGTGTATGACTTCGTCATCATTGACTCCACAGTTCACAGATGGTAAGCTATAAATAACATAGAGCTCGCTGTTTTTTTCTCTCAATGCAAAGATGAATAAACCTTCAATAACCCCAAACACCGCCGACGTCAACTCCATCATGGTAGCAGCATTACAACACGTCATATGCGGCGGCCGCAACGACATTGAAGCTCACGGTTCTGTGATGGGAGACGGTCTTCCGGAGCAAGAAGTATGTAGCTACTGTGGGATGCGAACTCCAGACTGCTTAGGGTGTGAATTATTCACTGCGGAAGAGCGGAGAAATCGGAGGAAGTATAGAGGAGTTAATTCACGGCCGTCAGGAAAATGGGCGGCCGAGATAATGGTTCCCGGGAGAAAGCGGAAGTGGCTAGGGACGTTCGACACGGAGAAAGAGGCGGCTAGAGCTTACGACATTGCGAACCTCCGGTGTAGAGGAAAGTCTGCGAAAATCAATTTTCGAGTGGAGGATTACACGGAGATTCATCAAGAAGAACTCAAAGCCTTGGAGAAAAGATGAAAAAAGAGAGATTAATATTGTAACGTCAAATGAGGTTTGATCTTGCCACGGAAAAACAAAAGCAAACACCATTTGGATTTTGGAAAGAAATGTATAACATTATGAGGAGCCTTATTGAGGATTTTTGTTGCTTGAAACCGAAATCTACCCGACCGACCTTCTTACGTCGTTATAGCAATGAGGTAGTCAACATCTTGGTCAACTTGGTCCATGCAAGCCTTACGTAAACTTACTGCTCCATCATGATTTTTTTTACTTTTATGCCATTTTTACTCTCTTTTATTTTGATTTATTTCACTTGCAGTTATTTTTAAATTCCCTAAATAGTAATATATGGTGGACTGGTGGTGCACCCATGTTCCTAGCCCACTAACTATTGTTTCCTTTATGTAATTCTGTATATGCATGAATGAAAGATTAGAGAAGATTTAGAATAAATTTTTGTTTGCTTTATCTCATATTCGTGATTTAGAGCAGATCCTATGCTAGTTCAATTTGGCAAGTTGAATGGTGCTGATGTTATGACTGAATCCAATTTGAGCGGTGTGACTGTAGCTCGGGTTGAATTTGGAATAGAAGCTCTATGAACTAGTTCGAGTGTTGTGTCTAGTGTATGTATCTCAAGTTGCTCATAGCTAGCATATCTGACCCTACGTGTTCATTTGGTGATGAATCTGTATCCAAATGAGTCGTAGTTTTATCCTTAGTTTTTACTGTTTGTTTTGAACCCGTGTTGTTCCGGTCACTGTATATCACCCGAGTTGTAAGATTTCGAGCAACAAAAAATAATGAGTCTATAGGAAAAACTTTAGGCCCCGCCTCTAGTTATTACTGATGAGGATCATTTGTCGTTGTCAGCAATTAGAGTCATATTGTGTGGTCCATTGCTGCTTTATTGTCACTAGTGATAGCTTGGTTATTGTCGACGTCTTGGGCGGTGTTGATGGGCACCGATTGAGATAAAAAAAGTCTTTAGTTTCTGAAATACTAAAAGATGTTTACATATAATAGGAAAAATCATATCACTTCATCACTTATTTTTAAATTGATTAAATTACTAATAAAAACGTTTAATACAATATAGTTATTGTATATAATACCATTATAAACAAATGAGGGTTTTCTTTTGACACGACTTTTAAAACTCAAGAATCATATCAATTATATCACATCCAAATTAGTTAAAAATTAATTGAGGCAGGAATAGTTTAATAATTAGTTTGTTTTGACGTTTATGTAACACCTTAAGTTTGAAAAGAGTTAACATCGGGGCCAAAATTGTGTTCTTATATATAGACATTTCTTTTCTATTTTAACACCATAAAACTTACTTTCAACATCTAAGTATAAATATAACTTCCTTACCTAGTATAGTTTTTAAACCATCAATATACAAAGCAATACTTGACCCAATTACAAAATGTAATTCTAGAGGTGTGTGCTAAGTGCTTTTCTCCAAGCACTTGATCCTCATCATCCACTGCCTTATTCTTAAGCTTGCCTAAGACATATATACAAACTCAATCACGTAAGCATATAATCACCAATTTAGACTCGAAGCAATCCATACAAAAAAGTCGTTTGAAGAATTGAAGGTACGTAGCTTAAATGATGAAAAGCAATAACCAAAAGAGAGTCGGTGCAAGAACAAAACGTTGTGGAAACCTTCGATTGTTATTGCAAATTAAAATTTAAGTTCCCCACTTTGACGTTCGTGTAAAATCTTAAAAGCTTTTTGTCGTATATTATATTTTATAACCTTTTATTTTAAGGCAATTAAAAATAAATAATCATATATTTTGTGTATTGGTCGATAATAATCTCATCTTAAAAAATCTCTGACAAACGCTCCAACATTTCGACTATTTTTCTCTCAATGGACCTCCGTTAAAAAGCACTTAACGTCGTTAAGTGTTTTTTCGAATTTCAAACAATGTTTTATGGTTTTTGAGTGGAAGAAAAATACGAGTCGACTCATGTAAAACTTTTCTTGAAACGGTGATTCAAACGGCTTAATTTTTATTAATGGCAAATTGGAAATAAATAATCCTACATTTTTGTGTATTAGCCAATAATAATCTCACCTTTAAAAATTCATGCCAACAGTCAAACCTTTCGACTATTTTCCTCTCAACGGACCTTTGTTAAAAAACATTTAACATCGTCAATTTTTTTTTTTTTGAATTTCAAACCAATGTTTTAGGGCTTTTGATTGGAAAAAAGATACGAGCCGACTAATGTAAAACTCATCTCGAAATAGTGATCCAAATAAGGAAACGGTTGTTTCAATTCGGGTGTTTGAATTTCCAATTAACAAAACCAAGCAATTTGAATCATTTTTTCATGATAAATTTTACATTAATCGAATCATATCTTTCTTTTGATCAAAATCCATAAAAAATCTGTTTGAAATTCAAGAAAACACTTTGAGTTTTTTAAGGATGAAAATGAAATGAAAACTAAGGATAGTTAAAAAATGGGTGTTCTTGAGTTTTTTTTAGGATGAAAAGAAAAAGAGTAGGAGGAGTTAGGAATGATTAAATTAATGTATTTTCCCAATAAGTTATCATCCCAAAAATGAGATGATTACTAAGTATAACTATTTTTTAACATAGTTATCCTTTCCTTTCCTCAAATTTCCTTCCAACTCAAGAACACACCTAATTAAAAAAAATTTCCTTCTCTTCCCTTCACTTCCCTTTCTTATCATTCCCTCTCATTTCCTTTTCTTTCCTTGGTTAACAACTTTAGGAGTTTTTTTAACGAAGATCCACCGAGAGAAAAATAGTCGAAAGATTGAACCATTGACAGAGATTTTTTAAGGTTGGATTATTGAAATTATTTATTTCTAATTTGTTTTCATTAGTTAGAAATTCAAAAACCGGAATTGAAACATTATTTCGCCATTTGAATCACTGTTTTGAGATAAGTTTTACGTCAGTCGACTCATAAACTTCTTCCGATTAAAAGCCCTAATCATTGGTTGAAATTCAAAAAAAAAAGACTTAACGATGTTAAGTGTTTTTTAACAAAGGTCCATTGAGAGAAAAATAGTCAAAAGTGTAACGTCCCGAGCCCGGTGCCCTATTATGCATGTTGGATTTACTAATAAACAAAGTTTTAAATATTGTAGTGATTTAAAACTTTTCTCGAAATATAAAAATAGCACCCAATCATTATATAAAACTTCAAATCTTATCTTAATAAACACTCACTTGTCTTTAACTAATCAAAACATAATTAAAGGAAACATCATAACGTTCTCTCTCTTCATATGCTAGCTTCTTCGGTTCATGTCATGTGTTTTCCTCAAGCCAACAGCTTTAACCTATTTGTCTGCATGCATACTAAAAGTTAGCTACACTGAGTGAGTTTTAGTTAATCAAACAACATACATTACTTTCACATACTTACATATATGTATCCGGAGATACATATTACATATTTAACATGTTTACTTTTGTTTCATACATATATACGTACATTCATACTTTCATACCATCTTGTTTTAACTTACTTGATACATACATAAATATTTCTACGTTTTATAGAATCTTTTATCCTATAACCTCACATATATTATTAAGGTTTGCCACACGCTTTTCACATATATTATAAGGGTCTGTCACCCTCCATTAACAGTATTATTAGCGTCTGCCACCTTCCTTTGCTCGAATATTATTAGGGTCTACCACCCTACTTACACATATATTATTAGGGTCTGTCACGCTCCTTATACATATATTATTAGGGTATGCCACCCTCGTAACCATACAATCGCCCTCTCAGATATTATAAATGTTTGTTTGATCTTGCTTTTCATGCAACCATACCACTATACACACATTTTAGATACACACACACACATATACTCCTAACATTTTCTACATTCATATATAATTCATATAACACTCATATAGCATACTCTTACCACCTAAGGTAAATGTATTAACTAAGCACATAGAAGTATGCACAAAGACCCGAAAAACATAACAAAGAAAATGGCTAGAAACTCACATGAATCATGTTCCTCTCAGAACTTATGGTCACACCTCTTGTCAGTTGGGCACGACTAATTACGTAACAATTACAAGCATCACTTAGCTTCTCATAACAAGATCATATTTCTAGGTTAGTGAACGCATAACGAATGGGGTACGGCGGCAGTGCCCCTGGTTGCGGGATCCTAGGGGCGGAAACCCCTGGCAGGGTCCAAGGGGGCTGGGGTTAAGGGTTTATTAAAAATTCATTAGAAAAATGAATTTTATGATTATACCACTCATAATCGTAAGTATTGTTTAAAGTATTTCCAATATCTTAATCGCATTCGCATTTCATTAAGCCGGTCGAATTTTAGCAATGCAATCGAATCGACTTTTTAAATGAATCGAATTGACTTTTTAAACGAATCTAGTCGACTTTTAAACGAATCGAATCGACTTTTTAAACGAATCGAATCGACTTTTAAACGAATCGAATCGACTTTTAAAACGAATGAAATCAACTGTTTAAACGAATCGAATCAACTTTTTAAACAAATTGAATCGTCTTTTTAAACAAATTGAAAAAATGTGATGAGTATTTTGTAATTTACGGATAACGATTTAAAATTATTTTTGATAGTTGTTTTTAATTTCATTTCAAGTTTAATATTTAAATTTAAAAATACGTATTTTTTAACAATGATGTTAGTATTAGTAACACAGTGAAAAAAAAAATACTAATAAGCTGCAAAACGTGTTTCAACCTAAGCCGTAGCAATGTTTTAATCAAAGGTATTCAAAAGCAATATGATTTTTACAACTTATTAAAAAACAATAAAAGGATAATAGACATGTGTGGCTATTTATTGGAGTTTCGCACTATTGGTGGATAATAGGTTGGGGGTTTCCGACATTCCTACAAGAACAAGGAACAATCAGGAACACCAGACGTTGACTTTAGATGCTTTCATTCCTTTTACGGTCTATCACACATTTTCTTTCACATCGGCAGAGATTTTTTCTTGAACGGAAAATTTCTCAGTCAAGAAATTTGAATCAAATATCTCCTAATCAATTGATGTTTTATACGTTTTGTGTTTGCTAATGAACTAACAACTCCATTGGCAGATAAAGATACTTAGATGCATCCCATACAAATAATTAGAATTTGACATATATCCTCCTAGTAAGGCCACTAATTACAAATTTTCTCAACCTAAAAACTCAACTACAAATTTCTCGTTACTAAAAATCATTAAACACGTATTTTCTTACCAAAAAATCAAATATATATTTTCCCTTTACTTAAAACAAATAATAGTTATCCATTTACTATATGACAATTTTACCTGTATATATAATAAAAAAGTGTGTACACATTTTCTCTATCTAAAACATATATATTACATAATTTACTATTTCAATAAAGTAAACTTATTTATTCACAGTTTTAGCTGTATTTTTACTAAAATATGTGTTATCGGTTTTGGATGTTTTAACCGGCATCGAATGCATTAACCGACTTAGGACACGTCAAGTGCCGGTTACCAGCGGCGGACCTACAATATGGAGAAGGGGGCAGCTGTCACCTTAAAATTTTATCTTCTTTACGCATATATGATATATGCGATTTTTTACAACCACCCCATAAAATTTTGGCACCCCTTGGATTTGGGTGAAAAGAGAAGAACAACTTATAAATTTTAGAGCTTTTTTTTTTGTCCGTCAACCAGTGGCTCCATTAAAGCTTTGCTACTGGTTTAATTAAGAGATGAAAATAAAAAAGAAAAGTGGAAAATGAAGAAGAGAAAGAAGTTGACTGTATCCTTTTTAGATTCCTTTCCTGCCGCAAAGTGTTATAAAAACACATTAGACTCCTCAAGTTTTGTAATTTGCACTTTTCACACAATAGATTGTAAGATTTATTTAACTTTTGATTTTTATTTATTTATAGTATATGTTAATTTGATATTGAGAATTTAAAATTATGATTCTCTTTAACTTTTTGTCAATATTTATTTATACTATATGTTAATTTAATCCAGTAATTAAAATTTGATTATGATTTTATTATATCTTACTAAATTTATTTGATAATTTATTTAATATGTATTTTATAGGTTATATTATTTGTTGTTATTTTCTTTTCTTTTTTTTGAACGAAAAACAAACATAATTTCCTGGGCATTTTATACAGAGTGATCCAATGACAAAAAGTCACCACCAGCTGGTCCAACCCAGCCGTACGGTATTCTTAAGCGTCTCCAAGTTATCTCCAGTTCCAGAGAAAACCATCCGCACGAAGGCTCACTAGTATTAAAACCTGGACACCTCAAGATCAAACTGAAAATTACAAATATACCAGTCTTTCTTTATTGAGTCACTCAAATCCCTTTCAAAATATTGTTAGTATGGTTTGAACTTGAGCCACCCATGCCTCTCTAAGTGTTGTTAGTTGTTATTTTCAGTATGTAAAAGTAGTTGTTACAAAAGAAACTAAAACCAATCATTAATGATTCATTCAATTACTTTCCTTGATTATCATAAACACGTTAATAGTTTTATAAATTAGACCATGCGTAGTCACAACTTTCCACCCCTAGGCGTTATGCGTCATGTGGTGTCCCGTCAGAGTTATAGTTTCTTCGCAAAAAGATGGTGTAGTCATAACTTTCCACCTCCTGGGCGTTATGCGCCATGTTTCGTCCAGTCACTATTAATTTTTTTTTTGTGTGTTTTTTAAAATAATAATTCATTAAATAATTAAATATAAAATTAAAAACTACATTAAAATTAAAAAAATACATTAAACTCACAAATAAAAACTACATTAAAATAAAAAAATGCATTAAATTAAAAAATATACAACAACAATAATAAGACTAAATGTTGTATTTTTCAAAAAATTCGTTTGCCGAATTGCATTTAGAGAATGGACTCTTAGGTCGTCTTCGGATAACTTCTTTGTTAAAACCTCGATGTCGTGGTCCATATTTTATGTGCGTGTGTTAGTGTATCTGTTAACTAGTAGTTTCTAGAATAGTTATACATATTTGTATTTCTTATATTGTGATGAATAGGTTTCAAAATATAAAAACTTGCAGAGAGTAATGCATGGGTACTTTATTTAGTATAATTGAAAACTTTGGTGTCGCAAAGTATGTTACTTTTGTTTTTGTATATGTAATAATGGTTTAGTCCTTCAACATAAATGTAAGTGTTGGCTTGATGGTTGTGTTGATGAGGGTAAATGTGTGAAACCAGTTTGGGACCAGATTTCGAATCTTGGGTTGTTCAAACATTGTGTGTTTTTTTGTTAAGTTAATTATGTTTAGTATATGTGATAGTGGTTGTCTTTCAACAATGTGTGAAGTGTGTTATTTATATTTTAGTATATGTGAGAGTGGTTGTCTTTTAATTTTAACTTTGGTGTGAGCCAGATGGTTGTGTTAAGTGAAAATGACCGAATTTGTGCATATTTTTTTGTATGCACAAATTAACGAATGTAACGAAAACCGATCGAATGTCAATTTTGTTTTTGCTTTTATTTTTTTGTATTAGTCTCGATACCGTAACGAACGTGATGGAGACCGACCAAATTTGCGCATACTCATCGCCTTAACGCCCGAGATCGACAACACTTGGGTTGTTATCAACATCCGGGTTTTACTGACCGACGTCACCCCATTGGCCAACTTCAGTTTTTATATTGTTTTTGTCTTATTTTTATGATTTAGTTTCGATACCGTAGCGTATGTATTCAAAACTGAACGAATTTGCGTCGACTTACCGCCTCAAAGTGGAACCGACAGTGCTTAAGTTTTAATATCACTCAGGTCCTACCTACCTACCCCAGCGAAACGTGTCGGGTAAACTCTAGTTTACCTCTATTATTGATATCTAATGGCGATTAATATATATCGTTTTATTATTTATTTGTAATTCAATTCAAACTTTATATCTATAATGTAATCCAACCCGACATGAATTTGCTTATCCTTAAACGATAAATGACCGACCCCTAAAATTTTCCGACCCCGTAAAAATGTTTATGGGTCCGTCACTGCCGATTACACACCCGGCACTAGTAACCGACTACGCATCCGATGCTGGTTAACGTGCATGACGCCAATTGCGTGTTTAGTGCCATTTACACATCTGGCATCGGTAACCGGTTATGCGTCCAACATCGTTACATGTTTCGGTGCAAGTTATTTATAATAAAATGGATAAATATGTGATATTTGTTTTAGGAAGGAAGATATATAATTTGTTAAAACAAAGGGTAAAATAGTTATTATTTAATATGTTTCTTTTAGTGAAATGGATAAATATGTAATTTATATGTATTCAAAAAGAAAATATGTAATTGATTTTTTGATTTAAAGAAATATGTAATTAATTTTAATAAAATGAATGAATATGTAATGTTAGAATAACCTCATATATGTTATGTTTATTATATTTTGAAAGCAGGCTGATTGGTTTACACCTTCTAAAAGAGGGCGAAGATTTCTTATTAAACAGTTTAAAGACAACGACAATTTTTTACTTTTTTTGGACATTGGCACTATGTAACCTTTTTCTTTTTCCACCAGACAGCTATATATAATGCCTCGGGCTCATTGACTTGGTAGACAAAGTCATAAGTCTTTTTAAAACACCTAAAACTAAAGGTCTTGAGTATACTGTATACGCCACTCTTTTTAATAAGAAATGAATGAACCCTTAGCAATCCCGGAAACCGCAGAAGTGAACTCCATCATGGTTGCTGCATTCTACCACGTCATAAGCGGTGGCAACGACGGTTCTGTGATTGGAGATAGTCTGGCGGAGCAAGAAGTATGCGGCTACTGTGGAATGCGAACTCCGGATTGTTTAGGGTGTGAATATTTCCTTGCATGTGGCGGAGAAGAGAGAAGACAGAAGAAGTATAGAGGGGTGAGTTTACGACCTTCGGGAAAATGGGCCGCGGAGATAATGGTGCCAGGGAAAGAGCGGAAGTGGCTAGGGACGTTCGATACGGTAGAAGAGGCAGCTAGAGCTTACGACATTGCCAACCTCCAGTATAGAGGAAAGTCCGCGAAGACCAATTTCCCAGTGGAGGAATACCCGGAGATTCAACTAGAAGCCTTAGAGAGAAGGACAAAAAAGAGATCGAGATTGATATTATAAAACGTATTTGTTATTTTGTGAAAGCCACATCACAACAGCTTATTTGTCGCATATTCATGTAGATTTATCAGAATTTTTTCATTTTATTTTTATTGGGCAAATTTTATATCTTAACATAGGTGTATTTATTAATTTCTTCTGAACAATCAACGAATAAAGCATTGCTAACTTGCATAATTCAATGGCAAGAGGCAACTGTATGCACTCATGATCGCAGACAACGCTGGATAACCAAAGCACGCCATCATGTTATGTGGAAAACCCTCAACCTCAAGGTCAACTTTTGTATACTCGGCCGGGATCGGATTTGAACTTGAGACGTTGTGGTCTCCAATCTAAATCTACACTTCCATTCCAATGTCAATTAAGTTAACGCTCATTATTTATCAATATTTAATTTATGAAAATTTCTCAAAATGTTCATTTGACCCACAAAGGTCCACAAAACGTTCACTAAATTTAAAATTTTCTAAATGTTTATTGAAAATACGTTGGACTTGACTGTAAAACTTGGAGCAACACCAACTTGAATGACACGAATGGTTAGTACAAAAAGTATAAAACGGAAGATCTCACGGGGCGGTCTGGTGGAGATCCAAAGTTCAGTGACAAAGTTGAATAACTTGATGTTATATTTATCTTTTTATTTATTATTAAATAAATTAGAAGTCTAGTATGAATATATTTCCTAGTTTGACTAGGATTAGAATTGTGAGTGCTATATAAATAAGCCCATCATTAGTTTTCTTTTATTAGCGATAGAAAGTATTTTGTTCTTGTTTCTTATTAATGAAAAGAGTCGCATAAACGTTTTATGCAATATCGTGTTTTGTGTTCTTGATTCACTTGTCTAAGGTTTAACAAGTGGTATCAGAGCCTAACGATCCAGGCTCGTGTTTCTGATTGGTAGCAAGTCTTGATTGCGGTAGTAGTTCCGATCAAAGATATAAGAAGCCAAGAAACCGATCGCAGTTGAAGTTCTGATCCAAAGATTGAAAGTATCGATATTGGTCAGCCCATTTATTTACTCTCTTTCTGTTCGATAGCATAGTCAAGGAGAAGGGTGTTTTTTTATTTTTTTGGAGTTCGGGTTGTTCAAGGAAAGATAAGTAGTATTTGTTACTTTCGGATTTAATTGCGTGGATGAAAAGAAATCAAGAAGTAGAAACAAGTTTCATTCCCTTGTTTTATATATGTTTTGCCTTTTGTGAGATATAATCTACATCCACCATTATTATTGCAATTATATTGTTTATGTTGTGTATATAAAATTTGTTCACCATTTATTTGGTGTGATAATTAAGTTCAAAAGTCAATACCTAGTGTTGTAAATTAAGAAAGAATCCGATCGCAGGTAATAAATACAATCCGATTGAAGTTTCTGGAGATTGAAGAATCCGGTCAAAGGCAAGAAATAATCCGATCAAAGCGACAAACTGATCTAGATCAAAGTAACAATCTTGTCATGGCGGAATTATAAATTGTAGGAGGAATCAAGAAGTTGAATCAAAGCAACTACAAATAATGGTCGACATGTATCAAATCGTATCTTCAAGGTCAAGATCTTTGGTATGTAACAAACGGTACCGAGACGAGACAACCTACAAACGATATTAACGGTAGTATCGGGAAGTGGCAGGTGAAAGCGGGTCATGCGATGTTTATCATTAAGACAACGGTGGATGATAATGTTCTTGATCACATTCAAGATCTCGAATACCCAAAGCAAGCGTGGGATACACTAGAGACCTTATTCACGAAGAAGAACGATGCTCAATTGCAACTAGTCGAAGGTGAGTTGATGACGGTTCGCAAGGTGATCTTCCAATTTCACAATATTTTCGTAAAGTTAAGAATCTGTGTCACGAGATTGGAGAACTCGATCCACAGTCTCGGGTTAGTGATGCTCGTATGAAGCGGATACTCATTCATGGTTTAAGGCTGGAGTATCGTAGCTTCGTTACCGCTATTCAAGGGTGGGCGACCCAACCCGGTATTACCGAGTTCGAGAATATTCTTGCTGGACAAAAAGCCTTGGCAAAATAGTTAGCCGGTGTGTCGATTAAAACTGAGAGCGAAGCCTTGTATGTCAAAAAATGGAGAAGCATCGGTTCAATAAAAATCAAAACCGTTATAGCGAGAAAGGCAAGAGCAAGTACTGGGAGAACGAGAAACGTGAACGACCGAAGAAGAAATAATGGAGCCGAAAGAGCAGAGATGACAACTATGAAGAAGATACATCGGACAAAGAGAACCGAGACAAGGAATCAAGGTACCAACCAAAACAGTTTCCTTTTAGGTGCCATAAAATGGACAAAAAGGGCATATGGCAAAAAACTGTTAAGAACCAATGAAGAAGGTAAAACAGCTGTTGTTAGAGAAGAAGAACCATGGGAAGTGGAGGCTAATACGGCCGGGGTTCAAGTAAAATACGCAGTTGACACCAAATTCAAACCGAACCTGGTAGATGAATGGTTTGAAGAAGGCTCATGTTGGTGGACAAGTCAAGAAGTTGTGTCAGAGTCGAATCCGTTGAAGGTAACCTTGGAATCATCTATTGAAATTTTGAATCTATAATGAGGAAATTGTGATTGAAGAAGAAAGTACGGTTGATCAACCTGTAACCGTGACAGTGACCTAACAAGATGAGAGAGAAATCGTGTTGGAATAAGTGCACGAGGAGGTAGTTCCGTCTCAAGTTACGGATTGTCATGAAGGAATAGAAAACGTTAAAAATCAATAAACCAACAAAGCTGATGTTGGAGTCTGCATGAGGTTCATGCAAATTTCGGGTGGTCCGAGTGAACAAATGAATAAAGGAGTTGACTTCGAGAGGGAACATGCATCGAGTGGGGATGGAAGAATTGTCTTGAGTTCCATGATAGTTGGTCATGAATTTGTGAAAAAAAAAAGTTGTTTCCCATCTGAAACCGGGTAGTGCAGTCCTAAACAATGTTAATCTCAAAACAAGTTCAGTTTCACCAAGAAAAAGAAACCTGCAGGTAGTATGGTGAAGTTGAATCCAAGAATCAAGCTCAAAGAGGTGCGAGCGTTAAAAGGTGTGAAGGAACTTGGAGGAACAATGGTAGTTGGTATTGAGATAGAGTGTAAAACTTGAAGCAACACCAACTTGAAGGACCCGAATGGTTAATACAAAAAGTATAAGGGTGGTACGAAAGATCTCAAGGGGCAGTATGGTGGAGATCCAAAGTTCAGTGACCAAGTTGAGTAACTTGGTGTTATAGTTATCTTTTTATTTATTATTAAATAAATTAGAAGTCCAGGATAATTATGTTTCCTAGTTTGAGTAGGATTAGAATTGTGGGTGCTATATAAACTCATCGTTAGTTTTCTTATGTTAGAGTAGAAAGTATTTTGTTCTTGTTTCTTATTAACGAAAAGAGTCGCATAAACGTAATATCGTGTTTGGTGTTCTTGATTCAATTGTCTAAAGTTTAACGACACTACCATTCATTAATATCAGCCAATGGTCTTTCTATAACTATTAACAACGCATAACATACGTTGCAAAAAAATGGTATAACCGGACAAATTTGAAAGTGATCCGACCAAACTTTTTGTGACATTGAGTAAATTATTTTCTCTCTATTTATGTTATGTTGTCCTCACGGGGCTGAATCAATATGAAGCCTTGACAATAATGTGTAACATCCTGTTTCCTGCTTCGGTTAATAAAATAATAATATTAGTATTGTGAGTTGGGCTTGTGTTGGGTTAAATATATGTGGGTAATGGACTTGGATTAATAAGGAAGGAAGAAAGACCATGGGCTTAAGCCCATGACCCATAGTATATAAACCATAATTATCCATTAATCCATTCATTTCCACTCATTCTATACACCATCCAAAACACACACTTAAACTCTCTCATCTTTCTCTCTTCCTCTAGCCGAACCCAAGAGGAAACCGAGCATCGATCCAAGGTAATGATGTTATGACCTTATATGGACCCAAACCCGCTAGATCTAGTCACGAAACGATGAACCGACACCCTCAACCATTAAAGTCGCAAGATCCGGATGGAATCGGTTATAAACCGATCGAAAGACGGGCTTTGGGGTCACCCTAGATCGGATCCAAATCGAACGGGACGAAAAACGGTGAAAAACGGAGGCAAACAAGTCGCTTTTCCGGCGAGATCCCGGTTTTCCGGTGATGACGACGCCGGAAAGGCGGCGCCAATAATTGGGAATATGATGAAAGGACATCTGACATTTCTGTCAGATTCCCTAAACCCTAGGCGCGTGTAACGAATGGAGTCACACCTATTCATTAAGGAAGAAGTAACGAATGAGCTACATTCGTTAGCCCATTCGTTACAGAGAAGTGACTAATGAACCCTCATTCTTTAGAAGGTCCATTCGCTATAAAAGTCCATTCACTATAAAGGTTCATTCATTATAAATGTCCATTCGTCAAGAAGTAACGAATGAGTCCATTCGTTATGAAAGAAAACAGGCGTTAGGAGGCAACCAATGAGCCCCATTCGTTAAGGTACTGTATAACGTATAAGAGTTTGAAAGAATGACAGAAAGATCTCTGGACTTAGAATAAAATGATTTAAATACATAGAAGCCCTTGACTTTATCAATTGATGAAAGATACCTTAAAGGGGCAATGAGTTAACAATAAAATATTATTAAAAAATTCTAATGGAAATTTGGTTAAAAACAGTTAATGAAAAATAAAAATTTTCCGAGCTGACCTGCCAGCTTAAACCCAGCTGCCGCCCCTAGAACCCCGCTGCCAGGGGTGCTGCCTCCGGACCCCCGTTTGTTGAGGGTTATATTTAAACCAGAAATGCGATATGAGTAGCGATAGTAATTGATACGCGTAATTGTTATACAGTTAGCCGTGCACAACTAAAGAAAGGGATTACCATTAACTCCGAACGTAACCGAGCTTAGGTGAGTTTCTAGCGCCACTTCCTTGTTATGTTTTCGGGGTTGTGTGCATACTCAATGTGAATAGTTAATACACTTACCTTAAGTGGTAAGTGTATGCCATATATGATATGTTTAATAGTTATCGAAGTTATGAATGAATGCTTGTCGGTACGTGCACGATCTTCGGATATTGCCCGTATCGTCAAGGAAGGTAAATGTTAGAATATGCAATTGCGTATACCCGATGTACCCGATATAGCTTATTATATTATATATATACATACTATATTCCATTATTTTATTTGTCGAAACTTGTTTATGTCAACTATTTGTGACATTTATCTTTATGGTAACCATCTTTGTAATCGATTAGTTATATTTTGTCAAAACCTGGTTGAAACCTAGCGGGATTTGAGCCGGGTATGCCCGATGGGTATTTGATCAAAACCCGATAAGAAACCCGAAACCCGATGGGAAAACCCGAAACCCGACGGGTAATTACCCGATTAAAACCCGGCGGGTTTGGGATGGACTTTCATAACCGGGTATGGGTTTGGGAATACCCAAACCCGACCCATTGCCATCCCTAGCTAGTAGCGAATAAAAGTTAAATTACCATTGTTAGGGGCGAATAAATGGTTTACAATTTTGATCTCTCCTACAGCGCTATTGTTCCCATATTTCATCAATACTAACTCCGAAAACCCCTTTTATAATTAAAATAATACCCAATACTCCTTGTAATTATATGTAAATATCACTTAAAAAAAATCCAATATTGCATCTCCATATTACGGCTTGGACCACCATTTTGCCGCCCTTTGACATTAAGTTGGCTTCTTCACTTGTTAGTTACTGTTAGTGTGTGCCACGTATATGTAGCAATGAGTGTTGTAAAAACAACTACAAATAAAAAAGGAGACTTTCATTCATACATCAGGCATTACTGCGGGAATGAACACTAACTTGTGGATTTAGACTCGCAGTCTCATAACTATCAATAATATACTTCAGTTAATTATCAATAATCACAAATATTATGTTCAGATATATTTTCACATAGCCAGCTTTAAATGTCAGTGCATGCTTATACCGCGTGCAATCTGAAACGATGTCGTATGTTACTAATATGTCTACTAATAATATGTTGGAATCAACACACGTTTTTATAAGTACATAAACCATATTTGGATAAGTTTTAATGTAAATCTGATGTAAATAGATAACTAAAGATAACTAATGTTATACTTTGAGTGATTTACAAGTATTAATGGAATAGGAGCTGAATTGTACGTTACGAATGCCAGAAATCAGAAGATCAAGTTAAACAGACAAAGGAGGCAAGAGTTAACAGCCGCATGGTCCGTATACTTCCACTGGTTCACGATCTGTGCCCTAATGTGAAACTCCGTTGTTTACAAGTCACATCAAATAGGCCGGTAATGGACATGCATGGTTCGTATATAAAAAGCCCGCCCAAATTGTGAAGACCCTGCAATTATAGAATAAGCTCCCTTTTAACCCTAGAGCACTGTGGTACTGAGAAGGACGGATTAAACTCTCTCAAACGACTGTGGAGGCGGAATACGACTTCTGAACCTACTTTTTGAGGTGCAAATCAGTCGGAGAGGCTAAGGGTTGAAGGTATGAGCTTTGGATACGCTTCCGCATGATTCTCGAGTTCTAGATTCCATGACTTTGATTCCTTGAATTGCTTTGTTATTGTTCTGTTGGTATGTCAGGCTAAAAGCCTTAGTAACTTTTTTGACGAGATAAAAAAAATTTTTAATTTGAGTTTGATTTGACTATTATTGAAGTTTGATTTATGTATGTAGGTTGATTTCAATAGTTTGTAATGTGATGTATATGATTACACGTGACTAGCGTTTGTTATATTGAGTTGTGTGGATTAGATTTACTTTTCAATGAGGATATGCTAGTTAGATTATCTAGTTTATCTTAAGTTACATTGATTTTTTAGATCGAGAAAATATGCAATTGATTTTTAAGATTGAGGAAATTATATGTAATTAGTAATCTTAGGAAATGATATATGTAAATACCTCTAAATAATTATTTATAAAAAGTTCGAATAAACTTATGTTATCTTTAGTATATTATAAAAGCAGGGGCTGACCATTAATTTATACCTTCTGAAACAGGGCGAAGATTTATTAAACAGTTAAAAGACAATGACATTTTATTCTTTTTTTTTGACATTGGTACAATTAATGTAACCTTTTTCTTTCTCCACGAGAAAGCTATATGTAACGCCTCTGGCTACTAGGTAACAAAGTCCCATCTAAGTCTTCTAAACAATTAAACCAAAGTTCTTGAGTTCAAGTGCACGCCACTCTTTTTAATAAGAAATGAATGAACCTTTAGCAATCCAGGAAACCGCGGAAGTGAACTCCATCATGGTTGCTGCATACTACCACGTCATAAGTGGCGGCAACAACAGTTCTGTGATTGGAGATAGTCTCGCGGAGCAAGAAGTATGCGGCTACTGTGGAATGCGAACTCCGGACTGTTTAGGGTGTGAATACTTCCATGCATGTGGCGGAGAAGAGAGAAGACCGAAGAAGTATAGAGGGGTGAGTTTACGGCCTTCGGGAAAATGGGCAGCGGAGATAATGGTTCCAGGGAAAGAGCGGAAGTGGCTAGGGACGTTCGATACGGTGGAAGAGGAGGCCAGAGCTTACGACATTGCCAACCTCCGGTACAGAGGAAAGCCCGCAAAGATCAATTTCCCATTGGAGGAATACCCGGAGATTCAACTGGAAGCCTTAGAGAGAAGAACAAAAAAGAGAACCAGATTAATATTATAAAACATATTTGTTATTTTGTGAAAGCCACATCACAGCAGATTATTTGTTGAATATATTCAGGTGGATTTTGTTAGGGTTTAGTGGTTATCATTCAAAAATAATTTATTAAAACTTCAGTTCAATAAATATGACAAATAACAATTAATTTAATTAATTAATGCACTTACAACAGAGTAAAAACAAGTAATCAACACTTTAACGAACCCGACATGATCCGGTTATAAAACCATACGAGCACGATAATAATAAACAATTTATTAATACTACCGATGAGAAATTATATATCTATGCGGTTAATAATTAACCGTTTGAGACACCTAGGTTCAACGACCTATTGCTAGTTAAAGAACGAACTAAAACGGGTTGCAGTGGTGACGGGCATGATGGCAGCGGCGGTTGGTCCGGATTCAGCTGGAGCAGCGATGGAACGCAGCTGAAGCGGCGACAACAAATTGGTGACGCTACGGCTTCGATTGGCAACCAGCGGTGGCTATAGAATTGCCTTGCGGCAGCACAGGTGGCGCAAGTGGAGGGGTTCACAAGTGGAATTATGGCCTGCACACTTCTCTTATTTTCCAAAGAAAACGTGGAGTCCTCTTCTTTTTTTTCATCTCAATTGCATATTAGGTTACTAGTTTTAGAGCCCGTGTTTATGATCTATATATTTAAGTTACAAATAAAGCAACGCATAATATATATATATATATATATATATATATATATAGAAAAATGTATTACATCTATACTTGTATTATTATACATAAATTGATTTTATTTATATCACAAAATGATTTTTTCAAAAAAAATTAAACTTAATAATAAAAAGATAATGCACGTACAAAAACATACCTAAGAACATTCCATCTATTAAAAATTTATTCTCACCATCATATATGTATAATTGAAAGAAATTTGATTATGAACCAATTTCGAAGAATACTTCTCATATAATAATAGTTTTGAGCTACCATGAAAATGATTTTGATAAGTTTGAGGGGCTTTTCGACTTTGCCAATTGACAAAAAAATAACATGTTAACTCATACAATTTTGTGAATGTTTTGCTTCATTTGAACATAACTTTGTATGACATGTTTCATATACAATATTATGATCACAAGGAAAAGTCAATGCTGACATAAATGTTTCTAATTTGATAAAAGTTAGAAGCATTGATAGGTTTGGAGGTGGCATGTCGGAAGTGTTGGTCAATTTTTCTTAAATTTTAATAGTCATGGGAAAAATAGTCAACGTGCAAAATCTCAAATCTTTTGACTATTTCCAAAAATCTTTAAAAATAAATTCGAAACTCAACCACATTTTAAATTCTAACTTTCATTTGTTTTACATTTTCAAGTCAAAACTTTGAACCTGTAAGAAGTTTGACGATAAATCTATTTGCATTCTCAAAATTTTAAAAATATTCATATTACCTTCTTTTTTACCCGTAACAATTTGAGCCAAATATAATTAATTTGTACCTCACATCTATTTAACAACTTTTAACCCGTAACAATTAAATTTAAGTTTTCCAAAAAACCCGAAGCAATCATTGATAAAAAATCCAAGAAATTATAAAGATGATAAACTTTATTATATTTGAAAGTGATTGGTATATACCATTCTTACAATTTAACACATATATGTACGTATAGTTTAATAAATTAACCAAAAAAGTAAATAGATAGATTTAAATAATATATTTATAATTTATAAATTTATATGACAATGTACAAAAAAACCAATAGATAAATGGATTTATTTTTAAAAATGGATAAACTTTTAAACATATATGTATAATTAAATGATTAAAAAATTACTACGTAAATTGAAAGCATATTAGAGTTTTTTTAATGGTTTTTATTTACAATCTTCAACAATATACATAGTATAATAAGTTAATGATAGCATTTAAAATTATACACTTTTTAATATTTAACAAACACGGTTTGTTGTTGATTTTTGTATTTCACCAAGTATGTTGTGAAATATATTCTAACAATGTATAGTAGTATAATATGTATATATTTATTTTTATAAAAGTGTATAAATATAATATAAATAGAGTTTAATGAAAAGTGAATAATTTAATCATGTTATAGATATAATATAAATGAAGTGTAAAAGGAAAATGAATAATTATTGATCTATGACATGTATTAGTTTTGGAGGGAAAGAAATTGTAAGGATTAAACACAAACTGACACGTGTCTACAATTATTTTACTTTATTAGAATAGATAGATATCATTATTATAATATAATCTCATAGTTATCTTAATAATAATAATAATAATAGCTGGGCCTCAAGGTTCAACTCAATCAAACTTTTATTTAAAGCCTGAACCACCAGTTTATTTAACTAGTAAATAAACTATTTTTATTTATAACTATTATAAATAATAATTATGTTATAATTATATTATAAATAATAATTCTGTTATATTATAAATAATAATTCTATTATAAATAATAATTCTGTTATAACTAGATTTATATAATTATACTAGATAATTACATAAATGTAATTCTATTCCTTAATCGTTCATAAGTACCAGTTAAGCAGGTTTGTTGTTCGTTGCCCAATATGTAACTTTTACGGGACATAACTCGGTCGGTCGTGTTGACTTAATTGGACCGGTCCATATTTTCTAACAGATTTCTAAGAATTGTTTTCATTTATTTTATTGGGAAATTTTCGCATCTTAACATGGGTATAGTTCCTAATTCGTTCTGAACAATTAAAGAATAAAGCATAGCTAATCCAAGTAATCCAATGGCAAAAGAAAACCTTACGCGCTCGTGATCGCAGACAATGTTAGGTGACCCAAGCACATGATCATGTTCTGTGAAAAACCCGCAACCCTAAGGCCCACTACAGTAAAAACCGGGTGACATTGGTTTCGGACTTGAGAGATTGTGATCTCCACGCTTCCATTTCGATGTCAATTAAGCTAAAGCTCATTATTTATCAATATCTAATTTATGAAAATTTCTCAAAATGTTCATTATAACCACAAAGGTCTACAAAATGTCAATCAAATTTTAACTTTTCTAAATGTCCATTGCAAATAAATCGGGCACGACCATTTATCCATATCAGCCAACGGTCTTTTCTAAAACTATAAAAACGCGTAACGTACGTTGCAAAAATTTGGTCGAACCGGACAAATTTGAAAGTGATCAGGCCAATTTTTTTGTGACTTTCGAGTACAATATTTTCTCTCTATTTGTTATGTTATCCTTGCAGGGCTGAATCAAAATATGAAGCCTTGACAATATTGCATCTCCATATAGCGGCTTGGACCACCGTTTTGCCGCCCTTTGACATCAAGTTGGCTTCTTCACTTGTTACTGTTAGTGAGTGCCACGTATATGTGGCAATGAGTGTTGTAACAACAACTACAAATAAAAAGGAGACTTTCATTCACACATATTAATATTATGAGGATTTTTATAAAAATATAAGGATTTTAGAAGAAAATCAGTAAATAAGCAGTGTATGATACTGCCTAATGGTTTAACTCTCCGCGCGCACTTGTATCAGTATTTATATATATTGTCTTTTGGTAAAATCAGGGGTCACATAGTATTTTAGTTGTTACAGTAATAATAATATCGCGGTATTAGACCGCGTACATGCCAGAAACAGAGTTTAATCGTAGAACGCACAACTAGCAATAAAACGGTGATGGAAATTTTTATTAAAGTATTAAACCTAACCAGAAAACCACCAAACCCTAGAAAAATTCCACAAAACTATTGAGTTCTTCAATGATACAAATCATAAACCAAACCCTAGAAGAACTCCACAAAACTATTGAGTTCTTCAATGATACAAATCATAAACTGATAACATACAAAACAAAACAAATTAAAACAAACCAGACGATACAAAACTCCATTAACGTTCAAAGACGATGATCATCTAGAAGAACTCCACAAAACTATTGAGTTCTTCAATGATACAAATCATAAACCAAACCCTAGAAGAACTCCACAAAACTATTGAGTTCTTCAATGATACATATCATAAACTGATAACGTACATACAAAACAAAACAAATTAAAACAAACCAGACGATACAAAACTCCATTAACGTTCAAAGACGATGATCATCTATTCTCGCTTAGAGATTTTGATATAAGAAGATGAACCTGACAACTCTAACTTTAAGCCCAATAGCTATCCAAGCCTATCGGCTAAAAGGTTTCCCCATCTCCAAGCCCATTAACCAACCCTCATTAACAAAACACGTATAAGATACTAGAATTAAAACATACAATATTTAACACAATATTTTGATTATACGAATTAAACTTAAAACATATTTCAAATTGACAACATCAATTAGACAACATCAACTCAAAATAGATATCATGCCAACTGTATAGAACAAAAGTCTATAATAACATAAGAAGACAGAACCTGACAACATAGACAAATATCACTAGAGACAAATATCACTGGGGAAACCTTTTAACAAAGAAAAAAAAACTTGAAAAACCACATTCAATTAAGCGCAAACCATATGTCAACATAAGACCTTTCCGTAAACAATAAACAAATAGAAAGTATATCCTACTTAGACAAGAACCATATGAATCTTAGTGGAACATTGACAATTTTCGAAGAACCATAGAAACATAACATTTACCAAACTCATGTTGCACAATAGAAGAGAACAATCACACAACACATTCCAATTATCACAAAAGTATATGGTTGTAAAGATATCGAATATACACATTCGATGAAACACAAAGTTACATGACTTGTTGTAACATCCCAAATATTATAATATTAAATAAAGAAGTTGTGTTAAGTTGTCGTGTGTTAGTTAATATTAACGAGCATATAATAAGGAAAAGATTATGGACTTGGATTGATTAAGATGAGTTAACGGGTAATGGGTCTTAGGTCCATGAGCTTTAAAGGATATAAATATCCATTTAAACCATCCTAAAACCCTAATCCTTATTCCATCTTTCATATTTTCCTACACACACACCTACACCATATATATATATATATATATATATATACGGCCGAGAGAGAGGGGTAAGATCGGAGTCAAACAAACATCGATTCTTGATAGATCCTCGTTATACACAAGATAAATACAAGATCTAAAGTCCATATCTAAGCCAAACAAACACGAAAAGGTATGTTTTGATCTTAAAGTTTACGTTTTTATAAACGTTTAGCCTTGAAGCTTGAGTCTAGAATAGATCGGTATAAACGAAACATAAAGTTGTAAACTTGATAATAAACATGAGTGTAATGAATCCGAAAATGAAAACGGCTCGATTAAATGAACCCTTGAGCCTAGTTGGAACGTTTTAGCTTAAAAGATCAAACTTTACGATTTGTTCGGGTCAAGCTTAGGCCGCAATCGAACTAGAGAACGGTTGAGGCTAAGGCCGAACCATATTAAGCGAACAAAGGTCGCAAAACGCGTGTTTTGGTTTGATGAAACGAACTCCGACAGCAGCAAACTCGCTGTATAACTTCGCTGGTTATAAGTTCGCTGCTGATAAACTTCGCTGGTTATAAGTTCGCTGCTGTATAAACTTCGCTGGTTATATAAGTTCGCTGCTGTATAAACTTCGCTGGTTATACAAGTTCGCTTGCTGTATAACTTCGCCAGACAATAAGTTCACCTTGCATATGTTCGCTTAACATATAACATCGCTACTGATAACTTCGCTCAAGTTAACTTCGCTATATAAGATCGTTGAATGTTAAGTTCGCTTAACTTAGGTTCGCTTAAGCTAAGTTCGCCTAACACGTATGTTCGCTTACATTTAAGGTAACGAATCGGATGGCGAATCAGACTTAATTCGTTACGAAGAATGGGTTAGCGAATTAGAAAATAAATTAAAATCCTAATGGAAAATGTGTTAAGACAGTTAATGGAAATAAAATTTTTCCAAGCTGACCTGACAGCTTGACCCCAGTCAGGGGCTCTGCCCCTTGGGACCCTGCTAGGGGCTGCCGCCCCTAGAACCCCGCTGCCAGGGGCGCTGCCCTCGGACCCCCGTTCTTTGTGGGTTATAATTGAACTAGAAACACAATATAGATAGCGATAGTGGATTGATACGTGTAATTGTTATACAGTTAGCTGTGCACAGCTCAAGAAAGGAATAACGATTAACGGTGAACATAACCGTGTTCAGGTGAGTTTCTAGCCCCTTTCCTTGTTATGTTTTCAGGGCTGTGTGCATACTGGATGTGATAGTTAATACACTTACCTTAAATGATAAGTGTATGTCATGTATGATTTATATGCTATTTATGTATGTATATTTTGGATGTGAATGAAAGCTTGTCGGCACGTGAACGATCTTCGGATATTGCACGTATTGACAAGAGAGGTATGTATATGATAGCTGAATGTGCATGTTAGATATATGTATAACATATGAGTATGTTTGAATGATAAAAGAAAGTATATGTATGGTACGAAGATGAAGAAGTAAAGAGACCAGACCCTAATAATATCTGTGATGGTAGGGACCAGACCCTAATAATATCTGTGATGTTGGAGACCCGACCTTTACAATATCTGTGACGTTGGGGACCAGACCCTTTACAATATCTGTGATGTTAGGGACCAGACCCTTATAATATATGTGAGGTTATAGGGTAGGAGGCTCTTTAAATAGGATGGATAGTTATGCATGAAAGGTAAGTATGATTAATGTACACCCGGGCGTGTGTGCAAGTATGTGAACCGATTGTATGTTGTATGATTAACTAGAACTCAGCGTAGCTGACTTTTAGTATGCACGCAGGTGAGTAGGATGAGGCAGCTCGCTTGAGGGGAACACATGGCATGGAATTGAAGATACTGGCATCTCAAAGAAGTGTTATGTTATTTTAAAGACAATGTTTTATGTTTAAACTACTTTGAATGTTTATTATGATGAGATTTGAAGGCTATGTAATATATTCTGGTTGAAGTTTTAATATTCCGCAAACGTTTTAATTAACTCTGATATTTAGAACTGCATTTATGAGTAAATCCAACGTCCAAATGTGAGGCACCGGTAACGGGGCCTTACACTTTTATAACTTGCAAAGAGAATACATATAATGTCACATGACATTGATCAACTTCCAATTACAAAAAGAGTGAAAAAAAATCAGAAAAACAAATTCTGATAAAACAAGAAAAAGAATCACATGATTCCACAAGAGTATTAGAAACATATCTGATAAGAAGAGAAAACCACATGACTTTTAAGAACTTAGAACCATGTCTGAAAACCGATTTGTGAAGGACATAAAGACTGATTTGACTTGGTCAAAACTTTTACAACTTTACAAGAAACGTGCCAAAAGAGTACTTGTAACTAACATAGACTAATTAAACCACGAAAAAACTTTTACAACTTCACAAACAAAAAACCGAATCACAAGATTTAGTAAATAAGTCTGATAAAACCTAAGAATCACACGACCCTTGACTACACACAAATTCTACAACCAAACCAACTTCTGATTGTATAAAACAACAATTCGTAACCAGAAAAGAACATATCTCTCACGTGAGAACACATACAAGGCTGACAGAAATATTCAAGAATACTCTTGATCATACAACTGATTAAATATTAACCAAATGGTTCGACAAACCAGACAGCTAGACATACGAGTCAAACAAAACACCAAATAGTAATGCAAATCTCTCTTTTCTTTATGATACAATGCTAAGAAGTGATAACACATTTTTCACCTTATAACAAATAAAGTAATCCTACAATCATTCACATGAGGATCAAGAACCAACTTTAGAAAAGAACTTGGCAAAACACAAACCTACAATAGAACTTATTTATTTATTTATTTTATAAGAAAACATTTAAAGGTTTTTGAAAAAAAAAAAGAAGAAAGAAAATGCACCCATGAGATTTAAACATAACAGAACCTAGGTAAAACCAAACAATATATTCCAAAACAAACATTTAAAACCTCTCGAATGGGATAACAATAGACTGGATTATGACAACCTCAAGTTACCACTGTCACAAAAAAAAGTACTAAATCAACGAAGTTCAAATAAACATGATATTTCTTTGAAGCATGATTTTTCAGATGAAAGTAGTAGATATGTTATGTGATAATAAAACACCGATTGAATATGACCATTCATAACCAATATTTTTCCATCGAACATTTGAAAACATTTCCCATTCAAATAAACTTCATTTAAGAAGTGTATAATAATAGTTAATCAAAAAACTCTGAACCTTTACAAATTTGTTGAAACAAAATGTTAACTTTATCAACAAAAGAATTTAACTAGAAAGATAAAGAGAAACATTTACATCCATGAAAAATATATATTGGTTATACTTCAAATAGCCCTAAAAACAAACAATAGATAGACAAGATGCAATAAAAGTATTTGACCCATCAAAAAACATTAGTTTTTTTCCTTAATTATAAACATGTATTAAGATACATGAATCTCATATACTATTTAAAGAAGAAGGAAAAAATCAACAAAAAACACATGACTTATTAGGCTACCCCATGCTTAATAAACAAATGGCCTACATACATGTTTAAATTCAAACAACATTAAAGTCAAACATTACCTCAAAAAAATTATATCAAGTCATCATTATGTGTGATCCAAAAATAAAATTCTAAAAAATACACACCATATAGTTATTCAATAAAAATGAACAATCATGATTAAACCTAAAAAAACTATCACAAAAAACAAGACACAAACCAGAAAAACTTGCATTGGCACATTCATGACAGAAAAGAAGGTTGATTTCAACAACGAATTTAGACCCCATTTTAATTAGATAAAACCTAGCTAAAGACATCTACACCACATAAATTTAGGTATTAAAATAAAAATAAAAATAAAAATTAGGCCTACTCAACTTAACATCAGGAGACGATGCAGAACACATCCTCATAAAATAGAGTCATCGAATTCTAATATAGGATCACCCATGTTTACTTACAGAAGAATTACATAGCACACTATCAACACATAACAGAGCAGCGAAACTTATTTATTTATACATTCACATAGAGTATGATTAAGCTACTAAACCATGGAAACGTATCCAGGACACTACCTTTCGGTAACAACTACAGATGCAAACTCGGCCATAATGATCCAATTACACAAGTACTATGAAACATATCACACTAAGCATAAAACAGATAACCTGCACATAACAACTATTGCACAAGCAAATGAGGGTAAGAACAACTTACTGAGTACTCCAGCAACCACAAGGTTTTTAGAGGACTTACAGTGCAATAGAATATGTAACACAATAAAACGACTGAAGGTAGGCAGACACGTTATTCTCTTCCCTTAAGAGAACAAGAACCTTCGGGACTTTAGCAGTGGATGAATTCACACAATTAGCGGAAGCTTTCTTCAATACAAGCGAGAATTCACCCTTCACCAAGACACGATAGTACGAACCACAAGTCCAAACCTAAGGATTCCGACTTCAATAAAAACCTAATGAAGTTCGAACAATTACCACCGTGCAGATTAGGTCTCGAAAAATAGAAGACACAAAAGCCCATGTCAGAAAGATTCACTTATTTGAATGAATAATATGAGAGGTGCAATCAACTAAATTAAAAGCTTAAATAATGAACCATATGAGGTAGAATGATCAAACCAGGTGAACCCGGCATAGTTTGATTAATCCCTATCTATATTTTGATGCAGCGGTAAGACAAAAACGAAAGATCGAATCACCTTGATTCAGTGAATACCCGTGATGAACTTCCAAAACCCCCAAATCCCACCCAAAGGTCAAGGGAAAATGAAGTGAAAAATCTTTATTATCAAAATTTAAATCTAATCTTTCACATTACACATACTGAATATAAATAGATGTTCTAATACGGATTGAGCCTAAAAAAGGCCATCGGCCAAATACAAACCCAAAAATAAAACATAAAAACTGCTGAAAAACATAAAAAGGTCTAAAACTTTATTTAGAAGGCGTTTTAGGGCTTCGGACAGGGGCCAAACCGCCGTAGGCTTTGATTTAACTGATAATGGGCCTGAAACGGAGCTTCGTGGACCAAGTTATGCCTGTTTTCGTGGGCCACCTTTTGTAGCGCGATCTTGGGCCTCCAGAAACATAATGACCCGGTCTTCTAGACTTAGGCCCACATCATATTTCTTCTACGAGTAGCCACAACTTTCCAAGGACTTCATTCAAGTTTCAAGTTTCAAACCTTGGAAGAAACCCTAGCAAGATCAATCAAGAAGATAACTCTCTAAACCCTAGAAATAATGAAACGTGACTTTGTGAGCTAGAAAGATTAGCGAACTCTTGAATCACCCAACACCTCGAGACAAAACTCAACCACTTGGATGAACGAAATTACAACACAAATTTTAGTTGTACGCCACAAAACCCTGGAATCGAATAGAGCTGATCAAGATCTAACCAAAACTAGAAATCGACAAGTGATACATGAGCCATAAGCTCTGCTACCATGTCAGAAACAAATAGGGGTGTAAGCGAACCGGATGTCCGACGTTCGTCCGGTCGCCCGTCCGGTCGCCCGTTCGGCAAGAAGTTCGTTTGTGTTTGTCCAATGAACCGGACATGGACAAAAGAATTTCGTTCGGTAAGCTTAATGGACGAACGCGGACAAATGCCATGACCGTTCAATAGTGTCCGTGAACATCTGGTATCATCCGTTCGATTACGCCCGGTAATGTTCGTTCGGTAACGTCCTACGAATAGGTGTGTGTATGTATGGTCATCGTTAATGACGGTATTATTGTTTGTTGTCTATTAGTGTCTATTAATGTTCATATGTTTGTTTGTCCATTAATGTTCATTAGTTTCCATTAATGTTCATGTGTTTGTTTGTCCATTAGAGTCAATTAGTGTCTGTTTTGTCCATTAATGTACATTAGCGTCCGTTTGTCCATTAGTGTTTGTTAACGTCCGTTTACAATATTAAAGGACGAACACGAACAAACTCAATTTCTTAATGGACGGACACGGACATGAATTTTCGTTCGGCAGAGTGTTCGTGGACCGTCCGTTTGTCCATCAAAAGCTTAACTGACGGACACGGACACGGAAACGGACAAGGTCTCGTCCGTGTTCATCCGGTTCGTGTACACCCCTAGAAACAAAGATTAAATTGTAGAATGTAGAGCTAGCGATACAACGGAGATGGAAATCTTTATTAAAATATTAAACCCAAACCAGAAAACCACCAAACCCTAGAAGAACTCCACAAAACTATTGAGTTCTTCAATGATAGAAATCATAAACTGATAACATACAAAACAAATTAAACCAAACCATACGATACAAAACTCCATTAACGATCAAAGACGATAATCTATTCTCACTACTGTGTTCTTGAGTCTCATTTAACTAGAGGATGAGAAGGAAAAGAAAGGAAATTAATAAAAAAAATCATGTTTCAGATATTTTTAAGAAAGGGAGGGGAGGGAAAGGAGGGAAAAGGCTAGGAAATTTAAGCATATTATCATCATCCCAAATTGAAGAGATTAGCTGATTAGGAGAGAAAATATTTATGTCTAATTATAACTTTTATCAATTCTTAAATGACCATTATATCTAACTCCATGTAATAGTTTACTTAATGGTATTTAACACAATATTTTGATTATACGATTTGAACTTAAATATTTATGTTAAAACATACAATATTTAACACAATATTTTGATTATACGATTTGAACTTAAACATCTTTCAACAGTAGACAAACTGACATGTTAATTCTAAGCATTACGTTCGGAAATTGTGTAATTTCCTAGTATTGTTGTTAAACTAATTATTCCACTATAACATGCAATACTGTGTGAATGAACTAACTTGTGGATTTAGACTCGTAGATTCATAAGTACCAATAACTGATATGATCTAAAATATACATATTGTTATATAAATAGTTTCTACACTTTTATGTACTTTTGAGTTAAGTGTTTATTGAATATTACTATTAAGTTGCACATATATGGATTTTTTAGGTTTCAAGAGAAAGAGCTAAAGTGATTAAAATATGACCGAGTCTCTAATCAGTTTATTTTAATGTAATTTAGTGTTTATTAAATATATTATTATTGTTATTCTAAATATTCTACTTGAATTAATGTTATGCTTTGTAAGTGCAAATGAGAAAAAGAAGCCGCCATCAGAGTATTTATTTACGTGGGCTATATTAAATCTACACATGACATATTATGCTTCATACGCCGGCATTTGAATTAATTACGAATTTAATGATTCAATTGGGCTGGAGTAAGCCGCAAGCTAAAAAGGAAATAATAAAAGAAAGGGTTTGGAAGGCCACAAAAAGATATCTTTGAGCATACGACAGAGGTGATGAAAAAACATTATTATTATTTGACAGATGCCGTAAAAAGTTTATAAGAGGTGACTATTTCATCACTATATTTCTCTCTTGGTAGCCAGCAGTTAACAAAAAGGCTTAAGGAGCAGACACAATCGAGAGAGAAGAAGGAAGCGGTTTTGTGTTCGGGTCACATCTACTTCAAATTTGGTTTGATTTTATTATTTTAATTATGAACTCTGTTATTGAACTTAGTTATTTTGTTTTCTTGAACATGATTATTGGCTAAACCTCTCATAGTTTCCTAGGTTTTGAATGAATATTTGTTGATTTTTGGATTGTTTGTCGGCTTATTAGTGAACTTGTGTTGGATTAATACTATTTTAACCAACTTATTGATATTTAATTAGATCAATATGCATGCTTAATATTAATTTACTTTTATTCAATCGTTCCATATGTGTCTTTGTGAATGTCGTTCATGTGTAGATGCATATTAGGTTACCTACTGTGTGTTCGTAACTACTTTATGGTTCATAGTCAACATAATCCATAGGAACTATTGTCTGAGGGTTTAGAGAAATTAAGTGTTCTATCTATCTTGAGACTGAGAGGTAATAGATAGTTGGGGTTCTCTAACTCATTTGGTGGTTTGGGTATATATTGCACAAGAATGAATTTCTCCCTTATGGTCTTTTGAGTTTTGCTATCCCGAGGCTTTTTAAGCATCTTTAGGTTACTCCTTATGTTACTTACACTCTTGGATGTATTGTGATTAGTGATACTGAGAGGTGATCTGGTCGTTATATTACTTTAGTATTGTTGGAGAGACTGAGAGGTAATCCACCCAACCGATTTGCGTCATACGTTCCTTAGTGTCCCAAATCTGGATCACTACAATTATGATATCAACCCGAACACGATGTTAGTGCGGAATCCTAACACAGTGGTGATTCAAGAGCAATGATATGAAATAATATAAATATTATGAACAAGATGAACATGATGTAATACTCCAAATGCACACGATTATATTATTAAACCGTCTGGTACATGAGATTACACAATCTGTATTGCTCTCTAGATGGTGGCTATGATTTTCGTTTATGCTCACCAAACAACTGAACTAGCAGCCCTAAACCCTATACATGTATTCTCTATATATAGGGAAGCTAACAATCAGGCCCAAAGTAAAGCCCAAAGCCCAGAGCCCTTAGTGATCTCGGTGTACATACATAGCCCAAAATGAAACCCAATAAAGATAGAACTAAGTACAAACCACCAAATATGGACCCAACAATCTCCCCCTTGGTTTGTAGCTTCATTCTTGTTTATTTCACTTCAGACTATCCTAACCGAAATCCATAGGGATTTCGGTATTACACCAATATAATTCTTCAACTCGTCTTCGTTTACATCACTTTAGTCTTGATCATGTCGTGGCCTTTTGATATGCGTCATTCTAACCAGTTTATGACCCAACAATCTTGCCCTTAGACTGATGCTTTCAAGATCTTCAGAATCTTTACTAGAACATGATCAGCAACTTCAATGATCAGCAACTTCAGCATCTGCATCCAATACTCTACCATCTCCCCCTTTTTGACAGCATCATCCAATTTGAATCTCAGATACTTCATATGCTTTCGTTGCAAGAAATCAGTCTTGAGAGAACAATCAACTTTGATAGAAAGATCAACCAACATATTTTGAAAACAATTAAATAAAACAAAATAAGACAGGCATATTTTTTTGAATTTTTTTAAGTTTTTATGATTTTCTTGAAAAGACTTGAAATGAGATCATACCAGCTAAACTAACTATAACACAATAACCGATATCAGATTTCATGAGCTAAAAACTTCAAAACAATTTCTTAACACATTTGTTTTGACAAGAGTAATCAAGAAGCAAAGAATAAAATAAATGAACTAGAATAAAACTAAAAACAACAAATAAAACAAATTTAATCACCCGGTCTTCTTGTAATTTAGCTAAAAATTGGGATCAAATTTCAGTTTTTTGATAAAAATGCCGCCTTTATGAAAAGATCCGAACATGGAATCATATTGTTTAAGGTACTTTCACAAAGATTCATGTTTAGCGTTATTATGACATAAAGAAATAGGTTGATAGCAGGTATAACAAACTTAGCATGATTTTCATTGCATCAGTGATATGAATTAGGTTCAGTTCGGCATAAAGCTTAGATGGACATCACTCATGGACCTTTGATGCCTCCTATCTCTTCTCAAAGCTTATTTGGCTTTCCCCATATCACCCCAATTTGACTCCAACCCCCTAGTGCTTGATCAAAAGATTTTCATAGATAATCAAATAGAATTTTTAAGCTTTAAGGTTGAACGTTGGAGTTACAGGCCATCCGGACTTACAGGCCTTTCATTCGAGACATAACAGGACTTACTTTTATGCCCCCGTCTCTATAGTTCTAGTTTGACCCTTTAAGCTTTTGAAATACGAATTTTTTTATTTTTGCTTCACAATAATCCCTTTTTTTATTTTTATTTTTTTAAATTTTTTTTTCTCTTTTTTTTTCTCCTTTTTTTATAACTTGAGCAAAAACTTAGAAACATAACATATTTGGTGATCAAGACACTAACGGGCTCGTGTATGACTGGGTAGTTGCTTTTCGCCTATCATTCGGAGAGATGTATCTGGAGACATGCACATTTCTTCAAAATGACTCTCCACAGTAAGTTCAGCATATTTAGTTTATATCACTTCAACTTTTACGCATCATGGAAAGCTACCATACAAATCAATGACTGTTCTAGAGCCTTTTAAGCTTAATAACTTCACCCGTTAGGCACACAGAAACAATTTATCTATCACTTTCCAAAGGTTGGATCAATTTGCATTTGAAAATGTTTTGAAGCTTCTAAAAAACTATTAACTAAATAATCATATCACTTCCCAAAAAATTTACAGAAGACACACATGTTAAGAACTCAGTCACCCCGGTCAGTCTTCAGTTTTCAGGTAAATGGCTATCCTGTATGACCACTAGTGGTTAACAGGACCAAAACACATATGAAAATACGTGTCCCTCCAACTTGGAATTACCAACATAATTTTAAGTGAAAGAATTCAAAACACAAAAACACATCACAATCGCCCCGGATACTTTCAGTCTTTAGACAAATGGCTATCCTGTGAATCTACAAGTAGATCACCGGACCAAACATATACAAGTATATGTTATTCAAACTTGAGAAACCGACATAATTTTAAGCAAGAGTGAAGTTTGAAAGACATAGACAAAACTTTTATAAATTAAAATTTTTATTTTTATTATTATTATTTTTTAAACACACACACACACTCTTTTTGAATTTTTTTGATTTTCTCCCCCTAAATTTGTGCAAAAGTTTTGACATAAAGGAAAAATTTTATGTACAAATTTAAACTCAAAAAGACTCAATCGTCGAAACGTAGTATTTAATAAAAACTTTTATGAAGTGTGATAGTCAGCCAACTGATGTACTATCATTTCTCATGCACGTTCAAGTCATTTTCTCATTTTGGGAAACAAAATACACTATAATTGAAAAATCTATACGTGAACATATTTATGTATTTTTTTATAAAAATTTAAAATTTTAAAATCTTTTTAACTGATCAATCTTTCATACCAAGTGATACGGTTACCTTTTATCTTCAAGACATCATCTTTCCATTTGTGAGAATCTCCCCTAAGAATAAGCTTGTTTTAAGATTATGCATCCTTGAGAGTTGAATGTCTGGAACAAACATTTTAATATGCAATGTATTCCCTGATTGTTCCTACACACTTAGAGAGCAAATTAAAAACGTTTTATCATCCTAAAATCCCGTCCAGGCAACAAATAATCCATTTTATAGTTAAAAGATTTAAACACAATGGATATTTTCCTTGTCATGTGCCTGGAACAACCCATTTAATAAACAATGAATTTGTGGTTGTTCCTACACGCATAGCGGGATCAGTTGGACATAGGAACCCAAGTCATAAATGTCTTGGGGTTCCCTTGAGCATCAACATATGTGACCTCTTGCCAACTCATATCTTTCCCATCTTTAACAGAATCATTTGTTAATACAGATTGTGTTTGCTGAGTTTTAAGTTTCCAAGTCTGTCTTGGCTTAGTGAAATTGGAAATAGCAGACTTTGGAGTGGAGCAATTCGAATTCAAATTTTTAGAACAATCAACACTCTTTGATTTCTGAAAATTTATTTTTCTTTTAACAGGTTCTAAATCATTTGAATGCAAACCTGTCATATTAACTTTGAATCCTTGAGTATATGTGACCCGTTGTACAGATACATGTGGTTTTCTAAAATAAGCATTTTGTTTAACCACTGGATTCGATAGAAACCTATTACCTTTCACCTGAAGAACTTGTCTATTAACAGCACGGTAGTGACATTCCTTTGCTAAATGCCCGCCTTTCGCGCAGACGAAACACGCCTTCATCCTTCTTCTAATGTCAACGAAAGCACTTGCCTCATGTTGGAATTCCTTATTAGGAAAGGTTTTTCCATTCTTCTTGCCCCTTGGTGCAGCCTTCTGATTTTGCTTGTAATAGGGAACATATAGACGATGAACACAATTTCTGGCTATATGTCCTGGTGTGCCACAGTGGCAACATGTTTGCCTCTTAATATAAATATCCCCCATTGATTTATCAGCACATGGAGATCCGGAGGATCTATGAGGACGAGATTGTCCTTGTTGTGCTGATTTCTTATGTGCCTTCCCTTTGTTGCCACAACTCGGTGTATTATTAGTACAATTTTGTGTTGTGGTGTCATCTGAGTTTGATGACACGTTAGAATGAGATTCACTTTCACTAGGTTGAACCCCTTTACTATCAGAAGCAACATCATTTACTATATCTGCACATGAAGTAGAAGCATCAAAATTTTTCACACATTTAAAAACAGGCTTGATTTCCTCTAGGGATCCTGATCCAACAGTTTCAGATTGAACCTGTTTACCATACTTCATGTTTTTTTACCTTTTCTTCCTGCTCTTTGGTAAGAGGAAGACTAGTATAGTTGTCATTGTATGGTGGGGGTACTTGACTATATCCTATACCCTCACCTTCATTTTCCTTCCACCATAATTGATTTTCAATCATTGAATTGACTACATTACTGGAACCCTCGAATTTTTTAAAATATAGTTCAGCCCTTTCAAATTTACTAGTTAGATTCAAAATTTCTAACTTGGAGGCTTCCAGTTTAGCAGTTAGTTCAGCGATTTCCTGTTTGGCATCAAGATGATGACAAGACTTCACACTAAAATCAGACTTAAGCTTAGAAATGTCCTTCTTCTGAGCTTATATTTTATCTAGAAAACCATTTTCATTTTTCTTTAGTTTGAAATTTTCTGATTTTATTCTCTCCATATCTCTAATTAGGCTATCGTTATGAAGCTTATACATTTATATTTTTTTAGCACAATTTAAAGAACATGGTTGAAACCTTAGCTCAGATGAATTTGCTACTTGTGAGGGAGCAGACTGATTAAGAGTAACTCTAAACATTGAGATGAGTTGAGGAGAATCTATTGAGTAGTTAAAAGGAATTGATCTGATTTTCCCGCTAAAATTTTCCCGAAAAATATGATCGCCAAAATTTTCAAGAAAGATATCCCACTCAAAAGAAGCGTCTTGGAAAAATTTCGTTCAAGACAAATTTTTCAATTTTTCCAGCCAAAAAATCACCGAAAATCACCCCGAAAAAAAATGTTTTCGCCAAAATTTTCCAAAATGAATTTTTACTTATAAGGAGTATTCTGGAAAATTTTCGTTCAATAAAATTTTTCCCGCCAAAAAACTCTTGAGTGTTGACCGAAAGCTAGTTTGACCGAAAACCAATGTTAACCGAAAACCAAGGTACTGTTGATCGGAGTTGACCAAGAAAAGTAAGTCTGACCGAGAACCAATAGCTGACCGAAATCACTTGATAACCGATAACTCTGGCCGAAAACTCTTAAAACTTGGCTGAGAACACTTGGCAGAAAACTCTTAAAAGTTGGCCGAAATCACTTGACCGAAAACCCTTTACAATTGACCGAGAACCTCTTAAAAGATCCCGAGAATGGTTTAATCTGGCCGAAAACTATCAAATGAGTTGAATTTTGATAACAAACTTCCAAAATGAAAGGGATTTTATTTGTTTCAAAAATCAAAACCCAAACTCTCACCAAAAATAGCTTCTTCCTCTTCTCCGGTTACAGTTTCGCCGGAAAATACAAACAAACCACTAATAAATCAAGATCTTGAATATGTTAATATCATAATAATGAGCCTGAATTCGTCAAAGGATCTGATACCAATTGTAAGTCCCGAAACTGGATCACAACAATTATGATATCAACCCGAACACGATGTTAGTGCGGAATCCTAACACAGTGGTGATTCAAGAGCAATGATACGAAATAATATAAATATGATGAACAAGATGAACACGATGTAATACTTCAAATGCACACGATTATATTATTAAACCGTCTGGTACATGAGATTACACAATCTGTATTGCTCTCTAGATGATGGCTATGATTTTCGTTTATGCTCACCAAACAACTGAACTAGTAGCCCTAAACCCTATACATGTATTCTCTATATATAGGGAAGCTAACAATCAGGCCCAAAGTAAAGCCTAAAGCCCACCGAGATCCCTTAGTGATCTCGGTTTACATACATAGCCCAAAATGAAATCCAATAAAGATAGAACTAAGTACAAACCACCAAATATGGACCCAACACTTAGGTTTTCCTTATAAATCGAACCCAAAGAATGATTAGGGATCCACTAGGTTGCCAATAGGTGTCGTATCTTTAGATCCCGGTTCCATCACAGTTCCCATTGACGATAAGCGTCCAATATTCACAAATAGGATTTCTAGCCTAGGTAACGCCTTTCTCGTTATTCTTTTCATCTACGTTTTTAAGTTTTAATTTGTTTTTCCTAGTTTAATTTAGGTTAATTAATTATTAGTTTTAAATAAAATAAATAAAAATCCAAAAATAATCTTTTCTTAATTATCAATTTAATTAGATTTTAGAACTAGTCTCGTTAATTTAATAAGTGTCTCCAAGGTCTGATATTCTCGGTCTTCCTATAGTTATACTACACCCGATAGGTTCACTTGCCTGTTGCTAGTATTTTGGTTTAGGGTATTCAAGGTTCACTCGTTGTGCTTGATCATTATTTGCTAAATTTTTATATTCAACTTTACGCACATCAATTTTATGGCGTTGCTGCTGGGGACACTTAGTAATAGCGAACTAGTTTCTATTTGCTTTTTGTTTGTTTTTAATTTTATTTTTAAGTTAATTAATCAGTTTTATTTTGTTTTATTATTTAATTGCTCTTGATTGCTATATTTGCCTTGATTGTAACGTGTATGCTTTAAGGATAAGCTTTGGTCCTCACTCTTTTACTTGTTTTGCAGCGTATGCAACGTACACGCTCACTAGGACCACCAGAGTGTCCAGCTTCTGATGAACCCGAGAGAGATTTTCGTGAGCGTTATTCGAATTTTTGAGAGATTGCACGTGCTCTACACGAAAGCAAGGTACACGTTTATGATTCTACATTAGATATGGGTGATGCTAACCCCCCCTCCTTTGGCGTACGATTCACTCGAGAGCGAATGAGGGTGTTACAAGGAGACGGTTTGCTATCACACGTCCGGCGACACCTGATGCTAATAATTGGCAGATCCCGACCAATTCTGCCCCATTTCACGGACTTGAAGACGGGGATGCGCTTGGCCATCTGAATAAATTCACTCGTATTTGCGACACTTTCAATATCGCCAACGTCACTCGTGCTACTATCTACCTTCATCTTTTTCCATTTTCTCTAGAGGGTCGAGCTTCATCGTGGTTGGATAACCTTCCCCTGGGTCCATCACTACCTGGGATTATATTCAAGCTGAATTCCTTAAGAAGTATTTTCCTCCATCTAAAGCATCGCGACTTCATAATCGGATATGTTCCTTCTGCATGGACCTTGACGAGCCATGCCCTTTGGCTTGGGAAAGGTTCCATAATCTGCTTAGTAGATGCCCCCAGCATGGTCTACTCGAATGGGCCGTAGTCGAGAAATTTTATAAAGGGCTGACCTTTGAGATGTAGAAGAGATTCAATACGTCAACTGGAGGAAACATGCTTGAGAAACTGGATATAGATGAGTGTGAGTCGTTGTTTGAGAGTTTAGCCCTAGCCGAGCAGCAGGAGCGTCCACCCGTGGTTCTTCTAAAACCACCACTTCTTTCGCTCGAGGCATCTATCATGTCTTGAATGATACTAGCATCACGGCTGCATTAGAGGCCATGCAGAAAGAAATTAAATACTTGAAGAAGGTCGTTCAGAGGTGTGAGATCTGTCGAGGAGGGCATGACACAGTTGACTGTCTGGTCGATCAGCAGGAGCAGGTGAACTACTTACGAAATCAGAATAGAGGACCGAATGCCTACGAGAATTCCGGATGGAGAAATAACTCCAAATATGGTTCAAGGTCGGGAGGTAATTCGCAGGGCTTTTAGCAGAGGCTGGAGCAGGTTCAGGTTTATGACCTAGAGGCAACATGAAGCTCGAGTGCGGAAAAGAGTAGCGGTATGGATCCGGATCTTAAGGAGATTTTAACTAAGCAATCTACCATGATTTCTCATTTATTGACATAGATAATAACACACAACAGAGATTGGCTGACCACGACACCCTATTGAAGAACCAACAGTTGTCAATTTTGGAGACGTCTCGAAAGGTGGTTGAGATGATGAAGCAGATGCTACCTAATAAGCAGGTTGGAGCATTTAAGGGTAACACAGAGCTTAACCTAAAGGCACGTTTGAAGGTGGTGACCACCCGTAGTGGCAGAGGAGGCGATATAAAGCAGCAGATAGCAGATCATGAGGAGCTGGTGGACGAGGGGATAGAGATGGAGACTCCCGTGAGGACACACGAGAGGAGAGTCCTAACAAGTACCCGCGTCAAACGGTGAATCTCCCACTGAGAAATATGGAGAGAAGAAGATTGAATATAAGAATAGTCTCGAAGTCGATCTTACTCGAGTTCCCTATCCTGCTCGCCTTCTACGGCAAAAGTATGCGCAATATGATGAAGAGCCGGTGGACGAGGGGATAGAGATGGAGACTCTTGTGATAACACACGAGAGGAGAGTCCCAACAAGTACCGAGTCAAACGGCGAGTCTCCCACTGAGAAAGATGATGAGAAGAAGATTGAAGATAAGAAGAGTCCCGAAGTCGATCTTACTCAAGTTCGGTATCCTTCTCGTCTTCTGCGGCAGAAGTATCTGTAGTAATATAGAAATTTCTTGGACATGTTTAAACAACTAAAAATCAAGCTTCCGTTTGTCGAGGCGCTCCAGCATATGCCTAAATATGCCAAATTCTTAAAAGATCTTCTTTCGAATAAGAGAAAGCTGGAGGGGCTTTCGACAGTATGTCTAAATGATGGTCTGCGCTAGTCCAGAACAAGCTGCCGGAAAATTAGTAGACCCAATACACTTCATGATTCTGTGTTTGTTTGGCAGCTCGATTGAGAGCTACACGTTGGCCGATTTAGGTGCTAGCATAAATTTGATGCCATATTCTCTATATAAAAAGTTAGACCTTGGCGAGCTGGTCCCAACGCGCATGAGTTTATCCTTGGCCGACCGTTCGGTCAAATATCCGCGAGGAATCGTGGAAAACGTACTCGTTTAAGTCAACAAATTCGTTTTCCTCGTGAATTTTGTTATTCTTGACGTGGAGGCTAACGATCAGGTATCGCTCATTTTGGGACGACCTTTCCTTCGTACTGCTAAAGAACTTATTAACTTCTTCTACGGAAAAAGTACACTTCATGTAGGGGATGAGAACGTCACCTTTGATGTCGTCAAATCGATGAGGAACTCCAGTAGTCTGGACGATTCCATTTACGTTTTTAACACTGTTATATCTTGATTTGAGCACTGTCTTGCCTACATCTCTGGAGCAGATTTGCTCAATCAGGACGACGATGTTGATGTTCCCCCGGAGCACGAACAAAGCATTCTTGTTGGCTCACCTCCTGAATACCCCGAGGTGTTCACGGTTGCCGATAGTACCGAGGGACCGAAAGAGAGACCACCGATTGAGCCGCCATCGTCCCTCGAGCTTAAAGAGCTACCTCCGCATTTGAAGTATGCTTTCTTGGATGGTTGATGACCGTCGTTTGAGTCATGCAAAAACCTAAATAACCTAAGTAGATAGGGTAAATAAGGTATCGTATCCACCAGGAGTATGTGGTCAATGTAATCGTGTAACAGATTTATAATATTATGAAGTAGCATATTTTAATACTGATCACACAAGCAATTAGTTTTAATTTAGAATTAAGCAACGAACAAGTGAACAAGTTTCAATCAATTAATAAAAGCAAATCACACCCGGGACTTCAAGTAAGTAACTTACACTAATCTCATGCATCCTAACAGATTAATCATTAACGGTTAACTACATACTGATCAACTAGACAAAACTTTAGACATCAATAATCGCTTTACACACGGAACTGGTTATCAAACAGTCCCTGCCAGTGTGACTCAGTTAAGGGAAATCATATGTTTTATCGTATTCAACCTAATCAAGCAGTCCTATGATCAATTATTATAGCAACTGGTAACTAATCGTTCAGATCAACGTAAACCTAAACCGATTGAAGACACAAAAATACTAAACATCAATAATCATAGATTAACCATAAACAATTATACATAAACGTTCTTGGTTACATGAGAAAACTAAAAATAATACAAACTTTACATCCGGGTATGATTCGGAGAAGTTAGCCGAGCATCGACATCATGGAATCTTCAATTATGATGATATGGAACATGTATGTGATCTCGGTATGAATCGGAATGGTGGAATCGCCCTCTTGTAGCTCTGGTAACTGCCAGCCAGAAGTCCCTTAATGAAACCCTAACTTTATCCTTATATGGGGTTTTAAAAATGTGAATCCCGTAGTTTATTTTGGTCTAGCATATGGTACTCTAGTTTCAGCAAATGGTACTCTAACTTTAGAGTATGATACTCTATTTCAGCATACCATACTTTAAAGACACCTGATGTACGCTCCCTCTTATGCTCAGCATATGATACTCTGTTTTCAGCAAATGATATGCTAAACCAACTTTTACCAAGATTCATCAGTTTTGATCATACACTATCACACATCATCCCAGGTCTTCATCCCGTGCTCGTACAGGTCCAAATTAGGTAGTTTAACGTCTATGACCTGAAATACAATAAACACTTATGAAGTATCGAAGTTCCCACAATAAACAGTTAAAACTAATAAATAAACGAACTTAATTATATACAAATTAACCAGCCATCAATGGTGATGCCGATTTTCGGTCATCATTTCTTCTCAGTTACGGATGATGAGAAGTCGAGGTTGGTTGATGTGCTCAAGGCACACAAACAGGCTATTGCGTGGATACTCATAGACATTTAGGGCATCAACCTGAACTTTTGCACACACAAGATACTTACGGAGGATGAGTACAAGCCTGTAATCCAAACTTAGAGGAGGCTCAACCCTAACATGTCGGAGGTGGTAAAAAAAAAGGTTATCAAACTCCTCGACGTATGCCTGATCTATCCCATCTCCGATTCTTCATGAGTGAGTCCCATTCAGGTCGTTCCTAAGAAGGGAGGAATGACAGTTGTCACTAACAAACGTAATGAGCTTATTCCGACTAGGACGGTCACATGTTGGCGGGTGTGCATCGACTACATGAGGCTTAACGACTCTACTAGGAAATACCACTTTCCTTTTCCGTTCATTGATCAGATGTTGGAGCGTCTGTCAGGACGACAGTTTTACTGTTTTCTTGATGAATTTTCATGTTATTTCCAGATCCCGGTCGTACATGAGGATCATGAAAAGACCACATTTACATGCCCATGCATTACCTTCGCGTACAAACGTATGCCTTTCGGGTTATGTAATGTTGCGGCTACTTTCTAGCGTTGCATGGTAGCGATATTCCAGGACATGATCGAGAGTTCCATGGAGGTTTTCATGGATGATTTTCGGTATATCTATTGATCAATGTCTTTCGAGAGGATTATGAATCGGTACATAGAGACTAAGTTGATGCTGAACTGGGATAAGTGCCACTTCATGGTGACTGAAGGTATTGTGCTCGGACACAAGATTTCGCGCGACGTATTGAGGTAGATAAAGCTAAAATCGACACCATCAGTAGACTTCCTTCACCGACTAGTGTGAAATCCGTTCATAGTTTTCTCAGGAATGAGGGTTTATCATAGGTTCATCAGATATTTTTTAAGATCCCCCATCCTATGACTCGCCTTCTAGAGAATGATGTAGCATTAGACTTCGATGCTGATTGTCTGAAGACGTTAGAGATTCTCAAGGGTCAGTTGGTTCAAGCCCCTATCTTAGTAGCACCCGACTCAAGCCCCTATCTTAGTAGCACCGGACTGGAGCTTACCCTTCGAGCTCATGTGCGACGCTTGTAATTTTGCAATCAGGGATGTTTTAGGTCAGCGGAATGATAAGCACTTCCATCCTATCTATTACGCGAGTAAGACCCTCAATGATGCTCAGGAGAATTACACGACTACTGAGAAGGATCTTCTAACAGTGGTCTTCAGGTTCGACAAATTCCGTTCTTATCTCGTGTTGTCCAAAACCATCATTTATACTGATCATGCGGCATTGCGATACCTTCTATGTGACAATCGTCAATTTCAGGTTAACTCCGTTAACTCGACTCCGTCAATTCAAACTTAAGATCACTGAATCTATAACACACACTTCATTACATTTAAACTAGGGTTTAAATGACGCTTAACACTTACTACATGTGTAGTCTTTCGGGATTTGCACCGAAACGCAAACGAGTTGACGCAAACGACTGAGGATTAAATGAAAAACGTCAACATAATAATTATGTGATAATTATGTGTTAACATATGTGTTACTTGATTATATTGTGTGTAATGTTAGACAAGAAACAAGAACTAAGTTAGTTAAGTTAGAAAAACAACAATTGAAAGTGGAGGGGCTTGAGTGTAACTTGTATGTCTATAAATATAACCTTAATCACTTAACCCTAACTTATTATTCTCTTTCTCTCCAAAACCGATCGGAAACCCCACCCTTTGCTCCCTTGGCTGCCGTCCATCAATACACACACATACAACATCAAATCAAGTGTTTGATTGAAGAACTAGGTGCTAGGAAGGTATAATTGATCATCCTTTACATTCTTGTTGCTTGATTTTGATGTTTAAAGGGTTAATTGAAAACCCTAGATGAGCCGATTTCATGTATGTATAAAGTTAACATGATTGTTGTTGATTGATAATGATTTGATAACTAGATTGAATCTTGTTGCATGTAAATTGTTGTGTCTTTGATTGGAGTTCAAACACAAACCCTAATCAAGTATGTAATATATAATTGATGTGCATGGATGGTGTTTATGGAGTCTAGAGGGTTATATGAGTGCATGATAGTTCATAGATTGTTATTATGTGGAGTTTGGATGCAAACAGTTTCTGGACAGAATGTGTATATGATGTTTAAGTGACTGTAACGAAGTGTAAACGTGAAAATTGGTTAAGATTATTGGTACTGCAGTAAACTAGGTTGAGTCTAGTTTCTATAAAGTATAAATTTGTAATTTTTGGACAGTAGAAGTTAACTTTTATGATTTTACAAAAACGTTGTGCAAAGCTGAGCTGTTAGACCTGCTGTTAGGTTGTTTTGTAAATATTATCTCATGAACTACGAGACCAATTGGGTTGGTTCCACTTCTGGAAGTTGACTCATTGAGTTAGGAACCTAATCCAAGTGGTCTTGCATTTATTGGATTTTTCGTTAAACAGGAATTGCAAATAACATTCTGTTGCGCATGAATTTGACTGTTATGAGTGTTGTTGTAATGATTTGATGATTGTGAGAAAACTATGAGGAATAAAAATGTAATAAAATATGTTCTGGAAACCTAAGACATATGTGCTTCTGTGATGATTTTTGGTAAATTAATTGAGATGCTATGATCGGTGAAATAGTACAATCTTTCTAGTAGGATTTCTGTCTCGGTGAAACTAGCTGCTGAGTTGTGTAAAAATGCATGAAATATGATACTTGTTATATAATTGTTATGTTTTGACCAAAATACCCTTGCGGGGAATAATTGCTAATTGATTGCCATGATTTGACCAAATTGCCCTTATGGGGAATAATGGCTAGTTAATTGTTATTTGTTGACCAAAATGCCCTTACGGGGAATAATTGCTAGTAACGTACGTTATGAATACATGACACGTATATGATTGCTTACACATGTAATGTGTCACAAAAACACTTGTTTAAGTCACACACGATTCACAAACGAAACACGAAACATGTTATGTGCATAGGTATTATGTGTCGGGTCTAGAGACTCGATAATATTCCGACACTTAGAAAAATCTCTTTGTTGTTTTAGAACGTTAGAGAGAGTTTTTCGGTGACGCGCATCTTGGTGATTTATTTTGGGAAATTCTTCACAAATAGTGAGTTTCACTTTCCCCTCTTTAAACTGTTTTCAAACGCTTTTCACTTGGGGGAGATAACATACTCCACAACGCATTTAAGATTTTGTTATAAATTATATATCACTTGTAAAGGCTAAGTGGCAAACGAAACATTTGAAGTCCTATACATCGAACCGGTTAATATTTAGAATAGCGAATCACTGTTGAGTAGTACTACTGGGTTTGACAAACCCCACCCAACGCTAAACTCGACTGGAGGTCGAGCGGGTGTAATTTTGGCTAACACGTACCATGGTCTGGAGGACCTGGTGACAAGGCACTTACTAAACGAGTCAGCTTCGGTGTCGAACACTTAGTAATACTTGTTGTATAGACTAGCTACCTATCGATATATAATTTGACATAACACTATCTGGTAACGCAAAACGCCGTAACGTGGTTACGCAAAACGCTTAACGCAAACGCCGTAACGTGGTTACGCAAAATGCTTAACGCAAACGCCGTAACATGGTTACGCAAAACGCTTAACGCTTAACGCAAAACGCTGTAACGCTGTAACGCTGAACGCAAACGCTAAACGATTTATTTTTATATAACTTGTGAACTCACCAACCTTGTGTTGACACTTTTAGTATGTTATTCTCAGGTAGCCGAGGCGGGCGCGCGGTTTAGGAACATGCATTGCTTGACACATTCTAATTATGCAAAACTTATTTTAACGGTTATCATTGGTTTTAAGTCGTCCTGCATGACGCAACTTTTGATTAAAGGTTTTTACCCTTCCGCATTTAATTACTCGTAAACGTTTTCATGGTTTTGAAACTTTATTTTATGGTTTGATTATAACTGATGATTCCGATCCTGCCAGTTCACACCCTCTGACGGTAAAACTCCGTTAGTGGATTTTGAGGGTGTGACATTCTAGCCAAGAAAGATGGCAAGCCTCGCTTGATACGATGAATTCCCTTGCTTTCCGAGTTCGATATTGAGATTAGAGATTAAAAGGGAATGGTGAATGTAGATGCGGATCATTTATCATGTCTGGAGGATCCGAAGAGAGAGGATATTAGGGAGGATTCCATTGGAGATAACTTTCCCCACGAATCGTTAATGATGGTACGGGTGAAATATGAGAGAGAGTCAGGTTTGTACGTGAGTGCTGAAGAGGAGGGTCTGCCATGGTTCTCCGATATTGCTAATTGTCTGGTCGAAGGAGTGGTGGTCAAGGGCATAAGTTATCAGCAAGGGAGAAAGTTTTTTGCAGATGCCAACCACTACATATGGGATGCACCTTATTTGTTTCATGTAGGCGTCGATCGAGTGTTGAGGAGAAGTGTGAGTAGGGAAGAGGAACGTGAGATTTATAGGCATTGTCATGAGGGTTTAACTAAAGGCCATCGTGGTTCGTCTTCCATCTCTAGGATAATTCTAGATTTTGGCTTTTATTGGCCAGCGATTTTCAAAGACTGACACGAGTTTTTCAGATAGTGTGACGCGTGTCAGCGCACTGGTAACATCTCATCCCGTAATGAGATGCCCCAAAACCCTAATTAGGTTTGTGATGTTTTCGACGTTTGGGACATTGATTTCAGGGACCGTTCCCTTCATCTCGAGGGAACAGATACATTCTCGTGGCTATCGGCTACGTTTTCAAGTGGGTAGAGGCTCAAGCCTTGCCCACTAGGGGTATTCAAAACCGGATATCCGAAGTTTTGGATATCTGAACTTCTGATATCCGGACCTTTTAGATAGTGAATCGGATATCCGAAAATTTGAAGAGAAAAAAAAAACAAAAGCTATTTAAGAATAAACTTACAACATTCAAGAATTAAGTTTTTCAATCCAACAAACTAAACACAAATTGTTCAAAATACATATAAACAATCAAATAACATACAATTCACTGTTCAAAATAAACCCAAGTGATGAGGGATGTGGTGATGACGGTGAGACGATGGTTGTGGTGAATGGCCGACGTGCGGGATGCTGGGTGACCGGAGAGTGTCAGACGAGCTGTGGTGGGTGGTCGGAGAGTTTGAGACGACGTGGAGGTGGAGGCGAGAGTTAGTGTTTGGTCGAGTGTTCTAGTATTATTGGAAGAAGAAGAAGATAAGAAGAAGAAGAAGATCAAGAAGAAGAAGAAGAAGAAGAAGAAGAAGAAGAGAGAGATAGAGATGTAGGCTTTTAAAATTATAAAATATGAATTAGAGTTTGAAGTGTTGTAGTGTGCATAAAATAAAATTTAAAAAAAATATTAAATATAATATATCGGATAGTTCGGATATCCGAACTATCCGAAATATCTTTAATTGCTATCCGAATCTGAGTTTTCGGATATTTCGGATTTGGATTTTTCTGAACACCCCTATTGCCCACTAACGACGCCCGAGCTGTAGTGGGATTCTTGAAGAGGTTGTTCTGTCGGTTTGGTACTCCCAAGCTCTTAATCAGTTATAGGGGCACACATTTATGTAGTGCCTAGATGGAGAAGGTGTTGGCACGTTATGGGGTCACCCGTCGGTTGTCCACCGCCTGTCATCCACAGACGAGCGGGCAAGTGGAGAACGCAAACCGAGGAGTGAAGCAAATTCTGGAGAAAACTGTTGGCAAAAACCGAAAGACCTGGTATGAAAAGTTGGATGACGCGCTTTAGGCTTTCCTCACAACATTTAAAACACCTATTTGGACCACAACCTTTAGGATGGTTTACAGGAAAGCGTTTCATCTACAGGTTTAGTTAGAGCAAAGAGCATATTGGGTGTTGAGATCCGTTAATCTTGACCTGACCCAAGCTGCGAAAAACCAGTATCTCCAAATTCATGAGATAGAGGAGTTGAGAGATGAGGCGTACGCTAGATCAAGGAGTTATAAGGATCGTACGAAGGCGTTTCATGATCGAAAGTTGAGGAAGGTGAAAGAGTTCAAGTGCGGGGATCGGGTGTTGGTTTATAATTCCCATCTGAAGTTATTTTCAGGTAAACTTAGATTGAGATGGGGAAGACCATATATGGTGAAGGAAGTTTTTCCACATGGTGCAGTTGAAATTCAAGATGTTGATGGGAGCACGTGGAAGATGAACGGCCATAGGTTAAAGCACTATATCGGTGAGCAGGTTGGTTCGATCGAGGAAGATGTATTTCTCCTCGACATCCCTACTTTGATTTCTTGATAGGGATAGGCCTCGGGAAATACTTGGGTGTATAGTTTGTATATACATACATATATATATATATTATTTGTTTTTCTTTATTTTTGTATTTGAGTATATTTTAAGTTTTTAGAGTTTGTTTTATGCCTACTTTGGGTGCTCTGAGCTTTGTATTGTAGGTTTGGATACTTTCGTTCGCACTCAATCTTCATTCGGGCGAGGGCGTTTCGAGCTTATTTGATTGTAGAGGATACCCAAAATTCGCGGCCGCGAATGAAATGCTATACGGTAAATTTATTGGAACATGAGATACGAAGATCACTGTCATATTACCAGGAGAGTTTGTTCCAATTTCTTTATGCTTTGTTTTATTTTATTTCTACTTTATTTTTGTTTTTTACATGGCTCCCATTGAGGACAATGTAAAATTAAGTGTAAGGATGAGAAACTAACGTTTTTAGATTTATAAAAAATAAAAATAAATAAATAAATTGAAATTTTTGAAAATTGTCTCAAAAATTCTTTTGCGAATAATGGAAAATGATATTATTGTTTAACGCTGATCTAATAAAACTACTATTATATATGAGATTAAATAAAAAAAGATAACACACTTAGTTTGGGATATGTGGGTATGCCCAACTAGCTTTAAAAGGTTTTCCTTGATTATTATTAATGTACCAAATAATCATAAACCTTGTGGGTTCTCATCTTGAGGGGGTAGTGAAGCTGAAAATTCGTTAAGGCATAACGAGTATTACCGTAATTTGACTACCTTGAGGTGGTGAGAATTACATGCTCTTAAAATTAGCATGTCACTCCGTTTTATGAAAGTAAATAACGAGTGGTGGCGCCCTACCATGTCCATCTTTTGTAGGAGCATAGAAAAATTGTTATGTATTTAGGTAAAAGATGTCTAAGAGCACAAAGTTTTGAATTGCACAAACATCAAAGATGTGCATTTATGTTAAAAGTAAAAGTGAATGAGAAAGTTATGCAAATGCTAAAGTTAAAAAAAGAGGCCAAAAGGAACATACTAAACGAGGTCGAGAGCTTACGTGTTACCAAGGGGATGGTGACTCTGAGAATACACTATTGGGGTTCGAAGTTTTTTAGTCAATAAATATTTTTAGGAAATGCTAAGAGTGGAGGCCTGAGACCGTCATATACTGGGTTACAGCTCGGGTGAAACAATTCTTGGGCCGAACTCCGCTAATATAGTTTTAGGTTTAAGTATTACTCTTACGACCTCACTTGACCTTTCTTCCATCTTCCACCTAAGTGCATTTTCTTTTTACCATTAAAGAGTTTTTAGCTTACGGTGATAGGTTAAACCTTAAGTTGAATATTACTCTTAAGTTGCATATATATAGATTTTTAAGCTTTCAAGAGACAAAGAGCTAAAGTGATTAAAATATGATTGAGTCTCTAATCAGTTTATTTTAATGTAATTCAGTGTTTATTAAATATATTATTATTACTCTAAATATTCTACTTGAATTAATGTTATGCTTTGTAGGTGAAAATGAGAAAAAAAAAGCCTTCATTAGAATGTTTAATTAGGTGGGCTATATTAAATCTATACATGACATATTATGCTTCATGGGCCACATTTGGATTAATTATGAATTTAATGATTCAATTGGGCTGGAGTAAGTCGCAAGCTAAAAAGAAATTGTTTGGAAGGCCACAAAAAGATATCATTGAGTATACAACAGAGGTGATGAAAACATTATTATTATTATTTGACAGCAACCGCAAAAAGTTTAAAAGAGGTGACGATTTCATTACTATTAATTCTCTCTTGGTAGCCAACAGTTAACAAAAAGGCCTAAGAAGCAGACGCAATTGAGAGAGAAAAAGGAAGCGGTTTTGTGTTCGGGTCACATCTACTTCAAGTTTGGTTTGATTTCATTATTTTTATTATGAACTCCATTATTGAACTTAGTTATTTTGTTTTCTTGAACATAATTATTGGCTAAACCTCTCATAGTTTCCTAGGTTTTGAATGAATATTTGTTGAGTTTTGGATTGTTTGTCGGTATATTGGTGAACTTGTGTTGGATTAATACTATTGTAACCAACTTATTGATATTTAATTAGATGAATATGCATGCTTAATATTAATTTACTTTTATTCAATCATTTCGTATGTGTCTTTGTGAACGTCTTTCATGTGTAGATGCATATTAGGTTACCTACTGTGTGATCGTAACTAGTTTATAGTTGACATAATCAATGGGAACTATTGTTTGAAGGTTTAGAGAAATTAAGTGCTCAACCTATTTTGAGACTGAGAGGTAATAGATAGTTGGGATTGTCTTATTCATTAGGTGGTTTGGGTATATATTGGACGAAGTGAATTTCTCCCTTATTTTCTTTTAATTTTTGCTATCCAGTGTCTTTTTAAACATCTTTAGGTTACTCCTTAGAGTACTTTAGTATTGTTGGAGAGACTGAGAGGTAATCCAACCAATCGGTTTGCATCATACGTTCCTTTGGTTTTCCTTTTAGGCCACCCCATAGAACGATTAGGGATCCATTAGGTTGCCTAGTATCTTTAGATCTATGTTCCATCTCAGTTCTCATTGCCGATAAGCGTCCAATATTCACAAATAGGATTTCAAGCCTAGGTAACGCCTTTCTCGTTATTGTTTTAGTATAAGTCTTTAAGTTTTAATTTGTTTTTTCTAGTTTAATTTAGTTTAATTAATTATTAGTTTTAAATAAAATAAATAAAAATCCAAAAATAATGTTTCTTAATTATTAATTTAATTAGCTTTTAGAACTAGTCTCGTTAATTTAATGCGTGTCTCTAGGGTTCGATATTTTAGGTCTTCCCTTAGTTATAATACACCCGATAAGTTCACTTGCCTGTTGCTAGTAAGCTGGTTTAGGGTATTCTAGGTTTTTATTACTCGTTGTGTTGGGTCATTATTTACTAAAATTTTATATACCACTTTACACACGTAAATAATATACTTTGTTTAATTATTATAAGCACAAACATTGTATTCAAATATATTTTCATATAACCGACTTTAATTATCGGTGCTGCATGCTTATATCGTGTGCCATCTGACACACTGTCCTATGTTATTAATGTCTACTAATAATATGTTGGAATCAACGCACCTTTTTATAAGTAAATAAACCACATTTGGATGTTTTATTGTTTTAATATAAATAGATAACTTTTGTTTTGAAAGGCGAATTTATATAGAAGAAAAAAGAACGGGACCTGCAACGGCAGAGACTACTGACCCTATTCTTGTTCCTAGCCGTCTTTTACGAGTCCGGAAAGCCGGATCCTCAAAATAGAATAGAGAGGGCGGGCAGGGCTTCCGCAAGAGCCTCCCCCCTCTTCCCAGTCAAGATAGATGGGAAGGAGCCCTTCAAGGCCATAACCAGTCTCTTTATTTATGTACATACACCTTTGTTTCAGGGTGGGGCCGCCCTTCCTCCTGCTAATCCGGCCATTTCCGAACCTGTCTTTCTCATCCCATTCAAAGGAGGACTTTTCAATTCTTGCGATTTCCAGCCCCCTTAGCTTCTTATTTTATATATAGATAGATATCTTATTTATAAAGGTTCCAAACCTTAGCTCGGCTAAATAATAGGCTCAATGATCTCTTTCTTCGCTTCGATAGGCCGGTACGGCGCTCCGCGTGGTTATATTCATACATTACAAGTCGCGAGAGCTCATAGAAGATACATGAACAAAAATAAAACGAAAGGAACAAACACAAACACACTATAATGGAAAATTGACAAAGTTGAACCTACACCAATCCTCTTAATCCAAGCTCGACCGTCTCATCCGATATTTCTTTAGTGATTTATTAGTATTAATGTAATAGGAGCGTCAATGAAATTATTCTAGTTAGATTTGATCTAGTTTATAGTGACATAAAGTAAGCAGTTCTTATTGTATCGGCCAAAACCTCGCTAATTGATCTTTACGGTGCTTACTCTATCAATTAGATACTTTACCCATAGACTAAAATAGCTAGGCATATCTATTTCTTCATATTTCAACTTCTATGAAGTTTATTTCTTTTCTACAGCTAATAAAAATCGTTGTTTTAGACGATGCTTATGTAGAAAGCCCTTCTTTCTAGTATTTACTAGTGAATTTGATTTTTCTTTACTTTTTTCTTTCTATAGTGGAGATAGTCGCACGTAATGACAGAGCACGACCATATTATTAAAAGCTTATGGTAAGAATGGGTTTCGTTCGAGAACTCGAAAATAATATTCCAAAGCTTTTGTGTGTTCTCCGTTACTTGTGTGGATAAGTCCTATGTTATAGAGTATATAACTTCGGTCATAGGGATCAATTTCTAGTCGCATAGCTTCATAATAATTCTGTACAGCTTCCGCATAATTTCCCTCGGATTGGGCTGACATCCGTTACGGTCGTCATTCAATTCATAGAATCTCCGTTACAGAACCGTACATGAGATTTTCATCTCATACGGCTCCTCCCTTATGTGCATAATGATAAAATAACGAAGATGAAAAACTTCTCATTGTGAACTGAGTAGGGCTAGTGTTTTTACAAGAAATCTCTAGCCAACCTTCCTGCAAGAGATCTTTTCTTAACATCAAACGTATGGTACTAGAGAGAAATGATAACTCCAACAATTTCTCTCTAGGTTATATTGACGTCTGTTAATCTAGGGCTTGAAACTTAACCCGTAATAGACAACTTTGTAAAATAATAAGCAAAACGTGGTGAGGTACCTATGGGAACGACGTAAATAAGAAAATTTGGAAACGAGTTAGGGTTTTCTATTAATTGAGCGTTATTTTGTCATAAACTGCATGCTATCTGATTATAAAACTAAGAGTCATAGATTGATAAATGTATGCTTGAGAAATAATGAATCACAAGTGTTCATGATAACCTTAGCTACGCTATATTAGAGATTCTGACGTGTCTATAACCGATAATTCTTGTTTAGTGGGATTAACCTGATAGAGTATTAATCCATTTTAGTATCTCACCTGCTATTATTAAGATAAGTCCTAAAGTAGTTATATAGATAATATCAGCATCAAACTCATCCTTGATGATTCGACACTAATTTTTTACTTATTCGTCCTCTGTTGTTCCTTAAGATTCTTAGTATTTAGTTTACTCAATTAATTAATTCAAGTCTTTATTAAAACTTGTTAGGTTACACTAGGATGAATAACTTATTATCAACAGCCCATGAGTCCACAAATTGATATTTGGTAACTTACCTGCACTATACTATATGCACAATAGGTATGCTTAACTATTTACATGTCTAGATTAGTATTTATTTAGTCTTTTACCTTTAAAACTAATTTGTGCATGTTCCCATTTTTATATTACTATTCAAGTACGTCAATTAACAACAAATGTTTGTATAAACAACTAATAATAACATTTAATATAACATTTACTTCCACATAGTTGGTTGTAACTATGGGTGTTCATCGGATCAACCCGATCGGGTTTCGGGTTAATCGGATCAGGTTAGTCGGATTTTTCTTAAAAAATATCTAACCCGAAACCCGACCAGACTAAGGTTCGGGTTAGTCGGGTTCGGGTTATTCGGGTTTTTGTTTAGTCGGATCGGGTTAATCGGGTTGACCATGTTACTTTATAATTTGAAGTTGATTTTTATGTTTGTAACTAGTGAGTTGCAAAATTTCTCATTCCACTCAATTTTCAATTTATTTCACAAGTAATTATCTTATAATTACATATAGGCTTGTAAACGAACTGAACGGACATGAACAAAGACATGCCCGTGTTTATTCGTTTAACTTTAAACGAATACGATCACGAACACTTAATCAAACAAACATTTGTGTTCGTGTACGTTCTTTCGTTAAAAAATGAACATGTTCGTGTTTCTTTATGATCGTTCATTTAAAATCTAAACGAACAGTTCACGAACATAAATGAACACAATTAAACAAAGATAAACAAACTTGAAGAAGCATGTACATACATTAACGAACACAAACATACATAAACGAACATAAATGAACGCATTTAAATGAACACAAATATAAACATATTATGGTGATATAATTTCAAAATGCAAATAATATTTAATAATTTTCTATTAATATATGAACGAACATGAAAGAACGTAAACAAACTTACATGAATGATCATAAACGAGTGTTCACGAACATAGATGAACAAGTGAAACATTTGTTCATGTTCGTTCGTTTATTTTAAAAGAACTTCTAGTCTAACGGTTCATGAACAAGTAGAAGAATAATTAACTCATCTATAAAACTTTCAGTATTGACTTTTAAGTGCTTATTTCACATTTTCATTATTGTATTTGAAGTAAAGTATCATCACTAATCAGGTTATTCGGGTTAACCCGAAACCCGATTATTTTCCAATAATAAACCCGAAACCCGACCCTATTAACAATTCGGGTCAATCCAAATAACCCGATTAATACTTTTTGACCCTATTTAACCCGACCCTATTTAACTTATTCGGGTTCGGATCGGGTTAATCGGGTTCGAGTATTTTGGACTCCCCTAGTTGTAACTAATACAGCTACATACTTGATCGTGCATGTAATCCAATTTATAGATTTTAGTGTCGTGCACGGTCCACCTGTAACTACAAACAATATACATTTTTTTTATCACTGACAAAAAAATTTTCATTATTGTTTATTAATTATTTATTACTCTATAGTACCGCGTTATTATACTATGTATCTAAACTAGAAATGTTATATCGACATTTCGTACGCCAGATGTGTCCGTTTATAGTTTTGATGTTTCGGTTATTTATGCAGATGAACAGGTTTCATCTAGGCAAACAAACAATTAACTAAATATCTAATTAAATAAGTCGGGCCTAATTTTAGGCGTTATATCCTTCGGGTTCAATATTATAAACTGGGTCAGTTCAGTGGTAGATTCTAACATAGTTTTGGGCCTTTTCATTTTAAATGTCCGGTTTAACTTAAATGGTCCAGTTGTGTACGTTGGGCCGATTCCTTATGTATATGGGTTTAGGCATTATGTCAGGCCTACTTATATTATAATGTTATTGGGCCAAGTAATTTACTAACTGGGCTTTTATACTTGGACTTAGTATATTGGGCGTCTAGATACACAATTAGGATACGCCTGTAACATCCCGTTTTTCAGTTTCAGTTAATAAATGATAATTATTATTATGAGTTGGGTTTTTATTTGGTTAAGTAATTAAATGAATAAGAAAGATGTGCTTGGATGAATAGGGAACAAAGAAGACTATGGGCTTAGACCCATGACCCACCATAACCCACGACCCATAATATATAAACCATAATCTACCCATTTATTCACCCATTCATTCATTTTACACCACCAAAACACACACTTAAGCTCTCAACCATTTTCCTCTCTTTCTCTAGCTGAACCCAAGGAGAAAACCGAGCATCGATCCGAGGTAATGATGCTACGACCTTATATGGATCCAAACCCGCTAGATCTAGTCGTGAAACGACGATCCGACACCCTCAACCATTAGTCACAAGATCCGGATGAAATTGGGTATAAACCGATCAAGGACGAGCTTAGGGGTCACCCTAGCTCAGATTTGGATCGATCAGGGCGAAAAACGGTGAAACACGTTTTTCCACCCACCGACCGGTTTTCTGGCATGGCGGCGCCGAAAAGGCGGCGCGAAGTTTAAGGAGAATGTCAGATAATGTTATAACATTCTCTAACCTAACCCTAGGCGTGTGTAATGAATTCACTATGCCATTCGTTACGGAGAATTAACGAATAAGCCCCCATTCGTTAGGCTCATTCGCTATGCCAATTCGTGAAGAAAGAATAACGAATGAGCTTCACTCGTTAAGCAATTCGTTACGGAGAACTAACGAATAAGCCCTCATTCGTTAGGATCATTCGTTAAGGCAATTCGTTAAGTGAGAGACGAATGAACCTCATTCATAGTTCATTCGCTAGCTAGACCAAATGAATGAGTCCTTTCGTTATGAAGACCCTTTCGTTATGAAATAACGAATGGGTACTCCATTCGTTATAAAGAATGACAGAAAGTTCCTTGGACTTAGAATAAAATGGTTTAATTACATAGAAGCCCTTGAACTTTATTAATTGATGAAAGATACATTAAAGGATTAATGAGTTAACCATAAAATATTATTAAAGAATTCTAATGGAAATTTTGTTAAGAACAGTTAATGAGAATAAAATTTTTCCAAACTGACCTGACAGCTTAACCCCATCCAAGGGCTCTGCCCCTTGGACCCCGCTAGGGGTTGCCGCCCCTAGAATCCCGCTGCCAGGGGCGCTTCCCCCGGACCCCCGTCAGTTGATGGTTATAATAAACTAGAAATACGTTATAGATAGTGATAGTTATTTGATACGTGTAATTGTTATACAGTTAACCGTGCCTAGTTAAAGAAATGAGTTACCATTAACTCTGAGAGGAACCGAGTTCAGGTGAGTTTCTAGCCCCATTTCCTTGTTATGTTTTCGGGGCTGTGTGCATACTCGATGTGACTAGTTAATACACTTACCCTAAGTGGTTAGTGTATGCCTTATATGATTTATGTGATAATGATTGAAGTTATGAATGAATGTTTGTCGGTACGTGAACAATCTTCGGATATTGCACGTATCGCCAAGAAAGGTGAGTTTTTACATAAGATGCATGAATGATATATGAATGATTAAGAGTATGTGTAAAAGTATAAAATAAAGTGTACGTGTAAAAAAGCGTATGTATGGTTGCACGGAAAGAAGGGACCAGAAACTAACAATATTTGAGATAGAAGGGACCAGACCCTAGTAATATCTGAGATAGAGAAGAAAAGGACCAGACCCTACTAATACCTGAGATAGAAAAGAAAGGGAACATACCCTAATAATATCTGAGATGGTAAAAATAGTTATCTATGTGTGGAAGAATGTATGAATGAATGTATGAGAGTATGAAAGAAAGAAAGAAAGTATGTATGTACGAATGAAAGAAATGCAACATGCTAAGTATGTAATGTGTATCTTCGGATACGTATGTATGTATGTATGTATGTATGTATGTATGTATGTGAATGTATTGTATGTTGCCTGATTAACTAGAACTCACTCAGCGTAGATGACTTTTAGTATGCACGCAAATGAATAGGTTGAGGCAGCTCGTTTGAATAAGGACACATGACATTGGACTGAAGATATTGGCATCTTGAGAAAAATGTTATGTTGACATATAGGATTATGTTTTACTTTAAAAGACAAATTTGAATGATGCTGAGAAAAGATTTAGAATGATAATTCACTCTGATATATGATTGTTTTATTATATTACACGAAAAATTTTCATTTACTCTGATATTTAGAACAGTGTTTATGAGTAAATCCAACACTAAAGTAGGGCACCAGGATCGAGGCTTTACAACGCCTAATAACTCGCTATGAGTTGGTGGGTCAAGCTAACTACAATCTTATACACGTGAAGTTCTATAAATCGTTCAATGAAGATTATCGGTTATTTCATCACTCGTGACGCATTATTAACTTTAAAACAATTCAGACCCTATTTTCAGGGTAGTTACAGTCTCTTAACTATTAAAGAAATTTGTCCGCAAAATTTAAATAGGTTATATAGTTGAGAGTAACGTGTATTCTTCTAGTTTTATGTTTTACAACTTTGTTATCTTAATCTTACCCGGATCTAGACATAGAACTAACGTCAAATGAGCCAAAAACAAAATTCAATGAACACAATAGGGTTAGTTGTTCAAGTTTCGAGGAAGATACATGGTTTCTATAAAAAATAACTATGTCTTAACTGGTTAGGTTTGGAGATGGAGATTTTAGTTAGTCTTTGATGGACTTTATTCTCCAAAATGAGGTCTTGAAAGGTATTGAAGGACTAGCTGCATATTTATCCTAATTGTTATATCCTTTGGGATCAAACTCTAATGACGTGGTAATCGGAACACGGAACACGTAACCAAGTCGGTTCCCAATTGAGCCAGTTCAGGCTTATGGCAATAAAATTGAAACATCATAAGGTTGATAAATGATTGTATGTTAGCATATAGATTTTACATTTGACAAAACAAATATAATTAATGATTAGTTTAATAATTGGCATAAGACGATATTTGACAAATAAATATATTTGATATGAAAATATTTTTTTAATAAAGTATTACTTCCTAAGACGGCATACATTTATATTGGAAAACAAATATATAGGTTCACCAATTAAGTTTGGGATTTGGAAATACTAGTCGAAGACTTGGAGAAGTTGAGCATCTTATTATAGTATTAGCTTGATTCCCCGTGTTATGATAGCTTATTTAGGTTTTTGTTTTTAAATGTTTTGTTATTTCGTAGTTTGTAATGATTTGTTTTGTTTTTTTAACATAGTTTTGTTTTGATTTAATACGCATATATTAGTTTTGTTACATTCATTATTTGTTAACGTTTGAGCTATTTCAATTGAGATGTGTAGGTTTTTTAGGTTTTTATCAAACGAACATAAACGATTTTTACAACTTTGTCAATAATTGATTAGGAAGTTTGTTTTAAGAGTTCATGCAAGTTAAACAAAGAACAAACGTCGAATGTGTCAAAAACAAAATTCAATGAACACAATAGGGTTATTTATATACATTCTTTCAACATAAAATTTCCCAGGCTAGCATAAAAAGCTAATTAATTGAACTTTCAATAATAATTTAGAGAATTATAACAAAAATGATTAACTGTAGCAAGTATTTAATTTTCCAAATTCACACAAGGAGATGTGTTTTAGATTATCCATGTTGTCTTTCAACCAATAGTTACAAAAGAACATGAATGAGACATGGATGATTGATTTACTTGAAGATATCAATCATCAACTTGGATCTAGTTAATTTAAGATATTAAAACACATCTCATCAAAAGATAATTATACAATAACCGTTACTTCAAGAACTAGAACCACATGTTCAACAAATTCATCAAATTAAGTTAAGCTTCATCATAAATTCAAGTGGTAAATATAAGTTTAGCTTATGAAGAGCGTAGTAAGACATACAAATGAAAGATAAATGATTAAATTATGATAATCTAACCACAATTGGTTATATATATTCTCTTTAATGATGGATGCTTCCAAGCCTTCAAACACATTCTTTGTTATTCAAAGTGAGAGTAAAGTGTGTGTTTCATGTGAGAAACTTGCTTGAAAGACTCTCTATGCACCCCCCAAGAAGTATGACATGCAAACAATTTACACATTGTCTCGGAGGCCATGCACGGCCCAATGCTTTGCGTTTTATGCATAATTAATGTGTGCCAAATCGTACATGTGAGGTCTGAGCATGGGGGCGTGTTTGGTGAGGCACATGGCGTATTTTGAGTGCATATTTTTTATATTTTGTCTTTGTATGAGAAAAGTGACCACAAGAGTGCGTTTGGTTAATTACAACCCCATGCTTTCTTCATCAAATTTTGTCTTTACTTGAAATGGTAACCATGGGGCGTGTTTGGTCAAGCACGGCCCCGTTTTTCTTCATCGGATTCTGTCGTTACTTGAAAAGGTGACCATGGGTGAGTGCTTTGTCTTGTGATGCACAGTTATTCAGTTCTTCTTCGTTTTTCTTCATATATTCATAAGTTTTTTTATTTGAGGACGGGATAAACCTAAAAAAATGAGTACATACCGAATAGCTATTTGAACTAAAGATTATAATAAAAGAGAGTATTTTGGAGATTATTTGATTTCTAAAAGATGTATATTTTTATATATAGACCTTTACGTTCCTCCATCGCAATATGCGACAGAGTAAGATTTCGGCTAATAAAAGGGTGAGTCCGAGCATTTCACCTCCCACACTCTAACATACTTTAAAAACACACACATAACCTCGGGCCGCGTGTCTACGAGTCCCGAGCCTTGAAGTTTCGACGGTTCATTCCTCAACACGTGACATTGAGTAGAAGTGTTGATCGATCAATATTAAGCTTTATACTCCAAGTACTGTGTTAAGGTAGGGTTTCGGTTAAGTTATTTCAATGCGTGGCTTAGACTTTAGTCGGGGGTATAGCCTAAACCTTGAACAGTTTATATATGTATATATATTAGTTTTTCATATACAAAGGTTATGATCAAAATAATGTTTCTTTACAGTTAAGAAACATAAAATTTTACATACAAATGATATGGACAAATTTACTTACTTCTTGAAGAAGAAACATAAATAGACGTTTTGTCACACCCTGCCAAGCCAGAAGCGTATGCGTGTGACGTTATGTATACCGTAATCATATGATTATCGCCAACATACATGTATTAGGATATCAACAGTATTAAGAAGCGTTTACAAATCATAACTTATTTTCAAACTAAATTTGTTGAAAACAATTAGGATATTTCCTATATAAGACCCCAAACATCGATAGGGTTGTACAATCAAAATCCTCCAAAATTTTATCCTAATTATGCATTGAGGTCCCGTCTTCATGATTCCTTATGTGCGTGTTATTTCCCTGAAAAACATACGTTTAAAAAAAGTCAACCCAATGGTTGGTGAGTTCACAGGTTTTGACACTCGTATGAAAATGCATTATTCATAAATCATTGAATAAGTTCACAAACAAGTATACGATGTCTACAATAAATTATTCATCCAAATTCTCACACTTCTCATCGTTTTTTCACACAAACAGAAACCCTAACCCCTCATTTCAAGACGATGACTTACGACGGCTCTCGACACATTTATTCATTAACTCACAATTTGAGGATGAGAACAAAAGCCACGGGAGGTTTCGAAGACTACAAAATACGGTTAAATTGATGAGACATAGTCATATCTTTATGCCCTAAATGATCAAGTCGATGTATATCGACGATTGATGCAACAATTTTAGGATTTTGCTATTATTCAAACATATCCGATAAATGGGCATTTAGAACGAGACATTCATGGTGTGGTAAACGGGTCGAAAATTGTAGTCGGTTAATCAGACATTCGTGCTTCTCTACGATAATCATTTTGTCACATACGACATGGCGAAGGTTGTCGGCAATCAAGGAAAAATTGAGATGATTAATCAAGATGAAGATTTTCTGCCATGTGCTCTTGCTATCGAACCTGCCTTTGAACAAGATGCACATTTTTCTATCAGTCTACTTGAACTGTTAGAGTATTTGGATTAATATTGTTTGTCTATTGTAACATCTCGAAAAATATCATATTTATTTTGGGTTAAAAATGCCAATTTTGAAAGTCAAAGGACCCAAAAATATTTTAATAATATGTTAAAGAAATAAGGATATATATATAGATTATAAAGATGGTTGAATTCCATGTTAAGAAAATGGGAAAAGGGAATCCATCCCATAAGGAAATAAGGAAGAAAATGGAAATCTTTCACGTGGGTATACATAGGAAAGATAAATTCATCTAACACGGAAAGTAAGAAAAAATTGGAAGCTCTTTATGAGGTGTTGAGTTTCCATAGTAATATTCATATATCTCATGCATGCGCCAGTGGTCCTAGCAGAGGGTGCGAAGCACTTGACGAACACGGGCACAGGTTCGGGCGCTGGGCGCAATGTGGCGTTTTGATGGAGCACTTTGCACTCCGCAATCTCGCATCGCCGCGAGCCGCTAGAAGTGACTAGTTCTCAAAAGTCAAGGGACTAAAATGAAAATTCTTATATTTGGACCCTTCGCGTGACGCGAAGGAGCAAGAAGTGATTCCTTCGAGCGACGCGAAGGAACCTAAGTCTTACCCTGAAAAGTTTTGACACATGGTGACACGTGGCAGGTCTGCATGTCAACCCACGCGACCCTATGGATCTATTTCATGCGACGCGAAACAAACCTTTGCGCTACGCGAGGGACAAAAGACTTCAGTGGCGGTTAGGCAGCCATGGGTGATGCTCCATTCATCCGTCTCACACCTCAAATCACACAAACCTCGAAGCGCGTGCCACTACTCCGACGTTCGTGTCTCGAAGTACGTGCAAGGTGTAGAAGTGTCGTTTGTTTATTCTTTTGATTACTCACCAACAAGTAGAAGTGTTGCCTGCGTCAAGCCTAGGCATTTCATAAGCTAGCCCTAGAAGGTAGGGTTCTGTCCAATTATTTTATTATCTATGGCTTAGACCCTAGTCGGGGGCATGGTTTATACCTTGATTAACTAATAAGTGAACATAGTTTTCATAAGACGAGGGTATAGATAAAATATAATTTCTTTATGACTTTAAAGATTTTATAATGTTTCTTAAGCCATAAGAAACTTAGTATATATGTTTCTTCATGAAGAAGAAACGTAGTGTTTAAATGATGAAACCTCTTGGACTATAAGTGTAAGTATTTTATAAAAGAGAAATGATTATCAAGGTAATGATTATACAAATAGACTAAAGGTTTAAAGCTAGATTGTTGATCTAGTGTTATAAAAGGTTAATCTCGTACTATAGGTCCGAGGTAACAAGATGAATACGTCATTGAGACACACCGATCATAACAAAGGTGAATACGTCAAAACTTTTTACAAGCGTGAATACGTCCAAACTCTTTACAACTTTATAAATCAAGTCATAAATTGTTTACACGGGATTACCTATCCCTAAAATGTTATAAACAGAAGTAATCGATGGCCCTCAGACTATCGTATACGTTTGTATGGATCCTTTCATATGTGGTTAGATGGTGGGCACACCGCACCACGCCTGATTATGCCTCCGCCACGTTGGGTCGGACCTACGATGTTCGAGTGGGGATAATCTTGTGTATATAGGTAGTGCCTACGATCTCGAATACTGCGATGTTCGCTGAACGATTTCGAGTTTTGCTGGAGTTTGTAATAGTTATTCAGACTTTTAGAACTTGATTGTTTTCTAAGCCACGTTGGGTCGAGGCCTATGATGTCTCGAGGGGATAATTAAGCATTAAAATGTTTTGTGTTACCGTATTCACCAGCATGCGTTGTTGGACGTATGTTATAAACTGTTATACATGTAATCAAGATTAGATGTTTGGAGATATGGATAGACGTTAGACGATCTGATGGCTCAGTCACAGTTTTATTATTAAAATAATGTAAATATGGTTTTCTTCTTCTAAAACTTTTTTAACAACTAACATGTGTTTAATCCCCGTCTTTTGGAATATATTAATATTTTAATCATAACTTTCGCTTTACAGCCTTAATATCTGATATATTTGCAAAACAGTTACCAACTATTGGTCACACGCCTAGACCCAAAGTTGGGGTGTGACATCTATTTTTTTCTTCTTAATACACTATCTTTTATTAATATTATTATCATTTATTTTGCCAATTTGCTTATATTATTTATGTTTTTAGATAGTTGTTAGTGATAGTTTCAGTTAGTTATATAAATAAACAATATTTGATATGATACGATACTTGTGAGATTAGTTTACTAAAGTTAAACACAAACAATATTCAATGTGTTTATTTTATTATTTGGTCATTTGCCGCATCATAATTCAACAAAGATATAAATAAATAACATTTCTGACACTAAAAGAATTAGTTCAATATTACAAGGGATTTGGTACAACAATAATTACTAAACAAAATTATAGTCTTTTTAATTTTGCGACAGTATGCGTTTATCCACATGATTTCACCAATGCATATCACCCTCGTTTTGAATTTATCATTTATCTGTGACGTCAACGATAAGATCTTGCGGGTCTTTTCAAGAAACAATTGACTTCATTAACACATAATAATATGCTTCTCCAACTTTGAATATACTTTGTATCTCGGGTATGCCTTTATCAACACGCTTACACCGATGCTAGGAGGGAGGGAGTGGGGAGAGAGGGATATATATATATATATACTAAGTTAGTTTTAATTTTTATTTTATTTTAGAGTATTTATATTTTAAATATATTTATTTCTTTAGTTTTAATAATTTGCACTTGACTAGATTTAATGAAAAAAGTTAGCTGTGTTAGGGTCAAATGACATAACGTGAAAGATTTTGTAAACATAAAATAGGTTTTTCTTGCATTTATAAAGGTAAGAGATAACCACTGAAAATTCATGTAAACGTAAATGACGAATTTTGTTATTTCAACTTTTAAAGACACAGTTTGGCATATGTTTTTGAAGGACACAAATTGTTAAAATTACCATGCACGGCGATCTCTTCCAAATCCATAACCACCACAACACATTATGCCATGTAATCTCTTAAAAGTATTTCTCAGGGCGCATATAAATTCTTAGGAAGCCATGTCTAGGTCAATGATAGCCAACGGGTTCTTTGTTGTCGTTACTTGTTTGTTTATAACTGCAGGGGCCTAATTGTCAATTGTTGAAAGTAGCTTAAGGAAGTTTGGTTTCAATTCTCACATCTGGTGAAACTTGAAGGATTGTTAGTGTCAAAGATGAAACTAGCTAGTTAGCGCTTGAGTGACTGTTATAAGCATATTAGGTCATTGACGGCTAGCTAGTTCATTCGTTTGATTTCTTGTACTTCGCTTTCATCTATGAATCATCTTTAGTTTTTTGTGTAATCATACTTCTTTATATTGAGCAAGCACAAAGATAATTTGGGTAATCATTGTTGAATTGTATGTGTTCTTACTTCATTTTTCATTGTGAGTTCATTAGTTAATTTATTTAAATTCCGCTATTTGGTTACCTAAAATACCTTTTCTTTTTAATAGTTTTAGTGTTACTCCCAAAAAATCTTAATATCTAAGAAAATCCATTTTTTGAAACACACTCTTTGATCAGAATTATTTATTTTGAAAATACTCTAGCCTTACATCCAATTACTTATTACTCTTTTGTGCTAGAAAAAAAAATGTTTTGAACCAAACTCCAATGTTACAAGCGTCACCAAGAATTACTTGAAAACCATCAAATTCTAGAACCGGCCAACTTACATCCATAAGTTACTTCTTCTACACCTGCCACGTCTCACTCTTACGACTGCCACGTTTTACACTTCCCGGACGTCAGCATCCCACACACTTTCTTCACACGCGGCACGTCATCATCAACCACCCTGTACAACTAACCCTATATAAACATCCACACTAACTTACTCTCCAACTGTTTCATTTCAAATATCAAACACACAAAACACAAAACACCATGCACAATATTAATATACAACCGGACCATGATCATTTCCGGCGTCCGTTGACCGCGGACGAAGAGCATTCCATCATAGTCTCCGCCCTCAAAGCCGTAATCTCCGGCCACGATACTACCACCACAAACCACCTGATGACGTCATTATGTGCACACCCAATGGAAGTATGCAAAGTGTGTAACATTGAAGGTTGTTTAGGGTGCAACTACTTTTGGCAAAATGCACCAGTACTACCGAGGAAGAGGAAGCGGCTGTATAGAGGAGTACGGCAGAGGCAATGGGGGACATGGGCCGCGGAAATTCGGGATCCGATGCGGAAAGTGAGAGTGTGGCTCGGCACGTTCGAGACGGCAGAACTTGCTGCCCGAGCGTACGACCGAGCCGCCATACACTTCCGTGGGGTTAAAGCAAAGACTAATTTTCCCCAGAGTGATTACCGTGAACAAGTAAATGAAGCATGCATGAAATTATCTCAATGATACTTGACCATCTATCAAGTTGAAGTGCTTTTGATGGTTTAATGATTGTGGTGACTTTGTCTTTTGGGTTTAATTAAAAGGCTAAAAGCTATGCATGCAATTATGTGAGTGAAAAGTGTTGGATAAAGAGGAGGTTGATGTGATTTTTTTAAAAATAAATTTATGATACTTTTGAGGTTATTAAGCTTCCAATATAAGACAAGAGGTTATTTTATTTTATTGAGAAGGTGATGTACGTGTCTCAAGATTTGTAGTATGAAGTGTCTTGTTCGTTTGCTTAATGAGCAGGGAACTATCTCTGAAGAGGTAGGTCCCAGCAGAGCCCAGTTGGACCCGCATGACTCAGCTTAAAGACGTCTGCGCAGAAACCAACTGGATCCGCAGGACCCACCATGCTCAGAGACGTGACGTCCTTACGCGCAGTACGCAAGCTGTTCCCGCAGGAAATGCCTCCCAATGGTGTACTCCGCCTGTTCCCGCAGCTGCGGATACAAGCCATCAGGGAAGGCCACCCGCGCAGCAAGGCTACACGCACAAGGCACTTAGCTCTCAATAATTCAGTAGTCACCTGAAGGAATGAGCAAAGCCGGGAACAATCCCGCACAAAGGCGGGAGGGGGAATACTCCCGCCCAAATAAGCCAGTCCGTACGATACTGGAGGATCTTTTGTACTGTACCTGACGAGGTATGGGCAAAAGATCTGACCAGAGATACGACAGCTCATTGACAACAGTATGGCGAGCAGCATGCTCTTATACTGTATGTCACTATTAGCCGCTGCCTACTCACCAACTCCTGTCATACCACGTGCATAGCCGGCAGTTGGTGGAAAAGGAATAGTACACAGCAGGCCTGGTCACTGTCAGCCGCTGCCTACCCACCAACTACCAGCATGGCACGTGCGTAGGCCACAGTTGGTAGAACAGGAATACTATTCAGCCGGCTATACCTTCTTGGAAACCTACCTTCGGCTATAAATACCCCAAATGGTATGATCATCTAATCTCATCTTGTATCTTACATCTTATACCTGATATCTGCTCTAGCAATCTCTTAATATACACTTATATTCAAGAGCAATCTAGTCTGATTCTCACGCCGGAGGGTGGTCACAAGGAGGTACCCCCCCTTCTCAGTGACGAGCTCACGGTGTCTGTTTTGCAGGTTATCAAAAGAACCATCTTTGCCGGGTCTAACCCCTCGTGGGAAACATCTATTTAACCCCCAGATTATCCGTAATCTGCCCGGGGTCCATTAGTGTTTCTTCATTTGCGCCATCCGTGCATAAAAGCTAGAACTTCATTTCTTTTCAGTTTTTTCAAACTTCTGGAAAGATGGTTAAAGAAACTCCGGTAACCACAACCCCAGCTACTGGGGGGAATACCGGCGACTACACAGTTTTTACGAACACTACCCCAGTTACCCAAGCTGGGGCAAGTGCAGTAAATAATCACTCACTGGGATTCACCGATACCCAGTTAGAGAAACAACGAACGAGGCTCCCCCGCCAAACACTCGATGAAGTTAAAGCGTGGGCGGAAGCACGTCAAAAAGAATTCCAAGCTGAGTTGGATGAACGCTTACGTTTACTCCAACAGGCTGATGAATTCCTAGAGTACTTTGACGATGATTCGGAGGAATCCGATAGTGACGCAAACCCTCGTCATAGGGCGAAAGGGAAGCGTAAGGAAACGGACTCCCAACCGAGAAGGCGTTTTGGAGAAACCTTCAAACCAAAAAACGCGGGTGGAAACCCACGTGACTTCTCCAAAACATTTACACCAACTGCTGCAAAGGCGGGAACGTCCAAATTTGCAAGGGACATTGCGGAAGCAATCGTCCCGAAAAGTGCCAAACAGATGTCCAACATCGGCACTTACGATGGTATATCTGATCCAGATGATCACTTGAACAGGTTCATAGCGGAGGCAACCGTCAGTAGTTGGACGGAACCTACGTGGTGTTACATGTTCCAAATGACGCTTGTTGGGGCAGCTAGAGCGTGGTTCGATCGTCTACCGGTCCACCACATCTACGATTGGGAAGACTTCCAGCAGAAGTTTAGCCAACACTTCAGCCAACAAAGAAAGTATACCGAAGAGCAATGGACAATCCTCAAATGCATTCGAGAGGAAGATGAATCTTTGCCAGACTTCATCACTCGCTTCAACTCAAAGAAGCTAAGTCTGGGTAATATTAGCGAAGATCTTGTTCGCGCTGCCTTTATCCAGGGCGCGAACGACCCAGAGCTCATCCGCACCTTAACGGGTAAAGATGGCATGCCATCCACATGGGATGCCATCATGACAGCAGCTAAACGCTTTGCGGAAACGGAGAAGCAACTGGGTAGAGATCTCCCCCAGAGCACAAACCTCTACACCCAGAAAACAAGAGAAGACAACGTCCTTACCGCCCGACTAAACAAAAAGCGGAAGCTAGGCATTTGGCAGTCAAGGGTAAACTTTGACACCTCATCCGGCTTGCAACATCGGTTAGGCGGAAGGGATAACGTACAGTCGAACCAGAACTCCAGATGGACGCCACTCACCAAAAGCGTCACCGAGATATTCGCCACTGAGGATCTCCCATGGCCAAAGGCTCCAATAATCCGACATCGTCACAATGCTGATCGGAGCAAATACTGTGACTTTCACAGGACAAAAGGCCACAACACTGAAGAATGCACAGACGTAAAGGACATGGTCGAAGCATTTGTCAGAGATGGGAAGCTCGCGCACCTCGTGGCGCAATGAACGCTGAGCAGGCTGATGCGTGTAGAACCCCAGTTGGGGAAAACACGAATAAAATTGCAGCTTCAATGTTGGAGACTACATACTGCGTAAACAACGAGATCCCGAACCAGGTGCATATCGGCTCGATGGCACTCCCATCCCAACATGGAAGGGAGCTCAATTACACAGTTTGCATGTAGATTAATTCCAAAATTGTAAAGGCCCAGAGCCACTTCTAATGGAAATGATTCTCCTTAGAACATCGACGCTGATGATGTTACATTTATACTTATGAACTTTCCACACGGATATGCCGGTCTTCACCGCATACATAAGTGTGAAAGTCGTTGCGTGGGGAAGGCGGCAAAACCCGCATAAACCCAAAAAACGGCAAACCTTCACGCAGGTCAGTTAAAGGTAAAGTTCAGTCATCCCACTAAATGAAAGTGCCGGTACTAACCGCACGAATCATGATAGAGGAAACTGAACACTAACCTATTAACAACCGCGCATCGAACGGTTAATTTATTCAACACTGATGCCGGTTTTCACCGCATAATTACGTGGAAAGTTGTTGCGTGGGGAAGGCGGCAAAACCCGCATAAACCCAAAAAACGGCAAACCTTCACGCAGGTCAGTTAAAGGTAAAGTTCAGTCATCCCACTAAATGAAAGTGCCGGTACTAACCGCACGAATCATGATAGAGGAAACTGAACACTAACCTATTAACAACCGCGCGTCGAACGGTTAATTTACTCAACACGGATGCCAGTTTTCACCGCATAATTACGTGGAAAGTCGTTGCGTGGGGAAGGCGGCAAAACCCGCATAAACCCAAAAAACGGCAAACCTTCACGCAGGTCAGTCATAGGTAAACTTTGGTCATCCAACTAAATGAAAGTGCCGGTCCTAACCGCACAAATCATGAGAGGAAACCAAACCTATTGACAACCGCGCGTCGAACGGTTAACTTATTCAAAATACCTAAGAAAATTTCTAAAAAGATGAGGAAAACCTCCACGCAGGTCAGATATAGGTAAAGTTTAGCCATCCTACTAAGTGCAAGTGACGGTCCTACCCGCACAATCACGAAAGAGGAATCAAAACTTCAACCTATTATCTACCACGTTCAAAGGTTAACTTATTCTAAACACTTGGAAAATTGCTAATTTAAACTAAAGTATGCATGAGCAAGTCATATAACGTTTATAAAGCAAGTCATCAAGTGAAAGTAGCGGTCTTACCCGCACAAAGATTTATATTTCATAATATTCATTACAAGAATGGCCGGGTAACTACCAGCCTACAAGAATATAAATCTATACAAGCTAAACCTATCCTAACAGTGGGAAGGGATCTTCAGGATCAAGCTTCAGGACCACTTCCACTTGGACCAGCACCATCAGTAGAGCATGGCGGTTCAAGGAAAGCTTTAAGGATAGCTAGCCCATCATCAGCAGCAGCAACTTCGTTCACCTTCTCCACCACCAGATGAGGGAAGGCGGCATACTGATTCACTGCTTGGTCATAAACAGCTTCAGTATCCACATCATACAAAGGGAAGTTGGAAGGCGGGATGCCTTTCTCAACGAACCCTAGACCAAGCAGGAAGCCGGCCTTTTCCCCATCCTCATGAGAAGCGTTGAGGGCTGCGCTCATGGCATCGTCGTATGATGTGTCCGTGAAGACTCGATGCACAACCTACAAAAAAAATATACAAGTATCAAAACCTTTTCTATTTACAAAGAAAAGCGTGAAGACATTATGAAGCTAAGCTTACCTGAGACAACGCTTCTCGAAGAAGCCATTCCTTGGCAACCAGAGCCTCCTGGAGGGCAGCTTGAGCTTGGTTACGGGCGCGTTCGGCTTCACTTTTGTTAAGGTTGGCAAGCAACACTTCTTTAGCCGCAGCCTCTTCAACGCCCTTTAGCTTCCGCTCAGTATGATCAAGCACCCCCCTCTGGTCCAAGATCTCTTGGAGCTTCTTGGCGTCTTCCATCGCCAAGGCATCATGAGCCTGTTGGAGCGCCTCTAGTTTGGCTTTAAGTTCCTCATTCTCGAGGCGTAGAGGCTCAGCAACAGCTTCAGCTTTGGTGGCCCTCTCAGTTGCGTTCCGTGCAGTTTCCTTAGCCAGCCGAAGCTGTTCGTTAACAGCTTGGGCAGCCTTGAAACGGGCCTCGAGACGGGCCTGAACTTCAACCTCGAGGGCCTTGAAGGCCTTCTCCTTTTCCGCAGCCACTGCGGTAAGCCTCTTGTTCTCCTCCCGGACAGCCCGCGCCTGAGCTACTTCTTGGATGCGAGCTGCTTTTAACTTGTCGTTTTCATGACAAAGCAGCTCGACGCGCAGCTGCATCCGGGCCAGGAGAATCCGCAGCTCATTGGTTAGCCTACCCTCCTGGTAGCTAGCCATTGCTTCCCCCAACGCACCACTGGGAGCTGCGTGACGAGCCCACTCCACGCACTCCACAGGCGTGCGAAGGGTTGTTCCTCGGCGGATGTTCCAGCGTGGAACATACACTTCATTGGAATCCGACACTGCAAAAAACAAAAAGCAGTTAGGAAAAGATGATATATAAAAAAAAAAAAAAAAGGCCAAAAGAACCCTACGCACCTGTAGGGTCGACAACAGGCCGATAGCCGCCAAACCCATCACCTGAACCCAAGGGAAATCCGTCCAAGAAGTCAGGCAGATGGGAAGGAGGCAGAGGTTGGCAAGAAGCCCCAAGCATACCTGAAGGATCGGCCGTCGTTGCCGATGACGGAGGAGGCATGGTGAAGGCCGCCGCGGTAGTAGAAACCAACGGAGGTGAACTCACCGTAGGTGAACTCACAACCGTGGTCGCCGCTGCGGAGTCCGCAGAAAAAGTAACCGCCGACTCAGTGAAAGATTCAGTAAATATGGCACTGACAGCCGGCGGTGATGTCATCACAGTTGGAACAGTTGGCTCAACTGGCTGAGCAACTGAACCAACTGAAGCAGGCGCAGCCGCCTGGGTCGTCGCCTCAGGTAGGCTGACCAAGCCTACCGTCATGGGTCCAGAGGTACTCCTCCCCGCTCCACCCTGGAATGCGGTAGCATCCACGCCTGCACAAGGAAGATAAGTATTAATGATGGAAAGCTATGAAGTCAAAAATAAAGGAAGTTTGTACTTACGGGTTTTCTTGAGCCTAAAAGTGCGGACAGGCGGGGACGAACCCGATGGAGCCGGCCTCTTTACGCCGCTCACCGTCGTCATCCTGGGCTCTCCGGAGGTGACAGTCGTCGCAGCCTCCGGAGTAGTGGTCTTATCACCACCAGGGTTCCCCGCCACCTCCTCGCTCTCAGTCTCTGAATCAGACCGAGGCACCGGATCGGCAGTGGAGGCCACCTTCGCCTTCCCCTTCCCGCCGGCAGCCTTCTTCTTCCGCACCAACGGAGGACTATCTGCGGATTCCTCATCAGAACACAAGATTAGAGGAATTCCAACAGAGGTTTCAGCATTGAGGGGTCGAGGGTTGAATAACGCCTTACCTGGCCGCCTGGTGCTCAGGATCTCGTGGCCTGGCGGGTAGACCTCCATGAACCGATCCGCCGTCTGTTCAAGGATGGGCAACTCATTCTCATCTAGAGCACGAGTACCCATCCGAGCGGGACTATCAGCCTCCCGCGGATGCAGGAGCGACTGCAAGTCGTTCCCCTCTGAAATAAAAGAAAAACAGTTAGAAGACAAACCTATATAAACAAAGAAGACAGAGCAAACCGTAAGGGACAGAGTTCAAACCGTATTCAAGTACGATCGGGATCTTTTGCGCCTCCGCATCCTTCCACACCCGGCTCATCCCGAGCATCACCATCCCGGACTCCGAAAAGCGGTAAACCGGAGATTGGACTCGGGAAATCTTTGAGAACCATTCCGCCTCCTGGTAGTTGGAGGCGTGAAGGCTGGGGAGTGCTTGCCCATTCTTAAACTTCATGGCATGGGGGATGGCGCGAGCGGAGATATAAAAGAACTCCCGCTTCCATGAACGAAGACTGCGCTCGGTTGCGCAAATCTTCAAACCCTTGATCCGGGTTATCAGAGTATACCACCCCTGGATGCACCTCCAAGAGTAGAAGGTCATCAGGCGGTCGACGAAGGGCTCAACGCCCAGAATCAGGCACACCCACTCGAAGTGGCGAATCTTTGCTATCGCCATCGGGTGTACCTCGGTCAGGTGTACACCGTGCCTCTCCAGAACACGGTACACAAACTTCGTCAAGGGGAACCTAAGATTCCCATAGACAAAGAATGCGGCATATACCCCGATCTTGCCTCTGGGGGCATCATACACCGTCTGATGAGGTTCAGGAAACTCAGGCTCGAAACACTCGAGCATGAACTTCCTGATGATGTACTGATATAGATCGACAGGCAGAGCACACTGGCACTCGCCAGCAGTACTCTTGTCATCCTTGTCGGACGTGGATGACGGGTTCTCAGCGTACACCCCAGCCTCCTGGGCTGTAGCCTCAAGATCGTGAGCAGAAGACATCTTGCAGGTATGAAAGAAGAGAACGATTTCAAGAGAATGCTCGACTGAAAAGGTGAGTAATCGCCGGAAATCGTTTTGAAGATGAAGAGAAAAGTGAAAGTGTGGATTACAAAGGACCCTCTCCCCCTTTATATACTAATCGCAATCAATGCGATGAATTTAATGCGGAATAGAGAGAAATCGCAGGTGCAATGAAACTATGACACGTGGCAAAAAACAAGCTGGCAACAGCTGTTGAAAGGACGTGTGCCATTAATTTCGCGGCCACGCGCCCGAAAAATCGAGCCCACGCGCCTGAAAAAGCGTCTGGAATGACCATGTACTGTCACGTCACCATAACTTCCTGCACGTCCTGACACAGTCAGAAGAAACCGTCGGACGACGTTTCAACAGTTTGGACTGTTCTTATCCTTTCACCAACTCTTCGAATTTCAAAAATTCAAAAAGATTCAAAAGTAAGCGGGAAAATACCCCTTACCTTGGCAACCAAGTAACTGTAAGACAGGTGCGAGTACAGTGTCAAGGCAAAACCCTTCACATACTTAGCACCTGCAGGGAATTGAAGCCAAGAATACCTCGGCGACCAAGTAACTATAAGACGGGTGCGGGTACAGTGTCAAGGCAAAACCCTTCACATACTTAGCACCCGCAGGGAATTGACGCCAGGAATACCTTGGAAGTAACCGTAAGACGAGTGCGGGTACAGTGTCAAGGCAAAACCCTTCACATACCTAGCGCTCTGCAGGGAATTGAAACCAAGAAGGATCTTCTTGGCAATGCTTGCGGAAACGGGAATAACATCCCCGCATAGCGGGAACGTCGAGAACTACATTGTTTGAAGCTCCAAGATGGAATTGGTGGTTTTAACATAATTGATCACTATGTTCAAAACTACCAAAACCTCATGGAGAATCCACACAAGTGGGACTCAACGCTCCTGACTTGCGAGGAGGTTACAGACCTACCCGCATCATACCCAAAGATCAAGCAGGAAAGTCGGGAATTTCTGCAAGTGACATTAGGACTTCCGCGGGAAGAATCCCCATGGAAAACCTTAAAACTAAACCCTTTTCAAAACCCTTTGCTTAGGTCCAAATGTTCACTTCACTTTATTAAACATTCATGAGAAGAACATTGGACTGGGGGGACTTGAAGAGGTAGGTCCCAGCAGAGCCCAGTTGGACCCGCAGGACTCACCTTGAAGAGAGACGTCTGCGCAGAAACCAACTGGATCCGCAGGACCCACCATGCTCAGAGACGTGACGTCCTTACGCGCAGTACGCAAGCTGTTCCCGCATGAAATGCCTCTCAATGGTGTACTCCGCCTGTTCCCGCAGCTGCGGATACAAGCCATCAGGGAAGGCCACCCGCGCAGCAAGGCTACACGCACAAGGCACTTAGCTCTCAATAATTCAGTAGTCACCTGAAGGAATGAGCAAAGCCGGGAACAATCCCGCACAAAGGCGGGAGGGGGAATACTCCCGCCCAAATAAGCCAGTCCGTACGATACTGGAGGATCTTTTGTACTGTACCTGACGAGGTATGGGCAAAAGATCTGACCAGAGATACGACAGCTCATTGACAACAGTATGGCGAGCAGCATGCTCTTGTACTGTATGTCACTATTAGCCGCTGCCTACTCACTAATTCCTGTCATACCACGTGCATAGCCGGCAGTTGGTGGAAAAGGAATAGTACACAGCAGGCCTGGTCACTGTCAGCCGCTGCCTACCCACCAACTACCAGCATGGCACGTGCGTAGGCCACAGTTGGTAGAACAGGAATACTATTCAGCCGGCTATACCTTCTTGGAAACCTACCTTCGGCTATAAATACCCCAAAGGTATGATCATCTAATCTCATCTTGTATCTTACATCTTATACCTGATATCTGCTCTAGCAATCTCTTAATATACACTTATATTCAAGAGCAATCTAGTCTGATTCTCATGCCGGAGGGTGGTCACAAGGAGGTACCCCCCCTTCTCAGTGACGAGCTCACGGTGTCTGTTTTGCAGGTTATCAGAAGAACCATCTTTGCCGGGTCTAACCCCTCGTGGGAAACATCTATTTAACCCCCAGATTATCCGTAATCTGCCCGGGGTCCATTAGTGTTTCTTCAATCTCGAACGTCTAAAAGGAACAAATATGAAATGTAAAATAATACTCATGATGTGTGTTGTTTTCTTATATTTTCTCTCTATAATAAAAAAATAAAAGTAATATATATTAACTAGGTGTTATCCAGGCATAACGCGCAGGTGTACCTTCGTTGCAGTTGTTTCTTCGTTTAGCTAGACGGTTGCGTCGGTGTACTTTGTTGTAGTTGTTTCTCTATTTAGTTAGGCAATGTATGCGATTTGTTAATTGTTACAAAAGTTCTTTCTATTTATGGTACATGCTACGTTTAGCTAGGCAATTTGGTGTACGTTTAACACCAATGCTTATCGTCTATCTCCCACCTTGCAACAGTCGTAACGATCACACGAATCAAACACACATAAAACATAGTATAGTACGTTATAATAACTTTACACCACCTTACTTTTCCGTTATTTGATTTAGTAAGAAATCTATAAATACAATTATTTTTTTTTAATATTTCTATTTAAAACAAAAAACAAAAACAAAAAAAAACCAAAAAAAAACTAAAAAAACGGGCCATGAGCATAGTCGAACTTGTGACCTACTATTTGATACAATACTACACTGTCACCACAACAACTTCTATTTTTGGTACTTTATACCTTTCAAATATTAAATACTAAAACAGATGTCAAAATATTTATAAAAAAAAAGAAAGAAACTTAGTAGCAACTAAATGACAGTCATTTATTGAACCTCCCTAAAATCTTTGTAGCAACTTAGGTTTCCTTTAATATATAACATATTAGTAATTGTCGTTCGCATTTGAAGTTTGATTGTTTTTTTTTCTTTCCATCTATATGCAGCATATCATATGATAATGATAACCAAACTCTAGTTTTGCAGCATATCATATGTTAATGATAACCAAACTCTAGTTTACGGTGAAATGAATGAACTAACAGAAGCTCGTATAAGAGTTGGTTTGACGGACCTAACTATGGCGGAATATTTCCGAGATGTTAATGAACAAGGCGTTCTTTTATTTATTGACAATATCTTCCGTTTTGTCCAACCAAGATCTAAAGTATCCGTCTTGTTAGGTAGAATGTCTTCCGTTGTGGGTTATCAACCTTCCTTTAGTACGAACTGGGTTCTTTACAAGAAAGAATTAATTCTACAAAGAAATATCCATACGAATGTAGTTGAGAGACAGGAACAATTAAAACCAAAGATTTTTTTTTTATTTAATTGAATGTCTTTCAAGTTTAATACTAAGGTTGTCTTCTATGGAGGGGCAACACGGCCCCTTCACTAGAGGTATTCGAAATCAGACTCGAAAAAACCTGGAATTGTTTTTTTTATACCCGGGTTTTTAATACCTAAACCCGTATCCAAACCCGGTGACACCCGAACGGTTCCATACCTGGAACCGGGTTTTTCCAATACCTGAAACCGGGTTTTTTCAAATATCTGATCTATACTCGAAATTACCCAAAAATATGGAAAATACCCGAAAAATACCCCTAAATAGTGCAACCCCTAAAATAATTTCAATCTATACCCGAAGAAAACGTAAATTATGGTTTTTTCAATACCCGGATATATGGTATTCAAATACCCGATTTTAGAATACCCGGTTCTATACCCGACCCGAGCCCGATACATAGGCATAGTTTGTAGAGGCAATACACGGACCCGAAACCGACATGGGTATTGCTAATACCCGTTTTTCCAACACCCGATCATACCCGAATACAGGTTTTTCTAATACCCGATTTGTGCACCTCTACCCTTCACGTCATTGTCAGTAGGAAATGGGGCTGCGAAACCCCTCTCTATAAATCCCTATGTGGTTTGTTGCGCCATTATATAAATACATATATATATGTATTTGTGTGTGCAAGTTTATGTGTGTGTGTGTGTGTGAGAGAGAGAGAGAGAGAGAAGTTGGATAGCCCACTTTACCCTCGACATCACCCTTTCTTCACAACAAAGCAGCCCCCCCCCCCAAAAAAAAAAAAATCGCCCCTCTACAGTCCTCCCCAAAGTTGCCCCCAAATCGCTCCCAAGACGTCCACAACAAAGAGTCTAAGAAGGCGAACGTATATATAGTTCTTATGTGGTCTATAAAGTTAATATATTAAAAACTAGATGCTTTAAACTTGCGTGTTGCGGTGCTATGAAGCGGTAAAAACTCGGTCAGTATCGTTGGTTCTGATGATAGTGTTGTCACCTGTAATAAACAATGTGTGTAACTGATATGCGTAGTTTAACATTTAAAGAGTTCTATAACTAAAACTTTGCATTGATTTGGTTAAATAATAAAATTACTAAATAAGTTTGGCCTGTTTACTAGGTAACCGTTGTGCATAAAAAACAAAAACAACTTAAATAAAATATATAGCAAAACTAGGATAAGAAATGACCCTTTTATCAAAACTACCTACTATTCTATTAAATTTTTCCAAATTGTTAAACTTGAAGATATATATATAACTCAAATTAATTGTTAAAATAGAAGCCTGAAATTGTCAACTTAACAAACATGAAAATAACACTAAGAAATAAAATATCCACCTCCAACAAGTAAAACAAGAACTTAACAGACTTTTGCACCAAGAGAAAATAAAACTAAATCTACCACACAACACTTCAATGATGAAAATAATTAAACTCAAAAGTATGTACTTATAATCTTTTATAATTCCAATGGAGATTTATAAAAGAAACTTTTATAAAACATTAAAATAGGTGAATCTCTAATATGAAGCTATTTTTATATAGTTGTCGGAACAATTTGTGTCACGTAAAGTGTTTTCGTTCTAAAATAACACGTGACATCTCCCTATTGGGTTACATAGACGACGGATGCACTATAAAATTAAAATACGGCATGAGTAATATTTATGTGCAAATAGCGCACGTTAATTTGATGGAAGTTGAAAAGTACGTGTGTACTTTATGCGTAGACTCTTTAACTTATACGTTAATGAATGATTAACATATCTGCTATACACATAAATATTAACTAATCAAAAGTTATTAGAAAAAAAGTTACAAATTGCATTTTATGTAATATGAAGAAAATTAATTTAGTTATCAAAAAAATGAAGTATATCCTACTTATGACTTATAACTTTTCTAAAAATTTATAAGATATTTGGTAAAATTGGAAGTTGTGAGAGAAATGAATCATAATTTACACTTTTATAACTTATGACTTGTCATAAAGAAGTTCCACAACAACTCACAATTGTCGACGGAATGATAGCGGGCAAAAGCAAAACCGCTTGATTTACGATTGGAAGGACTGACGCCGGAAATGGAGGCACTAGAAGCACCTTCACATATTTCTCCTGCTGTCTGTTGCTGTTGCTGTTATTAGGTACCCTAATTTCCCTTTTCCTCCTTTTCACTAAAATTGTTAATTGCAAATTAGTTTGTTTTCACGAATCGTATTATGTATGTAGTTGTAGTCCACAACGTCATTTCTATCTTGCCGTTGACAGACTCCAATTAAGATGGTTGGTCTATCCCTTCTTCTATTTAACCTAACGTACCTTCACTTAATTTAACTGATTTATCGTCTCTCATATTATGGAACTCGTGAATGCAATTAAATACTATTTAATCCAAACGCCTAAAGTGTCTTGATTGTGCGCAAAAGTGCCTTGATTGTGTGCAAAATTAAAATTAAAATACCTGTCTTAAAGTGCCTTGATTGTGCGCAAAAGCATGATTTATAAATAATTAATTGCTATTATTAATGCCAAGTATAGGTCTTTGGTCATGGTCAGTTTTTAAGCTTCTCGAAAGTTTTCCCATTCAAATGTTTTTCAAAAAAGGAAAATTAAAATGGACCGTTTATATGGGGATACCGAGTCATGGGGACGGGTACACATGTTTCATATCGGAGGCTAATTCCTTCGGTACGTGTGTGAGATTTGCTATATATATAATACACATATAATATATAGTATATATACATGTTATATGAGTGTCATTATATAGAGTAACCAGTAAGTTCATGATATCTAGAACTTGGTTGTCTCATGCATTTCAAGATCTTAATACCACCACCTGTATTGAGAAATAGGACTTTAGAAAACCCATTGTATATTGGCCTTACCTAAAAAAAATTAAATAAAAAATAAAATAATACTCCCTACCCTTCATTATCCCCTAGGAGCCAAGTTTGTGTCTTTCCCTTTCGTTTGTTTAATCACATTACAAGTCGTGTTTGCCTTTGCCTTTATTATTTTTAACCCAGTGGATGAAATTTGGTATGTCAAGAATTGTAGTCTAGTATAGTACACAATGTATGTATGCCTCGGGTCGGTTGTATGTATATATTGATGTTATTTGTCAAAAAAAAATGAAAATCAAAGGAAAACTCAAAAAGAGTTAATGCTTGAGTCAGTTGTTTGTATATAATGATGAGTGAGTTGCTTGTTTGTTGAATAAATTGGGTTTCATCCACCATAAGTCACTAAATAAATCCGCTTCTGCACCCTAACATAAGCCACAACTAAACCCTTAATTCTATTCTTTATGCAACCGATGAGTAATGGGTGCAGATATGACATGCTTCCAAGCTTATTACATTATGTTCATACTTGGTATAGAGGGCAGAGAGACACTAGCATATTTTTTGCTAGTACAGATACTAAACCGAGAGGAGAGATGTTATATTATGAGGGTGTGATCATGTGTGCCATAACTAGAAACAAAATACACTCGTCTGGGCGGTTCCATAGTTTTAAATGTATCATTAAATTGTTTGGTGGGTTATCAACCTTGACAGTATCAGTTCTTGGAAATTGAGTATGACCTTATACCTTACTAGTAATAATCATGGTAATTGATGAATCATCGATCGAGGTGTATGTGTTGAATGAGAGTTTGCTTGAGGGCAAGCAAAAGATAAGTGTGAGGATATGATGGTCGGGGTAAAAGTCATGTATATTATTATATTATTTGTTTACTTTTAGTTTAAATATTATGTGAGCTTTGGTACTTCAAGCGTGTTCATGTGTTTCAAAATACTTGACGTTAAGGACGCTTATCGGGATGAATTACGGGCTTGGAACGAAGATGTAGAAGACTCATGACGAGTGGCACGTTTTCCTATGCAAAATAAAAGAAGAAAATAAAGAAAATTGTGTCAGACACCCTTAGTGTCGCACTAAGGGGTCCTGAGGGTGATGTTAGAGATACTCTAAGGTCATATTTAAGAAATCAGATAAATGAGTCCTTAGCGCGGCGCTAAGGTCTCACCCCCTGGATGTTAGCGTCGCGCTAACATCTCTCCATACGGGAAAATTAACCTAACTTTGATATAATTAGTTTTTAGCCCCCTATTTCGATTTATCCTTCATTCCAACAACGAAGTACAAGCCCTATGACGATTTTCCACAATCCCGAAGCCTCCGGTTCATCCGTTCATCGCATGTTTCTATTCTTTCATCAGATAAGCGAATCCTTCGTGATGCCAATGTCAAACTAAACCATTGTATTCACTTTAGGCTAGGGTTTTGTATAAACTAACTTTGATCAGATTCTATGTTTTGAATGATTATAAACTTGATTGAATGTATTTAATCTTGTTTTACATTATGAATTGATTGTTTAAACAGTTTATAATTTTGATTATCAAACTTTGCATCACTTTTCTATTTGAGTTCATCACATGTAGGGTCTTATGTCATTGAACCAGTAATCATTAGACATTGCTTAAAAATTGGTTTTCATACATTAAACTGGTAATTGGGTAAACCGGGGTTCAGTTGTGTCAACAATTCGGTTAGGGTATCGTTTGTCATCACAACCCAACTGTTAGGTTTAGCAATTGATGCGCAATTAATCTTTATGAATATGTGATTAGTTGATCATCACATTACCTGAACCTGAAGTGATAATTCTCTCATAATTGTTTATAGTCTACTTAAAATAATCGTGTTTTATTAAATCATCTTTTATAATCGCTTGACATCGTTTGTCCATTTAATATAATAATTAATAATTATAAATTTTACTTGCACTTTCCACTGACTCCCTGTGGAGACGACCTTACCTTACCCGTACTAGTTATAGCTATTTAAACTTCATAACTACTTGTTTTTTGATGAGAGCACGCCATCTACGTCAACAGGAGGCCTTGGTGGATCTACTAGGTATGGCAGTCCGTCGTCCATGGCTGCCAATGGTGGTTTGTGCAACACGTGTGATGAGCTTGATGTTGTTTGCTCAGTAGTCTCCAACATTTCTTATATTAATGTTACACCTTTGGTATGTTGCCTTCTCTAACAATTCTCTAACAAATTTAGAGATTACTCTTACAATATTTTAGAGGAGTTGCTGAGAATGCTCTAAATATAGAATCCTATCAACTTGCCCTGTCTTGAAACTAGTTTATGGCTTCGATTGACATGCTTATTTAACTGTGCCCCGATACCAAACCATTAACCTACGACTTCTACCTTGTGATAATGCCTCTTTTATTCTCCAACAAATAGGTTAATAATTTGGATAATTTATACTGTTAAATGGGGTGATTTTCAAACGCTCAAATTATACGAGTCAAAATGAATTCCTCTTATAAACCATGAAAACTTACAACACTACCCACCACATAGGAATGTTGGGAACACCATTGTCATTGTCACCTATTGGTTGTTGTCACCATTGTCCATGCTGTCAACACCTTCACCACCACCATTATTATTGTTGCCACTATAGTTAATATCCACCGTGTCATCATCGTCGTCTTGCCAACTGCATTTGATGTCATAAAATCAAATATAGAGGTTGGTGTCGCCCGAGTTTGACTCTGACCAGGTAACTGGCCAACAGACCAACACGACCACACGTTTTGCCATGCTCACTATCACTACCCCTTGTACCATTAGATCTTTGTGCTACCTCAACCGCCATTGCACTACCAATCGTACATTTCCATACTTCCTCATGTCTTCATTCTGGCTGGTTTTAAGTTTTGGGTTTAGGTTTAGATGGTTTTATTAATCAATTTTATTTGCTTTAGCCTCAATCGGGTTTTGTAGGTTTGTTTTATAACTGTGAGAATAATGTTTTCTTGAGTTCAAATTATTTCTTTTGGAGTCAAGTATTTATGTGCTCGAATTTGTTTGCAATATTTAATTGATCGTGAAGCGGTCTGAAGGAAGTTGTGACGGTCGTGGCTACTTCATGGTGGGTGAAGGGAGATGAAGAAAGGAGTGGGGGGGGGGGGGGGGGGGGGGGATGTTGGTGATAGTGGTGTGGGACGGTCATGGTGTTGGACTGTTGGTTTATGTTGACCTGGTTATGCAAAAACTATCAACAATATTAAAGTGAAGAATGAAATACTAATTTTGATCAAACAAATAACAACGTTATAGAAGTCGTAAATGATTTTTTAGTTTCCTTAAAAAATATATACCATAAAGAATGCTAAATGAAATAAAGAATATTGTGTCGAATTATGTGAAAATCGGATGGCATCAGGGCAGTCTCTACGTTCTTGGAGACCTAAAGCAAACTAAAATATTGGGGCCTTTGTCAAAAACCAAATATAAACCCTTCTCCTTTACCCGGGCTTGGGACCGGCAATAATAAACTAATAAGTTTATAGTTGGCGGAGTTAATTTTTTTTTTGTTTGTGTTAACTATTCCCGTAACTGTAATCTGTTTAATATTTTTTAAATGAAATTTACTCATCTTGCTTTAATTGATGCAAACTGTTTAATTAAATATTCATAATCAAGTTCTTCATAAAAATCATTTTCAATCGACAACATAGCTAAACCATTTAATATTTCTTGCGACATTGTAGATCTTAAGTAATTCTTAATTAGTTTTAGTTTTGAAAAGCTATGTTCTGCAGAAGCTACAGTTACGGGAATAGTTAACATAACTCTATAGGCAATATATGCATTCGAAAAAGAATTAAATGTTTTAATATAGCTTAGTATATTAATAGGTGTGTCTAATTCTAAATGTATAATCTCTCTTAACATTTTTAGTTCTTGAAATAAATCAAAACCATCAATATCTGATTTTTCATCATGCTTCAATAAAATTTCAAGAAACATACACTTAGTTTAAAACTTTCTTCATTTAAGGATTTTAATTTTTTTAAACTAAACATAAAATCGAAACTATTTTCATACTCTTTAAATTGATCAAATCTATTTTTAAGAGATGAAATAGCTTGATCAACTATACACAAAAAGTAATTCGTTCTAAAACATTCAAAAGGAGTTTTCAAAGTTTCATTATCAACATTTTCATGAAATTTTTTATTTCTACGAATAATACGTTTCTCACGAAAAATAGGTTCAATGCCGATCTCTATAGCAATTTTCTCAGCTTTAGTCACAGCCTTTTCAAACCCTTCATCTCTATACTTTTCAAAATAACAAATAAGTGTATCTATTTGTTTTATAGCATCACATATCTTTTGTTTGTAAGCTTTTACTAACTATATTTGTAGCATGCAAAACGTCATACCATATAACTAACGCAAAAAAAAACTCAAAACTTTCAAACTCATTTTCAACTAACGTTTTAGCATCACCTTTAGATTTAGGATCGCCACCATCATATACATCAAATATGGATTCTCTTAATTTTGGAGCTTGAAACCTAATTGCTTTAACACTTTCTAGTCGACTTTCCCAACGTGTTTGTGATAATGGTTTAAGAGTTAAATTTGGTATAGTATCTAATAAAATTTTCCATCTTTTAGTGGATGATGCAAACAAACAATAAACACGTTGTATTGAACCAAAAAAATCTTCAGCTTTAGTACATGAGCAAGCCATATCAGAAATTACTAAATTCAAACTATGAGAACCACATGATGTATAAAATGCTCTAGGATTAATATCTAAGAAAAGTTTTTGCACTCCTTGATGTTTACCTTTCATATTTGATCCATTATCATAACCTTGTCCTCTAATGTCATTCACATCAAGTCCTACTTTATTAATTAATTCAACAATAGCATCAAAAAGACCTTTACCGGTTTTATCAACTACTACTAAAAACCCTAGAAAGTATTCTTTAACTTGTATAGGAGTAGCCGAAATATCTAAACATCGTAAAATAACGGACATTTGTTCTCTATGACTTATGTCGGGAGTACAATCAAGTATAATTGAAAAATATTTAGCTTCTTTAACTTTTTTAACAATTTAGTTTTAATTTCACTTGCTAATAAATCAATTAGTTCGTTTTGCATATTGTGTCCAAGGTAATGACTATGAATTTCACTATTAGTTATCCGTTGTAAATGTTCTTGCATTATTAAATCAAATTCTGCAATCATCTCCATAATACTTAAGAAGTTACCGTTGTTTTCTTCATAAAGTTTTTCATGTGTCCCACGAAATGGTATATTATTTTTGCCAAAAGTTTTTACAACGGCGAAAATTCTTATTAACACATTTCTCCAATGTTCATTATCTTTATTTATTCGATCTTGAGTTTGTTTGTCAATTGTTTTATTTTTTGCCAATCTTGTTTCTAACTCAAACCATGTACCCATATTAATAATATGTTCTTCACTTGCTTCATGTTGTTTTAGTTTAGCATGCATATTTCTCCAATCGTTACTACCTTCATCGGCTAACTTACTTTTACATGAATGCACATTAAATAGCTTACAACAAAAACAAAACACTCTATCTAACTTTTTTGAGTAAACCAACCATTTTCTTTCATATTTTTCCCCATTTGCCATCTTTTGCATATATAAAGAAGGAATAAAGGTTTTAGAATATTCGTCTTTTGAAAAATTATAATCATAAATCTTTATTGGTCCTTTTTCTATAAGTAAATCTCTTAACTTAGTATCAATACTAGTCCATTGACTTGGATAATCTAAATTTATCGTTTCGTCTACATTTATAGGTTCATTGCTATTATTTTCGTCTACATTTATAGGTTTATTGCTATTATTTTCATTAACATTTACGGGTTCATCGCTATTGTTTTCATCAACAAACACAAATTCATCGCAATTATTTTCATCAACATTTGCATGTTCATCGCTATATTTTCATCTACATTTATAGGTTCTTCTTCGTTATTAAGTTCATAATCTTCAACATTTATAGGTGCATCACTATTAGGTTCTTCTACATTCAATGGTCCATCGCTATTCATATGTCCATAATTGTTATCTTTTAAGTTTGTTACATATTTTAGTAAAGACCCTTTTAGTGACTGCGTTTTAGCTTCTCGTTTTTGTTTCTTTAACCTTTTAGCATGACTCGACTCATACTTCCTATTTCTATTTGACATTATAAATTCAAAAGTTGCAAACAAGTTCACAAATAATCTAACCTGGCTACAAACAGCGAAGTGCCTAAGTATAAATAATCTTATTAGGTATCAACAAAGTAACAAAATTCTAACAATCCACATACAATCTATGTATAAAAACTTAGAAACCACAGTCAAAATTCACAAATTGCAAACAAATTTAAAATAAAAAGAATTAGTGTAATAGTGTATCTTGAAGACTGCAAAATGACTTCAGAAGAATTCAAGTCCCGGTTGCTAAGAAATTCCGAATAGCCGGCTGTTCGGTGAGTCAATTTTTCCCTTCGGTTCTCCGTTCTCAGATTGACAAAAATATAGGACGGAGCCTTCAAATAAGCATGAATGAATTTCAGATTTCACAATCAAGTTTCTCAAATTAAATCTTACAATCGATTTGGGGGTGGGTGAAATAAGATGAAATCTTCATCTTTAATAGTTGATACATCAAAAGAGAGAGCCGTTGTAACCTGCAAACTTGGAATCTGCGATGGTGAAGATCATCCATCGACCCTTCGGTCCTTGCGAAGCAGCGCCTGTTGACCTAGAAAATAGAAATAGCCATCTGTCCATATGTGATCTGTATAAGAATAATCATGCTTCTCCTTTTTTTTAATGTTTAAATAAATGGGACGGGACACGAATTGGGGGCCCAACTTCACAAAACCATTTTTTTTTCAATTAGTGGCCCAACTTCACAAAACCAATACAAGCCCATCTGCCAACTTTCAAAGCCCATATTTAATTAAACCAGTTTTGGCTGGGGCCTAACGAATTGGGGCCTAAAGCCCTTCCTTGCTTTAAATGACCCACGGGCCGGCCCTGGATGGCATGCCAACTTATGTGACAGCGATGCCATTATAAGGAGTATTGCTGCAACCCCGGCTTGAAGTTAAACGAGCTAGCTCTCTCGAAGTTAAACATAGTCAGCTCCTGTAATCTCTTTATCTTAAGGAGTTAAGAGCTTTTGAGCTCGATGCCATCTCCTAAAAACTAAACTGGAGGCAACTCCTTTAAATTAAAATTAATATTATAATATCTTGAGTGGGCGCGAAAGGACCATTTTATGGATTTATTTATTCATAAATGATAAGAGTCATAAGTACTAACTTATAAACATTAAAATTTGGGTCTAGTTTAAACGAGCCAGATAAACGAGTCAATGAGCGAGTTTGCCTTGGCTCGAGCTTGGTTTGCTTACAAACCTGGCCAACTTGATTCGTCTTGTTTATTGTGGAAAAATATAATGTCAATTCAATATCAAACACATATAATTGTTATAAATGTTTCTTTTCTAATGATCGTTATTTTTATATTTTGCATGTTGTTACTAGGTCTAGCTAGATTAGATAAATGGGATTGCACTTGGAGTTGGACAACCGTTGATGGGTTTGGACAACTAACGGGCTTGGAGACTAGAAGTTGGGCTTGAACGTTTGTGTGACTTCTATATTCACATCACATGGATGGAGACGTGGAGCATATAAAAGGAATTGAGAGACGGTGTTAGTGTGCGAGAGCTTATATCGTCTTTACGAGTTGTTTCATGATCTTTCACTCTCCAAAATACTGTTTCTCTCTAATTAGGGTTTAATATCGGTTACACTGAATTATATTCGATTGTATTGTTTTTTGTTGTGTTATTAGCTAGCGGATCATCTTGTTAATAATTTGTGTTTAAGTATTTCGAGAGTGATCAGTATTGTTTCATCTTGATTTCAGATTTTAATCAACAATTCTTGTAACTATTTATTGTTTAAAGAACAATAAAGGTTCATTCATGTTTTGTGATATTTTTAAACAAGGTGATTTCAGACTATTGTTTCAAACGGGCTATGAGCTTTTTGTAATGAGTTGTACATCAAATGGCATTGACTAGTTTGTTGCGCTGAATAACATGTTCCATAGTTTGCTACACAAAATGACAAAATTTTGGTTAAATATATTATCAAAATTTTAATTTCTCAAATTTGGAATTTATTATATTAAATATGTGTTGTACAACAAAATCTGGATTTTATTTTGAATGTGCATATGAATATGGGCTGAATGTTAATGAATATGCAAATATTTAAGATGAAAATGATGTTTGAAGAGAAGTACAAGGACTATTTATGTCACTTAGCATTAAAACAAAGAAAATGTTAAAACCCTGTTTCAGAAACAGGCAAACATCTTCAGAGTTGCATTTCTTTCACAATAATGGTAACATAGATGCTTTGACCTCCGAATCTGACCATGTCGTTACTTTCCTTTTTTCTCTTTTATTTTTATTCATTGATTATCTTTTCTACTCCACCTAATTATAAATCGGTTAATTTTTTTAATGGAAGTGAAGCTGTTTTATAAAGAAAATGAAGTTGTGTTGCCTCAAGTTTGTTTGCTATTTTTATTTTTTAACGGTTGTTATATTTTAATTCACATGTAGTGTACTAACAATTGAAAGCGAAGATTTTAGAATTAGCTACCAAGACCTATCTATCTAAACAAACCTTGCGGCAAACGCAAACACTGAAGGGCTCATGAACATGTATAGCATTTCTAGATTAGAAATGATCTATTATACACCATGACTCATGTAATATCATAAATGAAGGGCGGGTTATTTAAGTAATTCACCTTCAAAATCATCAATTTACCTTGTATAATATTGTATAGCTCAAGGTGTAAAGTTCATTTGATAAAAAAATATTTTTTTCTTAATTATGATATCTTGCATTCAACTGTACGTATTACTGTAATCACTGTCAAGTTGAGAGTTGAGACAAAGACTTAAAAGAGTTAAATGCAATACAGAAGGTTGAAATAAAAATTTCGTATTTAATACTAAAAAACAATCTAAATCAAAACCAAACTTCAACATAAAGTTACAGATGAATAAAACGATGTTTGTTTGTTTTTTTGAATGACAAACGAAAAGGAATATATTATCACCATAACATTACAAAGAGAAAAAATATACTGTAACAAGCAAGATACTAGTTACAAGCCGAACGAAACAAAAACAAGCTCCCTAAAAACAAATACCTCAACCTGCTTACACCTTAAAACCACACCAATCATCCCACGATATATATAGACATGCCACCGAATCTATTATTGACCCAAAGATAGCTAAGAGCTTTAATGTCTCCCACCAAATTTACAACTGAGACCATCTTGCCATTAAAGACCATATCGTTTCTTGCTTTCAATAGGCACCAAAATGAAACGAGACATATAGCATGAAACATCTTTGCCTTCTTCCTAAGAAACTTTATGTATTTATAAATAGCCAAAAGATCTCTAATAGAAAATGCAAAATACTTGGGATCTCACACCATAGAGATATCGCTTGCCAAACAGATTGAGCTAACCCACATGTAACGAAACAATGCTCCACCGTTTCCTCCAAATCCCCACAAAACGGAGTTCATGCCAATATTTCTTTTAGCCAACAACATGCAATCTTTCTAACTCAGATCTCCAAGCTAAAATGCACAACTCATTTGGAACCCAGTTATTCCAACCGAACTTGTAACTAGGAGGGAAATAAGTCTACTCGGTTAACTTATTCTTAAAGCTAGCAACTGAAAATTCCCCTGAAGCATCTAAAGTCCAACCAGTTTTTTCGATTCCAACCTCCAAAAAAACATTTTGGCACAACTGAAGAAGCTGTCTGAACTCATCTACTTCCGCCACCTCGGTTGGTACCCTTAGCCAATTCCAAATACCACATATCACACCATCTACCATACATGAACGATCGGAAATGAGGCATCCTTTTTCCTTCTCTAAACCAATCAATAAAGGAAACTTATAACAAAGTAAATCATCTCCAATCCACTGATCTAACCAAAATAAAGAGTTCGTCCTACATTTTACCCTCGGTTTAATAAGCCCATCTAACCAAATTCCCAACACAAACAGGTCATATGGGATTTTTTTATATTTCTTTCCAAGGCCCCGGGGTTGACATTTTTGCAGGCAAAGGCTGAGAAGACCTTGATTTATGATGAATTGACCATATTGCCCTTCGCCATAAAGCTTCTTTTTCCACCTTGAAACGCCACTACCACTTTGCAAGCATCACAAGGTTAGCATCGCGAAGAGACCCCAAGCCTAAACCCCCTATAATCCTTAGGGGCAATTACTCGTTGCCACGCCACCCAATTTATTTTTGACTTCTCCTTCGAACCTCCCCAAAAAATACTCTTCTTAAACGATCTAATTTTTCCAAAACTCCATTCGGTACCCGGAATACGGAAAAGTAGTATGTAGGTAATGAATTAAGGACCGATTTAATCACGATAACCCGACCTCCAAAAGATAAGTTCTTCACTTTCCAAACTGACAACCTTTTCGGAATAGATCCACCACCAGATCCCACGACTTAATCAAATTCATATTTCTTCCAATTTGAAGACCAAAGTGCTTCAAAGGAAAATGCCCAACCTGACATTTAAGTATCCCACCATAGACTGTTCTTCCATATAATCTACACAAGTACCAAACACCTGACATTTAGACAAGTTTATACGCAGTCCCGACACATTGTAGAAACATCTAAGGATCCTACACAAATTTTCAGCATTCTCGTTATCCCATTCCCCTACAAATATTACGTCGCCAGCATATAACAGATGCGTAATCAAAGGTCCATTATTACCGCATTTCAAACCTTGAAAAATACCACCCGAAGTGGCCTTTTTCATTACCCCGGATAAGGCCTCCATAGCGATGATAAAATGAAAATGTGATAATGGGTCACCTTGTCTTAACCCGCGTTGACACGAGAATTCCCTAGTGGGCGACCCATTAACCAACACCGAAGACCGCCCCGCCAATAAGATTGTCGAAACCCACTTTCTCCAACGGGTCCGGAAGCCCATCTGACTCAATATCGAATATGAGAATTGCCTAAGAATTGCCAGTTTACTGAATCATAAGCCTTGTCAATATCCACTTTAAACATCATACCTTTTTTTTTTGCCTAACGTAACCAGGATATACGTTCGTTTAACATTAATGGCCGTCCAAAATACTTCTTTTAGATAAAAAAAAAAGGACTTTGCTCCTTCGATATGAATTTCCCAATCACACCTTTTAGCCTACCCATCAATACTTTTGAAATTACTTTGTTTATACACCCGATCAGGCTAATCGGACGAAAATCAACCAATCTTACGGGGTCCTTCACTTTCGGGATAAGAGCAATAAAGGCCTATAAACAACCATTACTAAATGAATCGGAGCGAAAAAACTCAAAAAAAGATTTACAAAATCTCCCTTGAAGCATCCCCAAAATCGTTTAAGAAATTTGAAATTGAACCCGTCAGAACCTAGCGCTCGATCTCTGGCACAATACCGTACTGCCTCTTTTATTTCCAACAAAGTAAAAGGCCTAACCAAAAAATCAGCTTCATCTGAATCCAAAGATGACAGATTTGGGAAGATGAACAACGGTCTTGAAGCCATCCGTTTTTTGAACTTTTCAGAAAAAAAATCAGACACCACGTTTTTCAGAATGGTAGGACTTTCTACCCACCCCCCATCAACTAACAGCCCGTGAATCCTATTATTACTCAATTTAGAATTTAAAATTCCATAAAATAACTCGTGTTTTCATCCCCTTCATAGCCCACCTAGCCTTTGATTTTTTGTTGAATGTCTTTCTCTTTTACAACTAACTTTATTTTGACATTTTAAATACTTATTATTATTATATTAACATGAGACTCATGTGCTACATTGTAATGTATGGAAAAATAGTATTTAATAATTAAACAAAATACGAAAAAACAATAAACTTATTACACATTTTTAAAGACAAACGTTGTACAGTATGGTGTTTAAAACTGTAAAAAAGACATTGTTAAGAGGCAATTCATTTGAATGCTACAGAAGGAATCACTAGGGTCGACGGCTAAAAAGACTATCAAAGGAGTATGGCTAAAGACGGCTAAGGTTGGAAGGGGCTTTCGGAAATGGAATTTGCTTGGAGGAGCTAGCTATTTGAAAGGAAGGTCGGAGTTGGTAAAAAATGCATCTATGAAAAGATATTTCGTTTTGAAAACTTGGCCTTCAAATACACGTTTTGAAGAGTATTCGCATTGGAGACTTCCAATAACTATTTTAAAACGGATAGAGTTCCTCACATGACAAATTTTTCGGTTAGAACTAGTTGGTCATGGGGAAAAGACTTTTCAGGAAGCGCATATTTTGTATGCAATTGATCTTGGCTCCTTTATGGATTCTGTTGATGACATGAAGATAGAAGGAGGAAGACTACAACAATTTTTATGCTCAAACCAACTCATGACAAAATTTAACACATAGGCAATATGAATTTGCACAATATTTGTTTTATACTCATTTTTTAAATAGAAATAAACACAAAATAAAGTCAGAATCCAATCAAAACTAGATATATATTTATAAATAGATAAAATTATTGTTTTCGTCCCCGTGGCCTGAGGATGGAGTCACATTGAGTCCCCGAAAAAAAATTGAACTGGTTGAATCTCCGTGGTTCCAAAAGTGAACTGGATGAGTCCCTCCGTCATCTTTCCGTTATTAACACTGTTAAAATGATGGACAAAAAGGTCTTTTCACACAATAAAATTAAATCACACTACCATGAAACTTATATAGTTATATTCTTTCACTTTTATATCCATTATCTACCTGCAAACACTTTGTTATAGACGGTCCAACACAAACAAACAAACCCTTCACAAAAACATAACTCTCACAGTCTCTTCAAATCCGTCCAAACCCATCTCTGATTCTCGTTTTCCGACAAACCCCATCTCACTCATGGCTTCCAATCCCCCAAATCTCGATTGTTCGGTTTCCGGACGTGTTCAAGTCAAAAGTGTTTTGGATAAAAATCCGCTAAGGATAATGTATCCAAATTCGTTTAGTGAGGATTAGTGCTATGGTGATGAAAACGAGTATGTATCGATTGCAAACACAAACACACGGATTTGTTACGGGGAAAAGCCCTTGATCTGGTTCGGATCACCGGCACAAAAACCCCGGGTGATGACAAATCGTCTATCACCACTTTATTAATCAAAAAAGGGACAAATCGTCTATCACCACTTTATTAATCAAAAAAGGGTGTTACAAGATTTGGAGAATATGATCAGTATTACAACGATAGCTAAGTGAACGAGCTGTGATAGAGAGAATGCTCTGGTGTGTGTGAATACAATGTCTTCTTCTAATTGATCATAATCTCAATTTAAATAGGAAAAGAATAACAAATATCCCTAATTTTAGCCTAGAATCAAGCCTTTCCATAATTAGAGTTGTTTCCTTCATTATCCACGCGTTTTCTTAACTTGATAGCGAGATTATAGGTTAGACCTGGTTATTAGCCGTTATACCAACCATAAATATCAAGATAACAAAGAAAAATCGTTAATAAATAATAAGTACTGAGGATCATTGATCCTGACAGGATCTGCAACATATTCTAAGGATAATTGATCCATTTTATATACTAGGATAACATATCCACAGTGTCAAATTTCCGTGCACTAACAATTGCCCCCAAAATGGCGGTTGTGATAAGATCACAGCTGTCATTTTGCCTTTGAAATCAAACTTCCTGTAAAACAGATGAGATTTGACAAGCTGGATATGATAATGAAGTTTCCTTGGGAACTTCCCTTCCGACTGTATATCCAACACCATTAAGTTACCATAAGTGTTGTTCCTTCTGTGATCATTGAACTTAGGATACCTGATGCAAATAACTTATAATATTAACTGGGATTAAACCCAACAAACTGGGGACAAGCCCAAATAAACTGGGGACAAGCCCGTGCAACTGGGGACAAGCCCGTGAACTGGGGACAAGCCCAAAGATATGGATGTTAACTGGGGACTCGCCCAAACCGGGATTTAGCCCAAACGTGAGATAACGTGAAAACGTTATAAACCGGTGGTGTGGTACGTCTACCATAAATCGTAAGATCCTCCATATAGCCGAAGACAATGAAATTGTCAGCCACTAAGCGTGTACTGGTCCCGCTGCCCCGGACTATATGTTGGATAGCGTGCGCTCCAGGCGAGAGTGTAGAAACTCTAATTTATAAGAAAGGTGAAAACCTTTAAACCTTAGGGGATATGACCATCGGGGGTCATATCTAATCGTGGGCTAGGCCAAGGTAAATAGTAAAGTACCTTAAATGTAAAGGAGAGGTGGCCAACCTCTTAGACATTAAGCCTCTTATTGAAATCTGAATTGTTATTTAAAACTTGGAAAAAGACAACGTTAAAAATATATTATCCTTAAATTAATAAGAATCTGAAATGAATAAGTGATTGGATAGATATTACCAATTTCAGGATCCCTGATCCTTCAGAGAATACTTGATCTTGATTAGAAAAAGTATTTCTTGAGATGAATAGCATTCCATGCTCTAGGTAACCTGTTGCCTTCCATAGTCAGCAGGTGATATGCCCCGGAAAATATGCCCCATTTCCGGCTTCTGAATCGATCAAGTAGGGGCCTTCCCACTTAGGTGCTAGCTTTCCATCCGCTGGATTGGTTGTATTTTTGAAGGCTTTCCTCAAACCTAGATCTCTTTCTTGAAATCTTCGAATCCTGATATTCTTGTTGTATGCCCCAGCTACCCTTTGCTGACATGCTGCCATTCTGATCTTAGCTAGGTCTCTGAGCTCATTAACAGTATCCAGATCTTGGAGAAGGATTTCGTTGTTGACTTGAGGATCACGGATACTTGTTCTGGCAGTGGGAACCACCATCTCCGTAGGGATTACAGCTTCTGAGCCAAACACCAATGAGAAGGGTGTTTGACTAGTTGCATTCTTTGGTGTTGCTCTATCAGCCCAAAGAACATATGGTAGCTCTTCGGCCCACTTGCCTTTCTTGGAACCTAGTTTCTTCTTCAAGTTGTTGATAATAATCTTGTTACTTGATTCTGCTTGACCATTAGCTTTAGGATGAATTGGTGTGGATGTAATCATCTTATTGGCCCAACTGTCACAGAAGTTAGTGGTTCTTTTCCCGATAAACTAGGAACCATTGTCACAAATAATTTCTGAAGGGATACTGTAGGTTTCCTGGACGGATCTGCACGGGATATCTCAATCTACACAGGTGCGGAATCCCTGCGTAGGTCGTTACGAGTGTAGAACACGAATCAAACGAACACACGATACGTATAAACGAACACACGTTATATTATAACCGAACACGTGATATAATCACTGAATACACGTCTCTCGACTCACTGAACAACTCGATAAACAACTCGATCAAATAAAACGATTTACTTAAACACACCGTAACCTAGGAATATATATACACGACAACTTCGCCTGGCATGTTCAGGCGAAGTTGTCCATAACTTCGCTTGACTAACAAGTTCGCCTAAACAGCGAACTTGTTAGTAACTTCGCTTAAGACATATAAAACATAATTAATCATTACAGACTCGATTACAGACACACTACTATGAACTACTGACATTATGCACCAACAGACTCCCCCTTGGCAGTAGCTTCATGTCTTGATCTTTAAGCACGTGTCTTGTAATCTTCAATCTCTTTGTCTTCATGCACGTACTCCTTCTCCCACGCATACTGTGACTACTCGCTGATATTTCCTCGCTTCGTCTTTCCAAGCAGGAATATAAAATATCTTCTTTTCATTTAACACCTGCAGATCAGCTTTCGATAAATTAACAAGATGCATCGGATCATACACTCTTAGCACTTCTTGTTCATCTTCGTCTTCCATCACGGCTTCAGCAGTCTGGCAATCCACATACCACCATTTAAGATTCTTCAACACATCTTGAGGCATAGTCTTCATTGGAACCTCCTTAATGCATCGGATCGGTTTGTACTTCATTACCATCCATGGCTTGCCATCTGCTCTCATTCCTCTTTCCTTATCTTCCACTAGCTTTCCCTTCTGTGGCTTTAATAACTCAAACTTCTTTTCTTTAATACTTTCTTTCCACACGATCTTCCCAATAACTCTCGCCATGTTGTCGTCGCTTCTATTAATCAACCCCAATCTAGCCAAATCCTTCACCTCACATTCAGGCAATGTATTGAGAGACCTCAACGTCCTCTTAAAGTACTGAATACTATCAAAACGTTTCACCACAAACAACTTTAACTGTTCATCATATAACCAACAGATAATGCCTTTCTTTGACTCAGTGTACCCTTTAATATTATAACTTTTCTTGAACATTGTAGGTACCACTGGCTTCTTCGTTCTGATAAACCAATGAGCATAGCCTTCCTTCCATCTAGGCTGCTCCTCCCATTCTGTATCATCACCTACTGTATCTTGACATACATCTGACTTTTCAACTTCAGGGATCTCGTGTTCAACATTCTCCTCAACTATTTCACCCTCTTCAACATCATCTTCAATCACTATTTCAGCACCAATCTTTTCAATCTCTTCGACTGGTAGAACATCATCTTCACACATAAACTCATCATCTAACATATCATCATCTAATTCCTTCAAGGCATCAATTACATCATCTCCTCGTCATCTACCATCACCACCTCATCACCACCAGCACTGCCAGCTTCACCTGCAGACTCCCCCTGAGCTGTGGAAGTCCCAAGAGCTTGAGTAGTTCTTGGCAACTCACCACCTGCACCTTTCGATGCATTGGGATCATCGTCTCTGTCATTCTTCTTCTTTGTCCTGAGCTCGTCGCCTTTACAGCTCGTCTCCCCCTGAGATGCCAAGAACTCCTTCATAGCATCTATAATTCTTCCATGTTCAACCAGGAGGGACGACTGTAGTTGATTTTCTGCTACTAGGCGCTGAATAGCCTGGGTCTGGATAAGATTTATCATTGATTGCTCAGCCACGACCCGTTCAAGTGCCGCTATTCTTTCCGAGTCTGATAAGGTTGCATCGAAATCGAACCTCATATGTGATAAATCTTGATCGAACTGAGGTGGGATTTCAAATGTAACCGGGACATCAGAAGTAGTTGTGGACGTAACCGCAGGTGGTATCGTGACCGACAACCCTGCAGTGTGAACCACTGTCGACTCAATAACCTGTGCAACAACCTCCGACGGAGTAAGCGTTGGAGGCGGCAACGATACAATATCTGGAGTCGTCAGCTGGAGTGTGATACATGGGAGGCCAACAGATGATGTTGTAGCCACCACGGGTACATCCGTGGCGCTTGAACTTGTAAACGGAAGTGAAGAAGGAATAAGAGTCATACCGGACAAGGCGGGTGGAGCAAAACGTACTATCCTTGAAGTCTCTCCAGCTCCTGAACCCATACCTGCACGTTCTCTTCTAGATCTGCGAATCAACTGCTGAACTTCTTCTTCATAGTCTGCCTCAATATCATCATCAGCAGTTCTCTTTCTTTTCCCAACCGTTCTTTCTTGTGTCACCAACATCCTTCTTGCCTCATCCATTACATCATCAAAATCGGAGTCAGCCACCGTTGTAGCTGCCCTAGTCACTTCCACAGTTGAAACTCTTGCAGCCGAGACCTGAATCTCTTCTGCTGGATGCATACGATCCATGTCAAAGAATCCTTGGCCGCCAAAAGCAGCGTCAAGGTCTACTTCTTCTTCAGCTGACACAACAGGCGCAGCAGGTACAGCTTGAGGTGCTCCTGCCTGTTGTGGTCGAGGGTCTCTGAACTCGTCCCCATTAGCAGGAACATACTCCGGGTTGATTAAATACCAAACAATGGAGTATACCTAGGACGCAGTTCAGGCTTGCTCCTCGCGCTCGATGTCCTGCACTGAGCGAAGATACGTTTGCTCACACTTTCCACGTATCTGATAGGGCGACGTTGAGGCAACGTGGGAGCCACATGATTCAAGATCATTTGAAGAAATCTTGGATACATGAGGAATCTCTCACGTGCCATCGCCCTTCTCTGACGATCAATTTCATAGAAGACCATCTGACTAAAGCTATAGCGCTTATTATATGTCAGAGCAGTCATTGCTGACTGCATGGTCGCGCCCATCCCGTCAGTACCCGCCTTCCTCCCTGACATGCAGACAATCATTACGTGCATGAGGAAGCGCCACTGATCGAGTAGGAAACCCTTCCTTCTTTGTGTATCGCCCAACGGGCCCGAATAGCCCATTCGTAAAAACGCTCCATCTCGAAATGGAGCCACAAAGTCCGTCGGGTCATCCCTGGTCTCATTCCCGAAACGTAAAGCCGCCCGGATTTGTTCAGAAGAGAACTGAACTTCTTGATTGTTGACGGTTGCTCGCATAACCGGGGGCTCGACGCGGCAGTCATATTCCACCGTCTGCCAGAAATCCTCAATGTTGGGCAAGGAAATCGGCAGAGTTGTTGTGACAGCGTGGAATATCCGCGAGCGAAGCAGGAATGTGATGATCTCGCGGAAATCATCGACACCACTCGCGTCTGGGTCTAATGTAATATACATGTTGTGCCCAGGGAAGAACTGCCTTTGATTATCTCCTCCGTCATCGCCACCAGCACCTCCAGCACCAGCAACAGCAGCCATATCTGCAACAAACGAACCAAGTTAGATAAACGTTAAGGCATAACACAAGTTCGCTTGTTACCATGAGCGAAGTTGTGATAAAATCTGTATAGGCGAAGTTAAAGTTGGGGCGAAGTTGGGAACAACTTCGCTTCAACCTTAACTTCGTCTAATAACTAATAAGTAAAAAGGGGTCCAGGCGAAGTTAATGATAACTTCGCCTCACCACAACATCGCCTCAGACGAAGTTAAACCTCAGGCGAAGTTGCGGATAACTTCGCCTAAACCTTAAGTTCGCCTGAATCTGAATCGGCGACAGTAAGGAGATTCAAATCCGAAAAAAAAACCGATGTTTTAGGTTAGTTTGACGATTGAGGGGTCCGAAAAACATGATTTTAAAGCAATCTGGACGATCAGTTTGTTCATGACCACGTAAAGACAAGTTTGAAATCGGGTTCAAAAGTCCGACGGTCCGAGGTTTCGAAACGGTTCGACACGACCTTTGATAAACAAGAAAGAACATGGGTTATACGATATATCGACACCTCGAACCTTGAATCGTAACGGAATCTGAGAAAAAGATCAAGGAATCGGAAAGAACGACAAGTTCGCCGGAAAACTGATAAGTTCGCTGGAATTTCGGAAGATAAGTTCGCCGATATTTGAAAATAATGAACGATTGACCTTAAAAATTCCTTTATATAGGGGCGGAGTTATACAGGCGAAGTTGTGGATAACTTCGCCTAGGCGAAGTTATGCACAAGTTCGCCTGTTTAACAACTTCGCCTCTATTTACAAAATCAAACCTTATACTTTGAACATTTTGCAAAAACCTTCCTTTAAAGAGTTAAAAGATGCAATCAAGACCAAGTAACCAGTTATAAAATCATAAAACTACCTAAGTACAAAAAAACTGTTAAAAATTAAAGTACAAGGGATCAAATTTCAGTCTCGACAGGGACTACTACGTTTTAGAAAAGATCCGAACAGGAATCATACTAATTACGTGACTGTCACATAGATCTGTGTTTAGCTGTATTATGACATAAAGAAACAGGTTGTGAGCAGGTAAATAACTTAAAATGGTTTTCATCGTTTCTGTGATACGAGTTAGGTTCAATTATGTCTCAAAATTTAAGTGGGCAACAACTCAGAGATTATGATGCCTCCTATCTATTCTCAAAGCGTATTTGGCTTTCCCCAAGTCACCCCGAATTGACCTCAACCCATAGTGTCTGATTAAGTTTGTAAGTACTCTTCATCTGCTTCCCGTTCTCTTTCTTACTCCATGATTGAGAAGTCTTGACATTGTTAGCTCTAGAATGTTTCAATAACTCATAAGTTTTTTTTTTTTTTTTTTTTTTTTTTGAATAAACATTTACATAGACTTCAGAGTAGTAAACAACTGCAAGTCCCGAATCTGGATCACTGCAGTTTCTTCACACACTATCTTTACGGGAATCAGAACACTTACGGGCTCGTGTATGACTGGGTAATCGCTTTTCTGCCTATCATTCGGAAAGATATATATGAAGACATGCAAAACTCTTAAGGAGTTTCCACGTAAAATCGAGTAGATTTAGTTTGTATCACATCTACTTTTACGCACCATAAAAAGCTACCATGACATACAATGACTGTTCTAAAGCCTTTTAAGCCTAATAACTTCACTAGTTAAGCACACAGAATCAGTATATCTATCATTTTCCAAGGTTGGATCAATTTTCTGTTAAACATAGCAAACGAACTTCTTACGAAGTAGTAGACTTGAAAAATAATTTCATTTCCCTTAAAAAAAATCAATCGCCCCGACCAAAACAAAGTCTTCAGGTAAACGGCTATCCCGAAGATCTAACGGATCAGCTGGACCGACCACATACTAGTATGTGTCCTTCTAACTAAGTATGATTGACTAATTTTCAGCGAAAGAATGACAACACATCATAAACCGCCCCGGTCACTTTCAGTCATCTGGTTGATGGCTATCCTCATATTCTACAAGTAGAAATGTGGACCAAACATATCCGAAGACAAGTCCTTCAAACTGAGGCAACCGACATAGTTCTAAGCGATAGTGACGGTTTTTTTTTTTTTTAATATGCACAAAAAGCATGGTTACTCGGGATTGATCATCCCATTCAACTCAACAAGGTTTTGAAATCTTGATTTGTCAAACGCTTTAGTATATAAATCAGCGAAATTATCAAGCGTATCCACCTTTTCAAGCACAATCAGTTTCTTCTCAGCACAATCCCGTATAAAATGATGACGTATGTCAATATGTTTAGTTTTACTGTGCTTCACGGGATTGTTAGTTACCGAGATAGCAGCTGTGTTATCAATGCAAATAGGAGTAAGTGAGAAATTCAGACCATAGTTGCGTAACTGTTGTTGAATCCACAGAACCTGGGAGCAGCAGTTGGATGCTGCCATGTATTCTGCCTCACATGTTGAAATTGCGACTGAAGTCTGCTTCTTGCATTGCCACGACACCAATCTGCCACCTAGAAACTGACATCCTCCAGTTGTTGACTTCCGACTCTGATTGCACCCTCCATAATCAGAATCTGTGTAAGCGACTAGCTCCAAGTCTCCTCCTCTCTGGTACCACAATCCCAGCTTCGGCTTGCCTTTGAGATACCGCAATATCCTCTTCGCACCCTTCAAATGAGATTCTTTTGGGTTTGCCTGAAACCGTGCACAAAGACAAACAGCAAACATTATATCAGGCCTAGAAGCAGTTAAGTACATTAAAGAACCTATAATAGCCCGATATTGGGTTGGGTCCACATCTGCGTCATTGTCTGTCTCAGCACCCAATTTATGGTTGACGCAGATTGGAGTATCGAATGGAGTGCAGTCCTCCATCTTGAAACGTTTGAGCACATCATGGACATACTTGGTATGATGAATGAACATCCCATCCTTCTTCTGATCAACCTGCAATCCTAAAAAGAAAGTTAGTTCACCCATAGCACTCATTTCAAACCTTTTCTTCATGACGGCCTCAAACTCTTGACACATGGAGACTTTTGATGCAGCAAAGATAATGTCATCCACGTAGACTTGTACCAGCAGGAAGTCGCTTCCTTCTCTCTTGACGAACAACGTGCTATCTATCTTCCCTCTTTCAAACCCATTTTCAAGCAAGTAATCTGATAAAGTTGAGTACCAGGCACGAGGTGCCAGATGTAGTCCATACAACGCCTTGCTTAACTTGTACACGTGGTCTGGAAAGTCTGGGTCAGGAAAACCCGGAGGTTGCTCAACATACACAACCTTATCGACTTTACCATTCAGAAACGCACTCTTCACATCTAACTGAAATACCTTCATCTTCTTATAAGCAGCAAATGCCAAAAACAATCTAATGGCTTCCAATCTTGCCACAGGAGCGAACACTTCATTATAATCAATCCCCTCTTGTTGATTAAAACCTTTAACGACTAGCCTCGCCTTGTTTCTTATAATAATCCCTTTCTCATCTCTCTTGCACTTAAAAACCCATTTTGTGCCTAACGCATGCACATTCTTTGGTTTTTCAACCAAAGTCCAAACTTCCATTTTCTTGAATTGAGCCAGCTCTTCTTGCATGGCTTCGACCCACGAACTGTCCTTTAGAGCCATTTGATAATTCTTTGGTTCAATCTGGCTGATAAAGCAGGTGTACAAGCATTCTTTGATTATGCCTGTCTCCTTAATGCTTGTGTAAACACAGGTGTGCTCATTCAAGCTACGTCTTGTTTGTACACCGGAGGACACATCACCAATCACATTCTCCAAAGGGTGATCTTTATGAATTCTCGTGGTCGGAACAGAACCGACATGCAAATTGTCTTCCAAGTTAGAAGAGAGCTCGTCAATGGTTGTTTCTTGCTGAGAGTGAAACGGATTGAAAAATTCTTCTTCAGGAGAGGCAGTAGGGGTATCGATAGCATTTGATGTGGAAGGTTGACATTTATCAAACAGCTGTCTTTGCACTAGATTTTCTTCCTCATCAAGGATCATCTTCGTAGCAACTCTTTCTTCTTCTTCTGCACTATCCAAATACGGTATGTTAAAAGACTTAAAAAGTCTATCATAGTCGAAAAACTCAGCAGGTCCGTTGCTTGGTTTTGGCGGTTTGTAACTTGTGATATCGGTGTTACACACCACCTCAACCTTGCTGGTCGATGTATTAAAGACACGTCTGTTGGGAGTCCCAACAACATAACCGACTAAGATTCCTTCATCGGCTACTTCACCAAATTTAGAATTTGTCTTTAAAATCGAACAAGGGGACCCGAATGGTTCAAGACCACTCAAGTTGGGCTTCCTCCCATGCATAAGCTCATAACACGTTTTATTAAGTCTTTTAACAGTCAAGACTCTATTAAGGATATAGCAGGCTGTAGCAACAGCTTCAGCCCAAAACACCACAGGAAGCTTTGAATCAACCAGCATAGTTCTGGCTTCTTCAATTAACGTTCTATTCTTCCTTTCAGCCACTCCATTCTGTTGCGGAGTATACGGAGCGCTGTACTGGTGTTCAATCCCTTTCTGAAGGCAGAAGATCTCCATCTCAAAATTCTTGAACTCTGTTCCATTGTCACTCCTGATGAACTTAACCCTTTTATCCATAACGTTCTCAACTTTGGTAATCAAATTCTTCACCATCTGAGCCGTTTCATCTTTTGTTTTCAGGAAATATACCCACGAATATCGTGAGTAATCATCAGTGATCACCAAGCAATAAGAAGTACCTCCTAGACTTTTTGCATTCACGGGACCGAAGAGATCCATGTGAAGCAATTCTAGAGTACTGACAATAGAATTGACCTTCTTGGTGTGATGGGATTTCTTGTGCTGCTTTCCCTTCTTGCACGCTAGACATTTGTCTTCAAAGTTAAAACTTTTCAAGGGAACGCCCAGCACAAGTCCATTCTTGACAATGTTGTTCATCTTCCGAAGATGAATGTGCCCCATTCTCCTATGCCACAATTCGGACTCCGATTCGCTCGCTTTTGTCATAAGGCATGATTCTTCCGTGGCCATTTCAGTCGACCTCATATCCATAATATAAGTATTCCTCTCACGTGGAGCCTTCATCACAATCCACTCCTCTGGTATCTGAAAACCAGGATGTAACACAATCGCCTCATTCTTTGTAAAATGTACGGTGTACTCCTTATCACAAATCTGCGACACACTCAGCAGATTGTGCTTCAATTCTTCGACAAAGTTTACTTTTTCTAGAGTCATCTTTCCATTAGACACCGTACCCATTCCTGTAATCTTGCCTCCACTTTCTCCAGCAAAGCTTACTCTCCCTCCTTGAACAGGCTTCAAATCGTGTAACAAGTTTTTGTTACCCGTCATGTGCCGGGAACAGCCGCTATCCACAACCCATAGGTTGTTTGCAGCCCTGTTCAACTGTTCCTGCTCGATAAAAGCAAAAGATTAGAATCTAGGGACCCAAGACCAATTGGTCTTGGATCTATACATCCCGAGCTTTGGCTTTCCAAAGTTAGTATCTGGATAATTCCTGTAAGTCCTATTAGGATACCTCCTTGTAGATTGATTGTGAGGCCTTCCAAACCTTTGTGAATAAAAAGAATTATAGCTTGTGGTTTGGTTATTAGCAGTGTAAAACTGAGATTTGTTTATATGAAAACCTGAATTAGTCACATTTCTGAATTTTGAATGGTTTTCATTTTTACCAGTATTATTATTATCATTAGGTTTATTCTCAGTTTTAGTAGGCCTCACACCTCTGAATCTCTGCTTCAGAGGGCAATCTGCAACTAGGTGCCCTAATTGATTACACCTAAAACAACACCTATGTTCAACCTTTTTATCAACAGGTGTTTTAGATGTCGAGGCTTTATTACCGCCCGTTTGTCTCATATAAGGTGGGACATACGGGTTTAGCGGAGAACTCTTTTTAGTTGTTTTATCTTTCTCTCCACCATTTGGCAATACCGCCTCCTCTTTTGCCTTACCAGGCTCGGATGACTTATCCAAACTTGATGAGACTGGACTCGGATCAGAAATTTTAACATTTGAAACAGGCGGACTTGTTTCGCCTCTACTAACATCTGGTTCTTTACTAGTTACCTTAATTGGAACTGTCTGAACAACCTCAAAGTCAACAGATTTCTGATTACTAGGATTAAAAGTGTAGTTGTGATTATACGGTGGTGGAACCTCATGATAACCAATTCCTCCCCTCTTAACTGAGGAACCTTGATCACTAACAAGGTGATCAAGAATAGCAGAGGAATTTCTAAACTGCTCAAGTTTTCTATTCAGTTCCACCACTTTCACCTGGTGATCAGCAATCTGTTTTTCTCTTTCAGCTATTAGTTTGGTTTTTTCTTCCAAAACTTCATAGCTTAGATCAATCACTTGTATTTTTTCAGCAAGTTTTGCTTTTAGACTTTTAATATCTTTTTCACAAGCTTTTATTTTAACTTTATAGCTATTTTCTCTTGCTTTTGAAAATGATGATCTTCTTTTAGAGTTTTACACTCAGCATCCAGACTAACATACTGATCAGTTATAGTTGCTAATTGCTCAGACAAGTTTTCACATTTAGAACAAGTAGGTTTAGAACATACCTCGGAGAGCTGGTCTTTAACATCTGCCATTAACGCTTGATCTTCCCGAGTAGCTTTCTCACTTCCTTCAGTTTCAACCTTCGCCAAATTGGCCTGTTCGAAAGTTTCTTCAGAATGCAGGTTCCAGTTGTATTCACCATCTTCTCTGGAAATCATGGCACTATAATCTTTAGAACCCCCACTTTGCTGTGTAGACCTGCCCTGACTTCGTTCTACACGCTCATTCCTGCATTCCTTTGCAAAGTGACCGTTTTGCTGACAATTGTAGCATCTTACCTTCGTCTTGTCAAACCCTGGCCTTCCACCGACAAACTTTCTTCCGGTCTTTCTCATAAACCTTTTCACTCTTCTCACGATCATAGCCATCTGCCATTGCAGATCCATTTCTTCCAGATCATCAGCATCAATCTGGTCATGGTCTTCATCCAACATAGCTGGATCAACAATCTTCCCCTGAATGTAGTTCTCATAGGAAGCAATAAAAGAAGCATAGAGAGCAAACTGCTCTTCAGCATATTTGACACTCATAGGCATCTTAGAGTAGTTGTTGCTAGGAATACTTGGAGAGCAACTACTCTTGCTTGCTTGCGGTTTAGAACCACTAGATCCACCTGCTACAAAGCAAACATCACCATTCGTGTTGACTGACACATGCCCCTCATGTGATGAGTTGGCGCCCGACTCTCCCTTCGAGTAGTAGGCAGCTGATTCAGTCTTCGAACCTGAACTAGAGTTGACTTTAGCACCATACATACCTGGATCTTGAACCTGATCCGTAGGTGTCTCCTTTCTAACCATGTTAAGCTCAAAGGTTCGGAGCTTGTTGACTGCCGTTTCCAGATCATATTGGGGAAAGTCTTTGTCTTCCCTCATCAGTACCGTGTACATCTCCCATTTTGGTGGGAGAGCATCAAGAAGCTTCTCAACTATCTCTTCTTCTCGGTAAGAAATTGAATAGTTGCTCAGTTCAGTCATTAGATGATAATATCGGGTGATGATATCATCTAGAGATTCATTCTTCAAATACTTGAAGACTGAGAACTGGGTTTTGAGCAATTTGATCTTCGAAGCACGGATTCCCACATTTCCTTCAAACCGGTTCTCAAGAGCTTCCCAAAGCTCTCTTGCTGTCTTTTACTTTCTAAAAGTATGAAGGATCTCTTGTGGAAGAGCCATAGTGATAGCAGCATGAGCCTTGCTCTCGGCCTCATACATCTTTTTCTCTTCATCTTCCATTTTGCTGTACTTCTTGATCTGATCACGACCTTCGTACTCCATAGTTGGTGGAATATAACCATCCTGGATGCATACCCACATTTTCGCATCCTGGTACTTGACATATTGTTCGAACCGATCCTTCCATGCAACGAAATCAGTTCCCTTCAGCAACCTTGGTGCTTTTGTAGCTGAGCCTGCTTCTACTTCCATCTTTACTAACTCGGAGATGTTAATTGATGACATCTTTCTCGAAAACTAAGAAACCCGAAAAATCAAATTTTTTTTTTTTTTTTTTTTTGAAAAATACTGTAGGCGAAGTTACGGATAACTTCGCTTAAGTCTTAACTTCGCTGAAGAACTTCGCTGATCCTTAACTTCGCTTGAGGTAAGCGAACTTAGGAGGTAGGCGGAGTTGTAGATAACTTCGCTTGAGTTAGGCGAACTTGAGAAGGTAGGCGAAGTTGTGGATAACTTCGCTTAACCTTATATCTTCGCCGAAACCCTACGAACAGTGACGGCAACTTCGCCTGATGAACACCAAGTTTCTGCAGATCTGGAATCTGGATTTTTCGAGGTTTTTGACGGTGTAAAGGTTGTATACGATGGTAGGAGGTAAGAATGACACAAAAACACAGAAAACACGTCCCGCGAATAGTCGAAACGGGACGATTTCTACACCCGCGTGAATATCCCGAACCACACAATCGAGCAAATGCTCTGATACCAATTGTAGGTTTCCTGGACGGATCTGCACGGGATATCTCAATGTACACAGGTGCGGAATCCCTGCGTAGGTCGTTACGAGTGTAGAACACGAATCAAACAAACACACGATACGTATAAACGAACACACGTTATATTATAACCGAACACGTGATATAATCACTGAATACACGTCTCTCGACTCACTGAACAACTCGATAAACAACTCGATCAAATAAAACGATTTACTTAAACACACCGTAACCTAGGAATATATATACACGACAACTTCGCCTGGCATGTTCAGGCGAAGTTGTCCATAACTTCGCTTGACTAACAAGTTCGCCTAAACAGCGAACTTGTTAGTAACTTCGCTTAAGACATATAAAACATAATTAATCATTACAGACTCGATTACAGACACACTACTATGAACTACTGACATTATGCACCAACAGATACCAAATCTAGTAATAATATTTCTTTTAATGAAGGATATCACCTCTTTTTCGCGGACTTGAAAAAAAGCTTCTGCTTCTATCCACTTTGAAAAGTAATAAGTCATTGCAAGCATGAATACTTTTCCTCCTGGCGCTTTAGGTAGCTTACCTACGATATCCATGCCCCACTTCATGAAAGGCCATGATGAGGATATAGGATAAATAGGCTCTGCTGGCTAATGCAGAATATTGCCATGTCTTTTACATGAATCACACTTCTTTGAGTATTCCATATCATCATTCTTCATTGTTAGCCAGAAGTATCCAGTCCTAAGTATCTTGGAGAATAATGCTCTCCCCCTGTGTAGTTTCCGCATTCCGCTTCATGGAAGTCTTGAAGTACCTCTTGTATTTCAGGATCCTCAATGCATCTCAAATAGGGACCTGCAAGAGATTTTCTATACACAATATCTTGTAAAATAATGAATTGTGATACCTTTAATCTGAAAGCTTTAGTATTTTCCCCTGTAGGGATCTCTCCATCTTGTAGGAATTTTTTGATTAGAAGGATCCAAGATCCTACTTTTGAAAAGGATGGAGGATCCGTATGTTCTCCTGTGCAATCCACTGTTATCTTCACGGATTCTTGTTCTCCAATTGCCGGAGACAATATATGAATGATGGGTATCTTTACATCATCTGGGATTTTCAACGATGTAACATCAGGTAAATTTCGGGCCAAAAATGTAAATTTCCAAAGTCAAGGGACCAATTCTGCCAATTTCCAAACTCCAAGGACTAAAATGTAAATTCTGATTTTTCTGACTTATCGCGATACGCGATAGGGTCAGAGGAGACACCCATCGCGTACCGCGATGGGGTTGTCTGACACAAGGGACACGTGTACCACGTGGCACACGGTGGAACGTCTGTCGCCACGTGGCAACACGTCTGCCACGTGTCACCGCGTGCCGCCACGTGGCGCGGTTCCTGCCACGTGTCGCCACGTGGCAGGTCTACGCAGTGACTCAGCTAACCTATATCGCGTATCGCGATAGGTTAGCCAAGGAGCCCATCGCGTAGCGCGATGGGATCCAATTTCAAGTCTATAAATAGCGAGGTTCGGCTCTTCCCATTTGCACACCAAAAATCACACATATACTCTCTCACTACTTTCTCTCTAAACCTCGTAAAGCGTGTCCTTGAACCACCTCGATAAACGTACCCCGAAACCTCGATAAACGTGCTATTCCCCCAACAATATTCCAATCAAGATGGAGGTATTGTCCCGACGATTACCTCGAAGTGCGTGCCGAAGAGAGTGTTGGTGTCTCGAAAAGCGTGTCAAGTGAAGAGAAAGAGTTTGCAAGGAATGAGTGTTGATTGAGCGGCGTTGAAGTGCTGCCCAAGTGTCTAGGGTATTTCTAAGCCAAGCAAGGTAGGTATAATGTCCGATCAAAATAATAATAAATTATTATAAGGGCTTAATACCCTAAGTCGAAATTATTCTCGATAAACAAAGAAAGAAATAACAAAGAAAATAAAGAAAGAGAAATAAAATATATATATATATGAGTATATATATGTATATAAATATTCTTTGTTATGAAATATATTATTTAAGTGTAATGAGTATACTTAAATAATAAAGAAAGAAAAATACGTTTCTTAATGAAGAAGAAACGTCGGGTTTTATAAATAAACTAAAGGTTTATTAATATTACGTTTCAACTAAAGGTTTTAAAGTAAAAAGAGATTATGAACTAAAGGTTCATCGAGATAAATAAGACTAAAGGTCTTAAGCCGGATCGTGTATCCGACTAACAAAGGTTATACTCGTACTATATGTTAGGGCACGGAAATTTGACACTGTGGATACGTTATCCTGACATATGTTCTTGGATCAGTTATATTTAGACAGATCCTGTCAGGATCAGTGGTCCTCGGTACTTGGTATTATTAACAATTGTTTCTTGTGTGTAGGTTGTTATTTAATAAGTATAACGGCTCCAAGACTTATTCCACTGGATATCTCGCTATTAGACTTGTCAAACACGTGGTCAAATGGCTGTAACACGTTTAGTGAGAGAAGTGGCGGATTTATAGGACTTCTTGTTGTGTCACAAATAACTGAGTACTGAGGATATGTTATTCTTGAAGATATGTCTGGATCAATTATCCTTCTGAAGAGTTCCAGAGCTATGTCAGGATTATGGATCCTCGGTATTTGATGCTGTTAACGGTTGTTTCTTATATGAAGGCTGATATTTATCAAGTGTAACGGCTCAAGGATTTGGTCTGCCTAAAATTATGCTACAAGGCACCTCCAGCGTGGTGAATAGTGAAGACTAAACTAGTGGGAGTAGTGCCATAAAAATAGGAGTTAGTTAGCCTTTATTTTCTATTTATATTGAGATTATGATCAAAGTTAGGTCATTACACACCCATTAGCTGCAGACATTTCCCAATACTCTGTCAAGAACTCTCCATTCATACACACACACACTTAGATATTCTTTGTAATCTTTGATCATATCTCCACCTTTGTAACCCGATTTTCACCATTAATAAACTTGACGGTGATAGTTTTCACCGTCCGGGGGTTTTTTGTGCCGGAGATTACTATAATCACGTACTATCCGACCAAGGTTACCTCGTTGATCCTTGACCAAAGTGATTCGACCAAAGATTATCTTGTTAATCTTTGACCGAAGTCATTTTATCAAAGATTGCCTTGTTAAGTTTTGACCGAAGTAAGATTATCGTAAATAAGGGCTTTTTCCGTCGTGATCAAATCACGGTGTTCATCTCTATTTCGTGCATATAATCGTTGTTATCATTTTAGCACTAAACCTCACATAACAGATTTGGATACATTATCCTTAGCAGATTTTTGTCCAAAACAATTTGGCGCCCACTGTGGGGCAATTGGTGCTATAATCCACATTACTCCTATCAGTTCTCATTTTTTCATACCCTATACACTTGAAATGGCCTCTCAATCCACCTCTGCATCGTCAACTATGCCGTCTTCGGTTTCTCTCTCCTCAAGGACCTTGCCACTGATGCCTTCGCCAATCACGGGAGCACCAAAGGATGCTACTTCTGGGAGCAAGACACAAATACCAGTCTTCCAGAGCTCGAGAACAACCGCTGCTACTTCGGCGGTAAACTCCAACAATGACGTTTCCTCTATGTTTTTGCAGGTGAAAGCATATATGGAACAACATAACAAGACCAAACAAAGAATCCTGCGTGAGATCGAAGACATCAAAAAATCTAAGAGGCCAGCAGAGGATTTCACCCCCCCCCCCTGATGCCTAGGATGCTGGATTTCACCAGTCCATGGTCCCTAGCTCAGTTCCCGCAAGGATCACCCATCCTTCAACAGGGATCCATGGGTCCTCAGACTCAAGGATCCTCAACCTTTCAGCAAGGATCATCTATCCTTCACCATGGGTCCATGGGTCAACCAGCTCAAGGACCCTTAACTTTTCAGCAAGGATCATCTATCCTTCAACAGAGGTCCATGGGTCAACAGACTCAAGGATTCTCGTTGGTTCAGCAAGGATCATCTATCCTTCAACAGAGGTCCATGGGTCAACAGACTCAAGGATTCTCGTTGGTTCAGCAAGGATCATCTATCCTCCAACAAGGGCCCATGGGTCAGCAAGCTCAGGGATCCTCATTCTTCCCGCAAGGATCCTCCATCCTTCAGCAGGGATCCATGGGTCAACAGACTCAAGAACACTCAATCTTCCACCCAGGATCATCTATACTAGATCCGAGGTCCATGGGTCAGCAGATTCAAGGATCCTCGATCTTTCAGCAAGGACCTTCAGTCCTTAATCCAGGATCAATGGGTCAGCAGGTTCAAGGATCCTCCATGTTCCATAGAGAGTCATCAATCCTTTAACAAAGGTCCTCTGGGGTGTGTCCAATAAGGATCCTACAACTCCCAGCCTCAAGGATCCTTCTACCGGGATCAAGGATCTTTAGGAGTCCAACGTCAACGATCTTCTGAAATCCATGAAGGAGATATAATCACCATTCAAACCATAGCTTCTGATGGACCAACTCCTGTAGCAGACGTTTGTTACATCAGCCACTCTTCTGGAATCCCGACTTTCACGCAACAAAGTGGTAACTTGTATGATCCTATATTCTTAGATGCTAACCGTGGTTCCATGCAGGATGCAGGTATCAACCAAGCTATGGCTAAGGAACTACAGAAACTCAAGGATATGTTATCCAGTGTACCAAGGGTGATCCGTCCAATTCTTGAGATACCAGAAGGAAGCCACAAACTATCCAGATTTGCTCCACCAACCTGTGACGCGGAGATCCCAAAACGCTTTCGAACCCCCAACATGAAAGTGTATGATGGTACCACTGATCCTGAAGAGCATGTAGCCCAATACAGGGAAAGGTTGGAGATCAATCCAATTCTTGAGAGACTCAAGGAGGCTTGTCTGTGCAATGGTTTCGGATCCACACTAACAGGATCTGCATTGAAATGGCTGCTAAGTCTTCCTCCCTTTTCTGTTTTTTCTTTCTCACATTTAGTTAACTTGTTCAACAGCCAATTTTCTTATAGTAGGAAATTTAAGAAGTTAACTAGTGACTTATATATGTTAGGCCATGATTTTTATACTGAGGATCCTTTATCCTTAACTGTCTTATGGATAGTTTATCCTTGAAATATATGTCAGGATATAAAGGATCAACGATCCTCGGTATTGTTTGTTTACTAATGATTGCATTTAGTATGGTGATGTTTTAGACAGGTGTATCAACTTGGAGACGCATTTTCATCAATTATCCACATGGAACACCCTATAGCTAGAACATGGATATAGGATCCTAATTCAACACAACTGGTTATGGACGAACTCTCTAGAAGATCGAAGTTTAAATATCACCAACGGCTGTGTGACTCATTCTTCCGCTTATCTCGCTACTGAACGACTATATGCACGTGGTCAAAGTCATGGAGCGGCTAGTGGAGGACTTCCGTGTAATTAGGAGATATTGCTATTATTGTTATATTATTTAAACGGGTAATGATCGAAGAGGAAGGACACTTGTATTCTCACACACACTAGAGCAGATTCAATAATTCTCTCTATACACTAGCTTACATTGTAATTTCGATCATATACTCCACAAACATTTGTAACCACTTTTCGTTGATTAATAAACTTGACGGTGATAGTTTTCACCGTCCAGGGTTTTTTTGTGCCGGAGACCGAGATAACCATATACTCGTAGACCAAAAGTTATCTTGTTGATTATTGACTAAGATACTTCGACCAAAGATTATCCTATTAATCCTTGACCGGAGCTATTTTACCAACGAATACCTCGATAAGTTTTGACCAAAGTAAAACTATCTTTGTTAAGGGCTTTTTCCCTCGTGATCAAATCATCGTGTTCATCAATATCACGCTCATACATTAGTCATTATTGTGTTAGCACCTTACCTCATATTTACAAATTTGGATACTTGATCCTTAGCAGATTTTTGTCCAAAACAATATAGAGTTGTCCAACCCAATGATGAATCCCTTAGGGATTTTATCACGAGGTTTGGTAGGGAGGCCCTAGAAATCCCTAATCTTGACATGGCCACGGCTATAGAAGCCTTCAAGATGGGACTAAATAGGGGCTCCCCCTTTTATGATGATCTTGTGATGACTCCTTGCAGGTCTTTAGATGAAGTCAGAAACAGGGCACTCGGATTCATAAGACTAGAGGATGATAAAAGGATCTAGGAAAGATTGGGTACTTCAACTAAATAGGAGTCACCTGGTAAGAAATCAAGGATCCAGGATCCTGAAGAAGCCCCTTAGAAAGCAGCAGCACCACCACCAAAAACACACGTGATCAACTTCGTCTCCAGAGGCGCATATATATTTCGAAGTTCCTCTCCGACAGCCAGACCCTCGTTGAGAAGACCGAATTGAATAATGGGGGAAGACCGCTTATCCCCACTACATCAATAGCTAATAAAAGAATCTTCTTTGAGCAAGACGATAGTATAAGGATCCATGATCCTCATCGAGATGCTTGCATGATCAATTTCATTTCTGGAGGGTCAGACATATGCAGCACTTCTTTCTCTGCAGCTAAGAGGCTAGCCAAGTAAATAAAATTGGATGGCAGGGACCAACCGGTTATATTCACCTCTCTAACCACTGACAAAAGAATCTTTTTTGATGAAGAAGACAAATCAAGCATCTAGGATCCTCACCGTGATGGTTTGATTATTATTTTATTTATAGCTAACCATTATGTTCGCAGGATCCTAGTTGACGGTGGTAGCTCGGTCAATATCATTCAACATGATGTACTTCAGAAGATGAATATACCAGATCCAGACACCATCCCAAGAACATTGGTGCTAGTTGGTTTTAGTGGAAAAACCAAGAAAACATTGGGGGACATCAACCTCCCGATATACATCGAAGGGTTAAATTCTTATCAAAGATTTTGTGTAATTGATAACCTTTCTTGTTGCAATGTTATTTTAGGCAGGCCTTGGCTACATGGAATGAAAGCAGTGGCTTCTACATACCATCAGCGCATCAAGCTTCGTAACCCTTGGGGAGTAGTAAGGATAGACGGTGATCAGGTGGAAGCCAAGAACTACTATTCTTCGTCAATGAAGCCGACAACCAAGCAGACTGTGGCATAGCAACCTCAGCAACATCCTAGGGACGTTCTGGAAGCTCGGGAGAAAGACGTTAAAGAAGTATCCTTCGATCCTGAGGATCCAGACATAAAGGTGTTCCTAGGATCCAGTATCCCCAGCAATATTGAGGAGGATTTGATATCCTTCTTAGGGCGAAGGAAATCTACCTTTGCCTTTAAGCATTCAGACATGACAGGGGCAACATATCAAAGACTGGTCAATATGATGTTCAAAAACCAGTTAGGCAAGACCATGGAAGTTTGAATGGACTCAAAAGCATGAGTATGCGCTGAAGGCTCTTAAGGATTATCTATCCTCAGCACCAGCCTTGATGAAGCCAATTTATGGTGAGCCGTTGTCTCTATACTTAGACGTTTCAGGTAATGCAGTCACTGCTGTTCTGGCCAAGGATCATGAAGGTCCACAGCATCCGGTATATTATGTAAGTAAAAGCCTCTTAGACGCAGAGGTCAGGTATTCTCACATTGAGAAATTAATTCTTGCTTTGATTATTGCCTCAACCAAGTTGAGACATTATTTTTAAACACCATACTATTATTTTGAGAACTAACTATTCTATTAAGGATGTGCTTAGAAAGATCGAGTTGTCAGGAAGGATGGCCAAGTGGGTTGTGAAGTTGAGTGCATATGGCATTCAGTATGAGCCTAAAATAACCATTAAGTCACGAGAGCTTGCAGACTTTGTGGCTGATTTCAGTAGTGACATGCAGAAGGAAGCTGATTTGGAAGTTCAACAACTAGAAGAAACAAAGGATCCTTGGACCCTCTTAACAGATGGAGCATCCAACGTAAGAGGAACATGATTAGGTATCCTACTGAAATCGCCACAGGGGGACATAATATCCCATTCCATTGCATATGCATTCCAAGCCACCAACAATGAGGCAGAATACGAAGCACTTATCGCAGGTTAACTTTTAGCCAAACAAATGAGGATCAGGTATCTTCAAGTTTATATAGACTCTTTACTTATAACTAATCGCTTTAACGGTTCTTACACCATAAAAGGTGAGAATATGGTCAAATATTTAGAATTTGTGAAGGAATTAGCAAAATCCTTCGAGTTGTTTAGTATATTACAGGTACCTAGAGAAGAAAATGCTGGGGCAGATGCCTTAGCAAAATTAGCATCATCGTTGAAGATCCCGGATGATGTAAAGATACCTATCATTCACATATTGTCTCCGGAAATTGGAGAACAGAAAGCTATGGAAGTAACTACGGAATGCACAGAGGAACCTAAGGATCCCCCATCCTTACTAAAAGCAAGATCTTGGATCCTCCCAATCAGGAAATTCCAGCAGGATGGAGAAATTCCTACGGGAGAAAATCCTAAAGCTTTCAGATTAAAGGTATCACAATTCATTATTTTACAAGATATTGTATATAGAAAATCTCTTGCAGGTCCCTATTTGAGATGCATCGAGGATCTTGAAATACAAGAGGTACTCCAAGACTTCCACAAAGGTGACTGCGGCAACCACACAGGGGGAAAAGCATTATTCTTCATGATACTTAGGACTGGATCCTTCTGGCCAACAATGAAGAAGGATGCAATGGAATACTCAGAGAAATGTGATGCTTGCCAAAGACACGCGAACATCCTTCATCAGCCAGCGGAGCCTCTATATCCTATATCCTCCTCATGGCCTTTCATGAAATGGGGTATGGATATTATAGGCAAGCTACCAAAAGCACTAGGTGGAAAGGTCTTTATGCTTGCTATGACTGACTACTTCTCCAAATGGATTGAGGCAGAATCATTTGTACAGGTCCGAGAAAGGGAAGTAATATCTTTTATTAAACGAAATATTATAACTAGATTTGGTATTCCTGTTGAAATTGTTTGTGACAATGGTTCCTAGTTTTTCGGGAATAGAACCACTAACTTTTGTGACATTTGGGGCATCAAAATGATTACTTCCACTCCCGTTCATCCTCAAGCCAATGGTCAAGCAGAGTCTAGCAACAAGATCATCATCAACAATCTAAAGAAGAAACTAGGATCCAAGAAGGGAAAATGGGCTGAAGAACTTCCTTATGTTCTTTGGGCAGACATGACTACACCCAAAAATGCAACAGGCCAGACACCCTTCTCTTTGGTGTTTGGATCAGAAGCTGTGATCCCTACAGAAATGGTGGTTCCTACTGTCAGAACGAGCATCCGTGATCCTGAAGCCAATGAAGAAATCCTTCTGGAAGACTTGGATACTATAGAAGAACTCAGAGACCTATCAAAGATCAGAATGGCAGCTTATCAACAAAGGGTAGCTGGGGCATACAACAAAAATATCAGAATCAGAAGATTTCAAGAAGGAGATCTAGTGTTAAGGAAAGCCTTCCAAAACACAACAAATCCAGCTGATGGGAAGCTAGCGCCCAAATGGGAAGGACCTTATCAGATTGAGTCGGAAGCAGGAAAGGGGGCAAATCATTTGCTCACAATGGAAGGCATCAGATTACCAAAAGCATGGAATGCTATCCATCTCAAGAAATATTTTTTTCTAGTCAAGATCTAGTATCCTTCGAAAATCAAGCATCCATCTAGGATCAAGGATCCTAAAATTGGTAATATCTATCTGATCACTAAGTCATTTCATATTCTTGTTATTTTAAGGATAATGTATTCTTAATATTTATCTTTTCCAAGTTTTTAAGTAACAATGCAGATTTCAATAAGAGGTTCAATGTCTAAGAGGTTGGCCACCTCTCCTTTACATTTAAGGTACTATACTATTTCCCTTGGCCTTGCCCACGATTGGGTATGACTCCCGATGGTCATATCCCCTACGGTTTAAAGGTTTTCACCTTTCTCACGATCGCCAGTTGCGCACACTATCCGATGTATAGTCCGGGGCAGCTGGACCAGTACACGCTTAGTGGCTGACAATTTCGTTGTCTTCGGCTATATGGAGGATCCTACGATTTGTGGTAGACGTACCATACCACCAGTTTATAACGTTTTCACGTTATCTCACGTTTGGGCTAAATCCCGGTTTGGGCGAGTCCCCAGTTAACATCCGTATCTTTGGGACAGTCCCCAGTTTGGGTTTGTCCCCAGTTTTTAGGCTTGTCCCAAGTTTAACACCAGTTCACGGGCTTGTCCCCAGATTACACGGGCTTGTCCCCATATTACACGGGCTTGTCCTCAGGTGCACGGGCTTGTCCCCAGTTTATTTTATGGGCTTGTCCCCAGTTTGTTGGGTTTGTCCCCAGTTTATTTTATGGGCTTGTCCCCAGCTTAATGGGTTTAATCCCAGATAATATCATAAGTTATTTGCATCAGGTATCATAAATTAGATTCTGATGATCAAAATTCTAAGGATCCCGAATCCTAAAGCTATTCTTCAAGGATCACTGAGAGTTCAATACTTATGGTAACTTAGGTCTATCTAGACCTTCTGGTATGATCTCTGTTAATTAACTTATGTATCGTATTGGTTGCGATAAATTTGGATATTTCAGTTTAGAGGATTATTCCCTTAAAATTGTTTTATTACTAAAGATTTTTACCTATTTTAAGGATACTTTATCCTAAAATTTGTCCTTCAAGGAAATACTATTATAAAACTTTTATCAACTTTTAAGGATATTTTATCCTACTAATTATTCTTTAAGGATATTCTATCCTAAGCAATTTTCATAAGGATCTTTTATCCTAAAAAAATTTTTACTAAAGAATATTTCTCAAAACTTTCAACAAGTCTAAAGCTATATCAGACAAACTTTCAAAATAACAGACAATCAACATATAGTTAAAAGATACTATTTATTAAACTTACTTGCAATTACCAAAAATCTTAACCCGGATTTCACCATCCGAAAGATGGAACATCTACCCGGGTTAAACAAGTATTACTAGCTATTCATGATTTGCAGGAAGAATAGGAGGTTTCGGATATATAGCTTGAAGAGAAGTTCTCATGGAAACTCTATAGATATATGATAATTATATCTAGCTTGTCAAATCTCATCCGTTTTTGCAGGAAGTCTGAATTCAAAGGCAAAATGACAGCTGTGATCTTATCACAACCGCCATTTTGGGGGCAATTGATAGGGCACGGAAATTTGATACTGTGGATACGTTATCCTGACATATGTTCTTGGATCAGTTATCCTTAGACAGATCCTGTCAGGATCAGTGATCCTCAGTACTTGGTATTATTAACAATTGTTTCTTGTGTGCAGGTTGTTATTTAATAAGTAAAACGGCTCCAAGACTTATTCCACTGGATATCTCGCTATTGGACTTGTCAAACACGTGGTCAAATGGCTGTAACACGTTTAGTGGGAGAAGTGGTGGATTTATAGGACTTCTTCTTGTGTCACAAATAACTGAGTACTGAGGATATGTTATTCTTGAAGACATGTATGGATCAATTATCCTTCTGAAGAGTTCCAGAGCTATGTCAGGATCATGGATCCACGGTATTTGATGTTGTTAACGGTTGTCTCTTATATGAAGGCTGATATTTATCAAGTGTAACGGCTCAAGGATGTGGTCTATCTAAAATTATGCTACAAGGCACCTCCAGCACGTGGTCAATAGTGAAGACTAAGCTAGTGGGAGTAGTTCCATAAAAGTAGGAGTTAGTTAGCCTTTATTTTCTATTTATATTGAGATTATGATCAAAGTTAGGTCATTACACACCCATTAGCTGCAGACATTTCCCAATACTCTGTCAAGAACTCTTCATTCATACATACACACACTTAGATATTCTTTGTAATATTTGATCATATCTCCACCTTTGTAACCCGATTTTCACCATTAATAAACTTGACGGTGATAGTTTTCACCGCCCAGGGGTTTTTTGTGCCGGAGATTACTATAATCACGTACTATCCGACCAAAGGTTACCTCGTTGATCCTTGACCAAAGTGATTCGACCAAAGATTATTTTGTTAATCCTTAACCGAAGTCATTTTATCAAAGATTGCCTTGTTAAGTTTTGACCGAAGTAAGATTATCGTAATTAAGGGCTTTTTCCCTCGTGATCAAATCACGGTGTTCATCTCTATTTCGTTCATATAATCGTTGTTATCATTTTAGCACTAAACCTCACATAACAGATTTGGATACATTATCCTTAGCATATTTTTGTTCAAAACACTATAGGTGCGAGATAGCAAGGAAAGACTCAACGGACGGTGTTGGAAGCCGATCACAATTAAAAGGTGAATACGCCCCACTTTTACAAACTTGTTTTCAAACAAACAAACGTGTTATGTGTAAAACTTTACATGAGGCTACGTGTCTCTAAAAACATTGTAAATAAGAGTATAAACCTAGCCCTCAGGCTGTGGTATACGTTTGTCTGGATCCTTACATATGTGGTATGCTGTGGGCACATCGCACCACGCCTGGTCACAAACTCCAGCCACGATGGGCCGAACCAAAGTATGTTCGAGTGAGAATGACCTTGTGTATATTTATGGCACCTAAGTACGTCGAAACGTTGCGGTGTTTTGCTAAGGTGACCTAGTGTAGAGACTCGAGTTTATAATGATTGTTTAACTTGATTATTCCTAAGCCAAGATGGGTCGAGGCTTACGTGGTCTCGAGAGGTAGTTAAGTAAAGAAAATATTTTAGCGTCAGCATATTCACCAGCATTCGTTGCTGACGTATTTTATAACATTTTGCACGTAATCAAGAATAAAGCTTGAGAAGATGAAGAAGCTCAAGAATCCGATGGCTCGGATAATTTTGTTTAAATATTGAAATATAAACTATTTTGTAAAACATATAAACAAGTAAATACTAAACGAGACTTTCGTCTCGTTCTTTTGTAATGTAAATATTTATAATATCGATCCTTATTGTTAGGGAACGGAAATTTGACTCTGTGGATACGTTATCCTGACATATATTCTAGGATCAGTTATCCTTAGACAGATCCTGTCAGGATCAAGGATCCTCAATAGTTGGTATTACTAACGATTGTTTCTCATGTGTAGGTTAATAATTGATAGGTATAACGGATATAGGACGTGGTCTACCTAATATTTCGCTACAAGGCACCTGCAGCACGTGATCAAATGGCTGTAACACATTTAGTGGGGATAATGGCGGATTTATAGGACTTCTTGTTGACTCACAAATAGCTGAGTACTGAGGATATGTTATCCTTGAAGACATGTCTGGATCAATTATCCTTTTGAAGAGTTCCCGAGCTATGTATAATGGCTGTATGACCAAGTCTGCCTAAACTTTCGCTACAAGACTCCTTTATGCACGTGGTCAAAGATATGGAGTGGCTAGTGGAGGAGTTGCGGATTTTTAGGACCTGTTTGTTAGTTAGTTATTAATTATTTTCTTTATATACTGGGATTATGATCGATTAGGAGATTCATTCATCACTGTATACACACACTCTCAGAGCAGAACCAAACACTCTCTATAAACATTAGAAATTCTTGTAACATCGATCTAATTTCCAAACCATTGTAACCCTTTTCGTCATTAATATACTTGATGGTGATAGTTTTCACCGTCCGGGGGGTTTTTTGTGCCGGAGATCACGATAATTACATACTCATCAACCAAAGGTACCTTGTTGACTAAAGTAATTTGACCAAATATTATCTTATTAATCCTTGACCGAAGTTATTTTACCAAAGATTACCTTGATAAGTTTTGACCGAAGTAAGACTATCTTGGTTAAGGGCTTTTTCCCTCGTGATCAAACCATTGTGTTCACCAATATTACGCTTATACACTTGTCGTTATCGTATTAGCACCTTACCTCACATAGTAGATTTGGATACTTGATCCTTAGCAGATTTTTGTCCAAAACAATTTGGCGCCCACCGTGGGGCAATTGGTGCTATAATCCAAATTACTCCTATCAATTTTTGATTTTTTCATACCCATATTACTATCAATGGCCTCTCAATCAACCTCTGCTTCGTCAACCATGCCATCATCGGTTCCTCTCTCATCAAGGACTTTGCCACCAATGCCTCCGCCAATCACGGGAGCACAACGACCAGCTGCTGCTGGAAACAAGACTCAGCTACCAGTCTTCCAAAGCTCAAAAACCGCTAATGCCGCGCCGGTGGTTAATACTAACAATGATGTTTCATCTATGTTTTCGCAGGTTAAAGCATATATGGAGCAGCAGAACAAGACCAACCAGAGGATCCTTCGTGAGATAGAAGATCTTAAGAAGACTAAGAGGCCAGCGAAGGATCACACTCCTCTGATGCCCAGGATGCTGGATTTCACTAGTCCAGGATCCATGGCTCAGTTCTCGCAAGGATCATCTATCCTCCAACAGGGGTCCATGGGTCCACAGGCTCAAGGATCCTCACTGTTTCAGCCAGGATCATCTATCCTTCAGCAGGGGTCCATGGGTCCACAGGCTCAAGGATCCTCAGCCTTCCAGCAAGGATCATCCATCCTTCACCACGGGTCCAGGGTCAACCACCTCAAGGACCCTCAACTTTTCAGCAAGGATCATTTATCCTTCAACAGAGGTCCATGGGTCAAAAGATTCAAGGATTCTCGTTGGTTCAGCCAGGATCATCTATCCTCCAACAAGGGTTCATGGGTCAGCAAACTCAGGGATTCTCATTCTTCCCACAAGGATCCATGGGTTAGCAAGCTCAGGGATCCTCATTCTTCCTGCAAGGATCCTCTATCCTTCAGCAGGGATCCGTGGGTCAACAGACTCAAGAACACTCGATCTTCCAACCAGGATTATCTATCCTAGATCCAAGGTCCATGGGTAAGTAGATTCAAGGATCCTCGATCTTTCAGCAAGGACCTTCAGTCCTTAATCCAGGATCGATGGGTCAGCAGGTTCAAGGATCCTTCATGTTCCAGAGAGGGTCATCAATCCTTCAATAAGGGTCCTCTGGGGTGTATCACCAAGGATCCTACAACTCTCAGCCTCATGGATCCTTCTACCAGGGCCAAGGATCCTTAGGAGTTCAACACCAACGATCTTCTGAAATCCATGAAAGAGATATAATCCCCATGCAGACCATAGCTTCTGGTGGACCAACTCCTGTAGCAGACGCTTGTTACATCAGCCACTCTTCTGGAATGTCGACTTTCACGCAAAAAAGAGGTAACTTGTATGATCCTATATCCTTAGATGCTAACCGTGGTTCCATGCAGGATGCAGGTATCAACCAGGCTATGGCTAAGGAACTACAGAAACTCAAGGATATGATATCCAGCGTACCATGGGTGATCCGTCCAATTCCTGAGATACCAGAAGGAAGCCACAAACTGTCGATATTTGCTCCACCAATATGTGACGCGGAGATCCCAAAACGCTTTCGAACCCCCAACATGAAAGTGTACGATGGTACCACTGATCCTGAAGAGCATGTAGCCCAATACAGGTAAAGAATGGAGATCAATCCAATTCCCACGAGACTCAAGGAGGCTTCTCTGTGCAAGGGTTTCGGATCCATACTAACAGGATCTGCGTTAAAATGGCTGCTAAGTCTTCCTCCCTTTTCTATTATTTCTTTCTCACATTTAGTTAACCTGTTCAACAGCCAATTTTCTTGCAGTAGGAAATTTGAGAAGTTAACTAGTGACTTATATAGAGTTGTCCAACCCAATGATGAATCCCTTAGGGATTTTATCACGAGGTTTGGTAGGGAGGCCCTAGAAATCCCTAATCTTGACATGGCCACGGCTGTGGAAGCCTTCAAGATGGGACTAAATAGGGGCTCCCCCTTTTATGATGATCTTGTGATGACTCCTTGCAGGTCTCAGGATGAAGTCATAAACATGGCACTCAGATTCATACGGTTGGAAGATGACAAGAGGATCCAGGATCGTTTGGGGGACTCAAACGAAGCAAGAATCCCCTGACAAAAGTAAAGGATCCTCGTTCAGAATCAACAACTCAAAGCCTTGAATGATTACTTATCCTCAGATCCAGCTATGATGAAGCTTGTGGATGGAGAATCCTTAATACATGTACCTAGCCGTTTCAGGAAATGCCGTAAATGCCGTCCTTGTGAAGGATCACGAAGGTGAACAACACCCCGTCTATTATGTAAGTAAAAGTCTTTTAAATGCGGAAGCCAGGTATTCTCAGTTAAAAAAAAAATTTAATTCTTGCACTTATTATGGCTTCTACTAAATTGAGACATTACTTTGAGACACATACTATTATTTTGCGAACTAACTATCCTATTAAGATTGTTCTTAAAAGCCAGAATTATCAGGTAGAATGGCCAAGTGGGCTGTGAAACTGAGTGCATATGATATTCAGTGTGAGCCAAGAACAACCATCAAGTCACAAGCACTAGCAGACTGTGTGGCTGATTTCAGCAGTGATATACAAAAGGAAGCTGATCTAGAAGTCCAACAACTAGAAGAGACTAAGGATCCTTGGATCCTCTTTACCAATGGAGCCTCCAATGTAAGAAGAACAGGATTAGGTATCCTACTGAAATCGCCATAGGGGGACATATTACCCCAGTCTATAGCCTGTGAATTTCAAGCAACAAACAACGAGGCAGAATATGAGGCTCTGATCGCAGGTTTGCAATTAGCTAAGTACATGAGGATCAGGTATCTTCAAGTATATATATATTCATTATTAATTGCTAACCACTTTAATGGCTCATATGTTGTTAAAGGAGAAAAACTAATCAAATATTTAGAACTTGTGAAGGAATTAGCAAAATCCGTCGAATTGTTTAGCATTGATCAGGTACCAAGGGAAGAAAACACCGGGGCAGACGCTTTGGCAAATTTAGCCTCATTCCTTAAAATTCCAGAAGATACGAAGAGTCCAATCAATCATGTTCTCTCACCAGCGATAAGAGAACAAGAAGTTGGAGAAATAACAAATGACAAAGAAATTGTACCCTGGGATCCATTATCCTCATATGACCAAGAATCTTGGATCCTTCCAATCAAGAAGCACATCCAAACAGGAGAGATTCCAGCAACAAAGAATCCCAAATCCTTCAAACTCAAGGTATCACAATACATTTTATTAGATGATACGCTATACAGAAAATCTCTTGCAGGTCCATACTTGAGGTGTATCGAGGATCCTGAGATCCATGAAGTACTCAAGGATTTTCATGAATGAGATTGCGGCAATCACACAGGTGGAAGAGCATTATTTTTCCAGAATACTAAGGACTGGATACTTCTGGCCAACAACGAAGAAGGATGCAGTAGAGTATTCAAGGAAATGTGATGCTTGTCAAAGACACACGAACATCCTTCATCAGCCAGCGGGGCCTCTATATCCTATATCCTCCTCATGGCCTTTCATGAAATGGGGTATGGATATTGTAGGCAAGCTACCAAAAGCACTAGGTGGAAAGGTCTTTATGCTTGCTATGACTGACTACTTCTCCAAATGGATTGAGGCAGAATCATTTGTACAGGTCCGAGAAAGTGAAGTAATATCTTTTATTAAACGAAATATTATAACTAGATTTGGTATTCCTGTTGAAATTGTTTGTGACAATGGTTCCTAGTTTGTCGGGAATAGAACCACTAACTTTTGTGACAGTTGGGGCATCAAAATGATTACTTCCACTCCCGTTCATCCTCAAGCCAATGGTCAAGCAGAGTCTAGCAACAAGATCATCATCAACAATCTAAAGAAGAAACTAGGATCCAAGAAGGGAAAATGGGCTGAAGAACTTCCTTATGTTCTTTGGGCAGACATGACTACACCCAAAAATGCAACAGGCCAGACACCCTTCTCTTTGGTGTTTGGATCAGAAGCTGTGATCCCTACAGAAATGGTGGTTCCTACTGTCAGAACGAGCATCCGTGATCCTGAAGCCAATGAAGAAATCCTTCCGGAAGACTTGGATACTATAGAAGAACTCAGAGACCTAGCAAAGATCAGAATGGCAGCTTATCAACAAAGGGTAGCTGGGGCATACAACAAAAATATCAGAATCAGAAGATTTCAAGAAGGAGATCTAGTGTTAAGGAAAGCCTTCCAAAACACAACAAATCCGGCTGATGGGAAGCTAGCGCCCAAATGGGAAGGACCTTATCAAATTGAGTCAGAAGCAGGAAAGGGGGCATATCATTTGCTCACAATGGTAGGCAACAGGTTACCAAGAGCATGGAATGCCATCCACCTCAAGAAATATTTTTTCTGATCAGGATCCATTATCCATAGAGGATATATTATCCTTCAAGAATCAAGGATCCCAAAATTGGTAATATTTATCTGATTGCTTATCCTTTTCAAATTCTTATTATTAATTTAAGGATAATGTATTCTTAACATTTATCTTTTCCAAGTTTTTAAGTAACATTGCAGATTTCAATAAGAGGTTCAATGTCTAAGAGGTTGGCCACATCTCCTTTACATTTGAGGTACTATCTTATTTCCCTTAGCCTAGCCCACGTTTGGATATGACCCCCGATGGTCATATCCCCTACGGTTTAAAGGTTTTCACCTTTCTCACGATCGCCAGTTGCACACGCTATCCGATGTATAGTCCGGGGCAGCGGGACCAGTACATGCTTAGTGGCTGACAATTTCGTTGTCTCCGGCTAAATAGAGGATCCTACGATTTATGGTAGACGTACCATACCACCGGTTTATAATGTTTTCACGTTATTTCACGTTTGGGCTAAATCCCGGTTTGGGCAAGTCCCCAGTTGACATCCGTATCTTTGGGCCAGTCCCCAGTTTGGGCTTGTCCCTAGTTTTTGGGCTTGTCCCCAGTTTAACACCAGTTCATGGGCTTGTCCCCAGATTACACGGGCTTGTACCCAGTTGCACGGGCTTGTCCCCAGTTTATTTTATATGCTTGTCCCCAGTTTGTTGGGCTTGTCCCCAGTTTATTTTATGGGCTTGTCCCCAGTTTGTTGGGCTTGTCCCCAGTTTATTTTATGGGCTTGTCCCCGGTTTATTGGGTTTAATCCCAGATAATATCGTAAGTTATTTGCAACAGGTATCATAAATTAGATTTTGAGGATCACCGAAGGATCAATACTTATGGATTCAAAATTCTTTAATTCAGTTTTATAAGGATTGCAAAAGGATCAATACTTATGGTAACTTAGGTCTAACTAGACCTTACGGTATGATTTCTGTTTATCTGTTTACACTTATTTGATTTCAGTTTATATATTCATAGATATAAGGATTCATTATTCTCAATCTATTTTTATAAGGATTTAAAATCCTGGTTTATTTTTGCAAGGATCTTTTATCCTGTAAATCTTTTACTTGAAATTATTTTTCGAAACTAGTAAAAATGCTAAAGTTATATCTAACAAATATTTGAAAATAAACAACAAGTAAATAGTCAAAAGTTTTCAATTATTATTAATCATATGTCACCTGGACTTAACCAAAAGTTTAACCCAGACTTCACCGTTCAAGATATGAACCATCCACCCGGGTTAAACAGATGTTACTAGCTGTTCATGATTTGCAGGGAGAATAAGAAGTTTTGGATATATAGCTTGAAGGGAAGTTCTCTAAATCTATAGATATATGATAATTATATCTAGCATGTCAATCTCATCTGCTTTTGCAGGAAGTCTGAATTCAAAGGCAAAATGACAGTTGTGATCTTATCACAACCGCGATTTTGGGGGCAATTGTTAGGGCACGGAAATTTGACTCTGTGGATACGTTATCCTGACATATGTTCTAGGATCAGTTATCCTTATACAGATCCTGTCAGGATCAAGGATCCTCAGTAGTTGGTATTACTAACGATTGTTTCTCATGTGTAGGTTAATATTTGATAGGTATAACGGCTATAGGACGTGGTCTACCTAATATTTCGCTACAAGGCACCTGCAGCACGTGATCAAATGGCTGTAACACGTTTAGTGGGGATAATGGCGGATTTATAGGACTTCTTGTTGACTCACAAATAGCTGAGTATTGAGGATATGTTATCCTTGAAGACATGTCTGGATCAATTATCCTTTTGAAGAGTTCCAGAGCTATGTATAATGGTTGTATGACCAAGTCTGCCTAAACTTTCGCTACAAGACTCCTTTATGCACGTGGTCAAAGATATGGAGTGGCTAGTGGAGGAGTTGCGGATTTTTAGGACCTGTTTGTTAGTTAGTTATTAATTATTTTCTTTATATACTGAGATTATGATCGATTAGGAGATTCATTCATCACTGTATATACACACACTCATAGCAGAACCAAACACTCTCTGTACACATTAGAAATTCTTGTAACATCGATCTAATCTCCAAATCATTGTAACCCTTTTCGTCATTAATATACTTGACGGTGATAGTTTTCACCGTCCGGGGGTTTTTTGTGCCGGAGATCACGATAATCACATACTCATCGACCAAAGGTTACCTTGTTGATCATTGACTGAAGTAATTCGACCAAAGATTATCTTATTAATCCTTGATCGAAGTTATTTTAGCAAAGATTACCTTGATAAGTTTTGACTGAAGTAAGACTATCTTGGTTAAGGGCTTTTTCCCTCGTGATCAAACCTTTGTGTTCACCAATATTACGCTTATACACTTGTCGTTATCGTGTTAGCACCTTACCTTACATAACAGATTTGGATACTTGATCCTTAGCAGATTTTTGTCCAAAACACTTATGTTTTATAAAGTGTTCCGCTAATAACTGCAACTCCGATTTATTTACAAACATGGTAACAACTATTGATCATACTGCTAGCCCTAGAATAGGGGTGTGGCAGGTTGGTATCAGAGCCATCGATCTTAGCGAATTGGGTATCATAAAACAATACCCAAACTTCGATCCAAGCATAGGAAATAATTACTTGTTTATTTGAATAGGGATAAGATTGGTTGGTAACCTTTTCTTTCCCTCTCCTCAATCTAAACTACCCAATAAAGATGTCTTACGAGAAGTTAAAGGAATACTATGATAATGAAGCAAGAAGAGCAAGGAAGTATTACAAATTTTCACGAGGCATCATGAGCAAGGATTACTTCGAATCATTCTTCAACTCCAACGAAGAACATAACCAAAACCCCAATCCAAGTCCAATCTACCACCTAGATAACACTCCACATCAAACATACCAAGCACCAAGACATTTCAGCTACCATCTAACAAGTTTACCGATGTATCAACCATCTGAGGTCCCAACATATCATCCTACCGAGATCCCGACATATCAACCAACCGAAATCCCACCGTATTACCCATCCAGAGGATCAACACATTTACCACCAAATCCCCATCCTTCGTATGCTTTCCTCTCCAATATACCGATCAAGGAGGGTCCCAAGTCTCCTTCATCCGACTGGATGCAATGCCACTCAGATCAACGAAGGTGGCATACCGGCACTTCAACTATGGATTCCGCTGATTCCAGCATCAACAAAGAAGGGCAATCTCACAAGCCCAAGATGAGAGTGACGATGCCATACGAGAAGATTCACATGCCGGCAATGAATGAAGAAGAACTAGAAGAGGAACCAGAAGAGGAACCGGAAGAAGAAACCGACCCTGAAGAGGAATATCCGGACAATCCAAATGAAGTAACCACACCGGAGGAAGAGCAACACTCCACTCCAAGCTATGGCTCTGTGGATGCATACATGAAATTTCTTCATGAACTCAAGGGAAAGGCATCATCAAGTTTCCCACCATACCAAGGTGAGATTCCATCCATTGAAGAACAGGCTAATGAGATCTGTAAACAAAATGAAGCAGCCGATGCATTCTTTAATAATTCCTCCGATGAGACTGCAACTCGATACCCTGATCCCAAGAACCGCTATGACATTGTAATGATGGGTTACCGCGACCCACCTCCAAGATACGGGTATCCGAATGACATGCCTCAGTCCCAGGAGGAGCATTTGGACCAAGCCTTGCACGAAACTGATGACCTTAGGAAGAAGATTGTTGTGGATGAGAAGAAAAAGAAGAAGATGGGAGACAAGCTTCTTCATAAATGCAACAAGCTAACGAAAGTGGTGAAGAAATTTATGAAAGACTAAGTGGATGGTGATGATGGCGGCGTAAAGAGAAGTTTATATGTGTAATATAGTTTGTATGTTATGTGTGATATATGTATCATATGTAATAAAGATAGGATTTAATATATCGTTTAAACGATATATAAGTATGTTGTAAAGAAATATACATATCATTTATGATATGTATTTGATTGTGCAATAAATAAATTTGTATATTAAAGAAAAGAAATATGTTAAATTTCAGATAAAAAGTAAAAAGAATAAAAGATAAAAGAATGTCTCGACAAAGCGATAACCGAGAGGTTTCCCGAAAAGAAGCCAAGAGATGTAAAGCAAAAGGGAAAGGTCCCGAGAAAGAGGAACCAATCCTCGACAAATATATGAATCAAATCCAACAAATGATCAGAAAAGCTGTTCGGGAAGAATCTGAAAATAGATCCCGATCTAGACAAACAAAACATACTCAATCTGAAAATCCTTCCCGAAAATATGTCTCTAAACCTCGTACTCGACCTTCACACGAGGAAGAAAGTGAGCATGAATCAAATGCCGATGGGGGCGTTAGAAAAGAATTTAAGAAACTTAAGATTGGTGGATGCTCGTTTAAAGACTTTAAGTATTATGGGCCAAAAGAATTTCATGGTGACAAAGGAGCCATCACAACCGTGAGGTGGCTCGAGGAGATGGAGACGATAGTTATTACAAGCAAGTGTTCAAATGAAGAGAAGATCCAATACTCTGCCCTGATGTTCAAGGGCGAGGAACTAGAGTGGTGGAACACGCTGATGATGAGTAGAGGAAGAGAAGTAATGTATAGTTTGACCTGGAAGGAGTTTAAAGAGCTGTTGATGTTGAAGTTCTGTCCGATGCACGAGACATATCAAATTCAAACCAAATTTTTGACTCACAAGGTGGTTGGAACGAACCTTCGTGAGTACAACACGAAATTCCACGAATATTGTCGTTTAGTTCCCCAGTTGGTCACCCCCGAATCCAGCAAAGTCACTCGTTATATATGGGGACTACCACGAGAAATTCGTGACATGGTGAGGTCACACTTGCCACAAACCGCTGACTCCGCGATGGAGTTGGCTGGATATCTGATGGGCGGAATGATCCGCAACAAAGAAGAAGACAAGAAAGTTGTGATGACACAAGACTCCAAGAAGAAAGAGAATACCCGTTTCAAGGGTAAGGGAATTGACCAACAAAGGTCTGGCTTCAACCCCGGGATCCCACAACACAAGATTTGTAAGAAGTATCATCGGGGTAGATGCCTTCTAACTCCACGACTTTGTGAATCATGTCACAAACCCGGCCACGTTGCTGCCGATTGTTGGAAAAAGAAAATGACCTACTACAATTGTAAAGAAATTGGACATCTTAGCTTTGAATGCCCCAAAAATAAACCCGCGACTGGTGGTGCGGGTGGTAGCGGCCAGAAGAACGAGCCCAAGAAGGGCAACGCAAGAGTCTTCGTCTTGGATACGAAGAAAGCGGCCGACACACCGGAAACCATCACCGGTACGTTTCTTGTTAACAACGCTTATGCTAGAGTCTTGTTTGATTCAGGAGCCAATTTAAGTTTTATAGATTATAACTTTTGTAGTTTATTAAACAAACATGCTCATATCCATTGCAATAGCAAGACCGTTGAACTTTAAGCCCCGGATAAACGAACTATTCGAATTGAAGGGGATAAAGACGCTGGCTGAGTTACCCTAATCTCCATGATAAGAGCTAACAAATGTTTAAATCAAGGATGCTTAGCATTCATGGCCTACGTCACCGAAAAAGCAAAACCCAAGGAAATTAAAAACGTTTCCATTGTTTCCGATTATGCTGATGTATCTCCCGACGAACTTCCCGGCATTCCTCCCGACCGTGAAGTAGAGTTTAGAATCGATCTTATTCCTGGTACTGCTCCGATCGCTAAAGCTCCATATCACCTCGCGCCAACTGAGATGAAAGAACTGAAGAAACAATTGGACGAGCTTCTCGAGAAAGGATTCATACAACCAAGTTCATCGCCATGGGGAGCGCCGATACTATTCGTTAAAAAGAAGGACGGGTATATGTGCATGTGTATCGACTATCGAGCTCTCAACAAAGTTACAATCAAGAATCGATATCCACTTCCCCGAATCGATGACCTTTTCGATCAACTTCAAGGTGCTAGCTTCTTTTCAAAAATCGATCTTCGCTCCGGCTATCACCAACTTAAAGTTCAATCCGAAGATATCCCGAAAACCGCCTTTCGAACAAGGTATGGCCATTACGAGTTCACCGTTATACCATTCGGACTTACTAATGCGCCAGCTGCGTTCATGGACATGATGAATCGAATTTATAAGCCTTACTTGGATAAATTTGTTATTGTTTTCATCGACAACATGCTTATTTATTCTAAGTCTAAGGACGATCATGAACATCATTTTCGAACCTTACTTGAAATTCTAAGGACCGAGAAGTTGTACGCCAAGTTCTCGAATTGCGAGTTCTGGTTACACGAAGTGCAATTTCTTGGTCATATCATAAACGTTAATGGTATTCAAGTGGACCCCGCTAAGATAGAAGTTATCTCTAAGTGGGAGATCCCAAAGTCGCCAACCGAGATTCGAAGTTTCTTGGGATTGGCCGGCTACTACCGTAAGTTCATCGAAAACTTTTCCCGAATCGTTGTTCCCCTAACTTCTTTAACTCGTAAAAAAATTAAGTATGAATGGGGAACGAAACAACAAGAGGCGTTCGATATACTTAAACAAAAGCTTACCCAAGCTCCTATACTGGCCTTGCCAGAAGGTACTGAATATTTCATTGTCTTTAGCGATGCATCTCATTCCGGCTTGGGATGTGTACTAATGCAACGAAAGAAAGTAATCGCTTATGCCTCTCGTTAACTCAAGGTACACGAAAAGAACTACATGACTCATGATCTAGAGTTAGGCGCCATAATCTTTCCACTAAAGATATGGAGGCACTATCTCTATGGAGTAAGATTTATCGTGTACACCGATCACAAAAGCTTGAAACACATCTTTGAGCAAAAAGAGATTAATATGCGCCAACGACGCTAGATGGAAACTCTTAACGACTACAACTGTGAGATCGTTTATCACGAAGGTAAAGCCAATGTTGTGGCCGACGCCTTGAGTCGTAAAGAGCACGAAAAGCCGAAAGGCTAGAACTTCAAATTGATCTTATTGACCAAATCAAATCCGCTCAAGCTCAAGCTATTCACGAAAACAAGATCTCCGATGAAAAACGTAACGGCACCATTGACTCGCTAGTCAAAGGTGACAATGGTATCCTTAGAATGGGAAACCGAATTTGGGTACCAATCATTGGAGACTTGCATGAAAAGATTCTAAATGAAGCTCATATAACTAAGTACATGATGCACCCCGGTAGCGACAAAATGTATCAAAACCTTAAGTCGAACTACTGGTGGAATGGGATGAAAAAGGACATCGCTTCGCACGTTGCGAAATGTCTAACTTGTTTGAAAGTCAAGGCTGAACACCAAAAGCCTTCGGGACTACTTCAGCAACCCGAACTTCCCGTGTGGACGTGGGAGTTAATCACTATGGATTTCATTACTAAACTCCCGAAGACGACTCGACAACATAATGCTATATGGGTGATTGTGGATCGTTTAACAAAATCCGCACACTTTATTCCTATCAATGAGTCGTATTCAATGGATAGACTAACGCGTATTTATGTGAACAACATTGTTGCTTTGCATGGAGTACCGCTATCTATAATCTCTAATCGAGACAGTCGCTTTACGTCTCACTTTTGGAAAGGCTTCCAACAAGCGTTACGTACAAAGTTAAACCTTAGCACCGTCTATCATCCACAAACTGATGGGCAAAGCGAAAGGACAATTCAAACGTTGGAAGATATGCTCCGCGCTTGTGTGATAGACTTAGGTGGAAGTTGGAACGACCACTTACCCCTAATGGAATTCTCGTATAACAATAGTTAGGTGGAAGTTGGAACGACCATTCGAGGCGTTATATGGTCGAAAGTGTATAACGCCCGTGTGCTGGTCTGAAACCGGAGATAATCAATTTCCTGGACCCGAAATAGTCCAAGAAACCACCAACAAAGTTCTGCAAATCTGCGAACGACTTAAGACGGCACGTGATCGCCAAAAGAGTTACGCCGATGTCTGTCGTAAGCCGTTAGAATTTAGTGTCGGTGACAAAGTTCTTTTGAAAGTCTCACCATGGAAGGGCGTAGTCCGCTTCGGCAAGAAAGGTAAACTAAGTCCTCGATTCGTTGGACCCTTCGAGGTACTCGAACGAATTGGTACCGTCGTATACCGTTTGTGACTACCCGAGGAAATGCAAGGGATACACGATGTATTCCATGTTTCGAATCTACGTAAGTGTCTAGCCGACGAATCTCTTTCAATGCCACTAAAAGATGTAGAAATTAACGAAAACTTAAAATTCATTGAAAGACCAATACAAATAGAAGATTCGAAAACAAAGAAACTTAAAAGACGAGCATTGAAAATCGTGAAGGTGAAATGGGATTCTCGACGAGGACCCGAGTATACATGGGAACTCGAGTCCGAAATGAGAAAGAAGTACCCCCACTTGTTCTCGTAAGCAATCTCGATGACGAGATTTATTTCAAGGTGGGGAGGATGTAACATCACGTAAATTTCGGGCCAAAAATGTAAATTTCCAAAGTCAAGGGACCAATTCTGCCAATTTCTAAACTCCAGGGACTAAATTGTAAATTCTGATTTTTCTGACTTATCACGATACACGATAGGGTCAGAGGAGACACCCATCACGTACCGCGATGGGGTTGTCTGACACATGGGACACGTGTGCCAGGTGGCACACGGTGGCAACGTCTGCCGCCACGTGTCACCACGTGGCAACATGTCTGCCACGTGTCACCGCGTGCAGCCACGTGGCAGGTCTACGCAGTGACTCAGCTAACCTATATCGTGTATCGCGATAGGTTAGCCAAGGAGCTCATCGCGTAGCGCGATGGGATCCAATTTCAAGTCTATAAATAGCGAGGTTCGGCTCTTCCTATTTGCACACCAAAAATCACACATATACTCTCTCACTACTTTCTCTCTAAACCTCATAAAGCGTGCCCTTGAACCACCTCGATAAACGTGCCCCAAAACCTCGATAAATGTGTTATTCCCCCAACAATATTCCAATCAATAAGGAGGTACTGTCCTGACGATTACCTCGAAGTGCATTCCGAAGAGAGTGTTGGTGTCTCGAAAGCGTGTCAAGTGAAGAGAAAGAGTTTGCAAGGAAGGAGTGTTGATTGAGCGGCGTCAAGTGCTGCCCAAGTGTCTAGGGTATTTCTAAGCCAAGTAAGGTAGGCATAATGTCCAACTAAAATAATAATAAAATATTATAAGGGCTTAATACCCTAAGTCAAAATTATTCTCGATAAACAAAGAAAGAAATAACAAAGAAAATAAAGAAAGAGAAATAAAATATATATATATATATATATGTATATAAATATTCTTTGTTATGTAATATATTATTTAAGTGTAATGATTATACTTAAATAATAAAGAAAGAAAAATACGTTTCTTAATGATGAAGAAACGTCGGGTTTTATAAATAAACTAAATGTTTATTAATATTACTTTTCAACTAAAGGTTTTAAAGTAAAAAGAGATTATGAACTAAAGGTTCATCGAGATAAATAAGACTAAAGGTCTTAAGCCGGATCGTGTATCCGACTCACAAAGGTTATACTCGTACTATAGGTGCGAGATAGCAAGGAAAGATTCAACGGACGGTGTTGGAAGCCGATCCCATTGAAAAGGTGAATACGCCCCACTTTTACAAACTTGTTTTCAACAAACAAACGTGTTATGTGTAAAACTTTACATGAGGCTACGTGTCTCTAAAAACATTGTAAATAAGAGTATAAACCTAGCCCTCAGGCTGTGGTATACGTTTTTCTGGATCCTTACATATGTGGTATGCGGTGAGCACATCGCACCACGCCTGGTCACGACCTCCAGCCATGATGGGCCGAACCAAAGTATGTTCGTGTGAGAATGACCTTGTGTATATTTATGGTACCTAAGTACGTCGAAACGCTGCGGTGTTTTGCTGAGGTGACCTAGTATAGAGACTCGAGTTTATAATGATTGTTTAACTTGATTATTCCTAAGCCAAGATGGGCCGAGGCTTACGTGGTCTCGAGGGGTAGTTAAGTAAAGAAAATATTTTAGCGTCAGCATATTCACCAGCATTCGTTGCTGACGTATTTTATAACATTTTGCAGGTAATCAAGAATAGAGCTTGAGAAGACGAAGAAGCTCAAGAATCCGATGGCTCGGATAATTTTGTTTAAATATTGAAATATAAACTTTTTTGTAAAACATATAAACAAGTAAATACTAAACGAGACCTTTGTCTAGTTCTTTTGTAATGTAAATATTTATAATATCGATCCTTATGTTTGATAAAGTCTTTCGCTAATAACTGCAACTCTGATTTATTTACAAACATGGTACCAACTATTGATCATACTCCTAGGCCTAGAATGGGGGTGTGACAAACGATGATGCTAAGTTTGCTAAGGCATCTGCCCCAGCATTCTCTTCCCTTGGTACCTATATTATACTAAACAATTCGAAGGATTTTGCCAATTCCTTCACAATTTCTAAATATTTGACCATATTCTCACCTTTCATAGTATAAGAACCATTAAAGTGGTTAGTTATAAGTAAAGAGTCTATATAAACTTGAAGATACCTGATCCTCATATGTTTAGCTAAGAGTAAACCTGCGATAAGTGCTTCGTACTCTGCCTCATTGTTGGTGGCTTGGAATGCACATGCAATGGACTGGGGTAATATGTCCCCCTGTGGCGATTTCAGTAGGATACTCAATCATGTTCATCTTATGTTGGAAGCTCCATCAGTGAAGAGTATCCAAGGATCCTTGCTCTCTTCTAGTTGTTGAACCTCCAAATCAGCTTCTTTCTGCATGTCGCTACTGAAATCAGCCACAAAGTCTGTGAGTGCTTGTGACTTGATGGCTGTTCTAGGCTCATACTGCATATCATTTGCACTCAGCTTCACAGCCTACTTGGTCATCCTTCCATCTGGTGCTGAGGATAAGTAATCCTTAAGAGCCTTCAGAGATAAAATTGATGACCCGAGCATTAGGTGGTGGTGGAGTTGCTTTCCGTGGAAGTTCTTCGGGATCCTGGATCCTTGTTTTCTTGTCAGGTGACTCCTGTTTTGTTGGAGTTCCTAATCGTTCTTGGATTCTTTATCATCCTCCAATCATATAAACCTGAGTGCCCTGTTCCTTACTTTATCTAATGTCCTGCATGGGGTCATAACAATATCATCATAAAATGGGGAGTCCTTTTGAAGTCCCATCTTGAATGCTTCAACAATCGTAGCCATATCAAGACTAGGGATCTCTAGGGCCTCCCTGCCAAACCTTGTTACAAAATCCCGGATTCATTATAAGGTTGGACAACTCTATACAAATCACTAGTTAACTTCTCAAATATCCTACTACAGGAAAATTTGGCTGTTGAACAAGTTAACTAAATGTGAAAAAGAAGTAACAGAAAAGGGAGGAAAACTTAGTAGCCATTTTAATGCAGATCCTGTTAGTGTGGATCCGAAACCCTTGCATAGACAAGCCTCCTTGAGTTTTTCGGGAATTTGATTGATTTCCATTCTCTCCCTGTATTGAGCCACATGCTCTTCGGGATCAGTTGTTCCATCATACACCTTCATATTGGGGGTCTGAAATCGTTTTGGGACTTCAGCATCACAAATAGGTGGAGCAAATGGACAACTTATGGCTTCCTTCTGGTATTTCAGGAATCGGACGGACCACTCCTGGCACGCTGGATATCATATCCTTAAGCTTCTGAAGTTCCTTAGCCATAGCCTGGTTGATACCTATATCCTGCATAGAGCCAAGGTTAGTGTCTAAGGATATATGATTATACATGTTACCTCTCGGTTGATTGAACGTTGGCATCCCAGAAGTGTAGCCAAGGTAAGAAGCATTTGCCATGGTAGCTGGTCCACCAGAGGCAATGGTTTGCATGGGGATTATGTCTCCTTCATGAACCTCTGAGGATCTTTGATGTTGCACCCCTGAGGATCCTTGATTCTGCCATAAGGATCCTTGGTGATACAACCCAGAGGATCCTGGTTGAAGGAACGAGGATCCTTGAGTTTGCTGACCCATGGATCCCTATTGAAGGATAGATGATCCTTGTTGAAGGAACGAGGATCCTTGAGTTTTCTGACCCATATTGAAGGATAGATGATCCTTGCGGGAAGATGGAGGATCCTTGAGTCTATTGAGCCACAGATCCTTGTTGAATGATAGATGATCCTTGTTGAAGGAACGAGGATCCTTGTTGAAGGAACGAGGATCCTTGAGTTTGCTGACCCATGGACCCCTGTTGAAGGATAGATGATCCTTGCGGGAAGATGGAGGATCCTTGAGTCTGTTGAGCCATAGATCCTAGAGTAGTGAAATTCAGAATCCTTGGCATTAAAGGAGTCTGATCGTCCAGTGGCCTCTTATTCTTCTTGAGATCTTCAATTTCACGGAGGATCTTCTGGTTGGTTTTGTTCTGCTGCTCCATGTACGCCTTAACCTGTGAAAACATAGCAGAAACGTCATTGTTAGGGTTAACCACCGATGTGGCAGCAGTGGTCTTTGAGCTCTAGAAGACTGGAATTTGTGTCTTGTTTCCAGCAGCAGCAGCCCGTGGTGCTCCCGTGATTGGAGGAGGCATCGGCGGCAAAGTCCTTGATGAGAGAGAAACCGAAGATGGCATGGTTGATGAAGCAGAGGTTGATTGAGAGGCCATTAATGGTGATATGGGTATGAAAAATTGAAAATTGATAGGAAATAATCTGGATTATTGCACCAATTGCCCCACGGTGGGCGCCAAATTGTTTTGGATAAAAATCTGCTAAGGATAATGTATCCAAATTCGTTTAGTGAGGATTAGTGCTATGGTGATGAAAACGAGTATGTATCGATTGCAAACACAAACACACGGATTGGTTACGGGGAAAAGCCCTTGATCTGGTTCGGATCGCCGGCACAAAAACCCCGGGTGATGACAAATCGACTATCACCACTTTATTAATCAAAAAAGGGTGTTACAAGATTTGGAGAATATGATCAGTATTACAACGATAGCTAAGTGAACGAGCTGTGATAGAGAGAATGCTCTGGTGTGTGTGAATACAATGTCTTCTTCTAACTGATCATAATCTCAATTTAAATAGGAAAAGAATAACAAATATCCCTAATTTTAGCCTAGAATCAAGCCTTTCCATAATTAGAGATGTTTCCTTCATTATCCACGCGTTTTCTTAACTTGATAGCGAGATTATAGGTTAGACCTGGTTATTAGCCGTTATACCTGCCATAAATATCAAGATAACAAAGGAAAATTGTTAATAAATAATAAGTACTGAGGATCATTGATCCTGACTAGGATCTGCAACATATTCTAAGGATAATTGATCCATATTATATACCAGGATAACATATCCACAGTGTCAAATTTCCGTGCACTAACAAAAAGCATCAGCAGGATCTGCGCCAATGTGTCACTTCTCGAGTACAACAACATCGAAGGTATGATTCAAGCTTGTTTGGTGTATGTATAAGGACGGTTGAATTGGATTCGGCGGAGGTATTATTTGCGGCGTCGTTGGTTGGTGTTGAGATTTAACGGTGTTTTACAACCGCAATGATTGGAATCGAATTGTTGTTGCAGGTTGGGTGGAATCGTTGGTGGCAGTGGTGAAGGTGATTGTGGTGTAAGAAGACAACGGTGTTGATTCCGGTGCCGTAAAAGTACAAAAAGACGGGATTTTATTTTATCACTGTGAAAGTACTGGTCCTTTTTCTCCCAAATCTTGTATTCGAATTAAGAAAATTGCAGGTTGGGTGCTAATTGTGGTGTTGTTGGTGGGATGTAATTTTATTGTGTTAAAAGACCCATTTGCCCACTAATTTAACGGTGTTAATAACGGAAAGATGACGGAGGGACTCATCCAGTTCACTTTTGGAACCACAGGGATTCAACCAGTATAATTTTTTTTCGTGGACTCAGTGTGACTCCGTCCTCATACCACATGGACGAAAACAGTAATATTCTCTTATGAATATGTGTCTTAGTACTATAAGAGACATTTTTAACATGAATCTTAAATATATATAAACGAAAGCTCCCTAAATTCTCTCAAGCCACCAGATTATTTTATTCTTAATTGAAGGGATCTCATGCATTTAACCCAAATTCATGGGTATGAGTCTCATCAAATCTAGATAGCCATTAAACAGGTTATAACATCTCATTATATTAGAAATTAATCTTATCAAATATTTAATATGAAAATCCTATAAAATAGGGATATACTAAAAATTAATATCCATTTTTTTAAAAAATATATTATTTATTTAAGAAACAATTTTGTAGTAAAAAAATAAATGAGCGGATCATGAGTCTCGCTAAACCCATATAGTTTTTAACCCGAGTATAACATCTCATTTATTTATAAAACATTTTTATCATCAAATACTAAGTATATTATTAACTTACTTACAATAAATAAAATTAAAATTCAAAAAAATATATAAATATTATAAACGAATAATGTAAGACAACATATAAGAATGTATATAAATTACAATACATGTTGCGCGCAAAATAAAGAAGAGAAAAGAAAAAATATAGAACTAAAAATCTTAATCTTAAATATATATATATATATATATAAACGACACATTTAAAAGCTCTCTGTTTGCTTCTTACATTCTCTCAAGCCAACAATTGTTTTATTTGTAAATAAAAACTTCTCATGCATTTAACCCGAATTCACGAGTATGGGTCTCACCAAACCCATATAATATTAAACGGGTTATAACATCTCACTATATTAAAAATTAATCTCACCAAATATTTGATATGAAAATCTATAAAACAGAGATAATATACTAAAAATTAATATCCAATTTTTTAAGAAAAATATATTATTAATATTAATAAACAATTTTGTAGTAAAAAAATAAAAAAAATAAGCGAGACATGGGTCTCAAACCCATAACTTTTAAACGAGTTATAACATCTCATTTATTTGTGAAAACCTTTCATCATCAATTTCTGAGTAAATTATTAACTTTGTTATAATAAACAAAATTAAAACTCAAAAAAATTATAAATGTTAGACATGAAAACGAAGCACAACCTTCGTTATACGAGGGATAAAAACTAGTATGACTATATAAGATAACTTGATTTTGTTTGTTGAAAATTCCTTTACCAATTAATATCGGCATGCATGATATGGGATATGATGAGTGAATACGTATTAATATCGCCACCAATAAATACAACAAAGTGGTTTTTCTTGTTAAAATAATACAAAACTACATCCAATCTAATGTTCCATTTTCAAGAAGAAAAAGAGTGTAACTGAAGAAACACTAACCAGACCCCGGACAGATTACTGGTAACCTGGGGGTTGGAGAGATGTTTCCCACGAGGGGTTAGACCCTGAGAAGATGGTTCTTCTGATAACCTGCAAAACAGACACCGTGAGCTCGTCACTGAGAAGGGGGGGGTTCCTCCTTGTGACCACCCTCCGGCGTGAGAATCAGACTAGATTGCTCTTTAAATATAAAAGTATATTAAGAGATTGCTAGAGCAGATATCAGGTATAATATGGTGATAATGTGATAAGATATGATAATACAAGATAAGATGAGATGGTCATACCATTTGTGGTATTTATAGCCGAAGGTAGGTTTCCAAGGAGGTATGGCCGGCTGCAACAGTGTTCCTGTTCCACCAACAGTAGCCTACGCACGTGCCCTGCTGGTAGTTGGTGGGTAGGTAGCGGCTGACAGCGACCAGGCCTGCTGTATACTATTCCTTTTCCACCAACTGTCAGCTACGCACGTGGTATGACAAGAGTTGGTGAGTAGGCAGCGGCTAATAGTGACACAGTACAGGAGCATGCTGCTCGCCATACTGTGTCAGTAAGCTGTCGTATCTTTAGTCAGATCTTTTTCCCATACCTCGTCAGGTACAGTACAGAAGATCTTCCTGTATCGTACGGACTGGCTTATTTGGGCGGGAGTATTCCCCCTCCCGCCCTTGTGCGGGATAGTTCCCGGCTTCGCTCATTCCTTCAGGTGACACTGAGTGATTGAGAGCTAAGTGCCTTGTGCGTGTAGCCCTGCTGCGCGGGTGGCCTTCCCTGATGGCTTGTATCCGAGGCTGCGGGGACAGGCGGAGTCCTTCACCATCGGGAGGCATTTCCTGCGGGACCAGCTTGCGTATTGCGCGTAAGGACGTCACGTCTCTGAGCATGGTTGGTCCTGCGGATCCAGTTGATTTCTGTGCAGACGTCCCTGTTTAAGGTGAGTTGCGGGTCCAACTGGGCTCTGCTGGGACCTACCTCTTCAAGTCCCCCCAGTCCAATGTTCTTCTCATGCGTGTTTAATAAAGTGAGGTGAACTTTTGGACTTAAGCAAAGGGTTTTGAAAAGGGTTTTTTAAGGTTTTCCATGGGGATTCTTCCCGCGGAAGTCCTTGTCACTTGCAGAAATTCCCGAGTTTCCTGCTTGGTCTTTGGGTATGATGCGGGTAGGTCTGTAACCTCCTCGCAAGTCAGGAGCGTTGAGTCCCACTTGTGTGGACTCTCCATGAGGTTTTGGTAGTTTTGAACATAGTGATCAATTATGTTAAAACCACCAATTCCATCCTGGAGCTTCAAACAACGTAGTTCTCGACGTTCCCGCTATGCGGGGATGTTATTTCCGCTTCCGCAAGCATTGCCCAGAAGATCCTTCTTGGTTTCAATTCCCAGCGGAGCGCTAGGTATGTGAAGGGTTTTGCCTTAACACTGTACCAGCGCTCGTCTTATGGTTACTTTACTTCCAAGGTATTCCTGGCTTCAATTCCCTGCGGGTGCTAGGTATGTGAAGGGTTTTGCCTTTACACTGTACCCGCATCCGTCTTACGGTTACTTGTTCGCCAAAATTTACTTGGTTTCAATTCCCTGCGGGTGCTAGGTATGTGAAGGGTTTTGCCTTTACACTGTACCCGCATCCGTCTTACGGTTACTTGTTTGCCAAGGCTTTACTTGGCTTCAATTCCCTGCGGGTGCTAGGTATGTGAAGGGTTTTGCCTTTACACTGTACCCGCATCCGTCTTACGGTTACTTGTTTGCCAAGGTTTTACTTGGCTTCAAATCCCTGCGGGTGCTAGGTATGTGAAGGGTTTTGCCTTTACACTGTACCCGCATCCGTCTTACGGTTACTTGTTTGCCAAGGTAAGGGGTATTTTCCCGCTTACTTTTGAATCTTTTTGAATTTTGAATTTTGAAATTCGAAGAGTTGGTGGAAAGATAAGAACAGTCCAAACCTCTGAAACGTCGTGCGACGGTTTCTTCTGACTGTGTCAGGACGTGCAGGAAGTTATGGTGACGTGACAGTACATGGTCATTCCAGACGCTTTTCAGGCGCGTGGGCGCTATTTTCGGGCGCGTGGCCGCGAAATTACTGGCACACGTCCTTTCAACAGCTGTTTCCAGCTTGCTTTTTGCCACGTGTCATTGTTTCATTGCACCTTCGATTTCTCTCTCCTCCGCATTAAATTCACCGCATTAATTGCGATTACTATATAAAGGGGGAGAGGGTTCTTTGCAATCCACACTTTCACCCTTCTCTTCTTCTTCTTAGCGATTTCCGGCAAATACTCCCCTTTTCAGGCAAGCATTTTCCCGAAATCGTTTTCTTCTTCCACTGCAATATGTCTTCCCATGATGCTGAAGCTGTAGCCGACGATAGGAGTACTGCTGGCGAGTGCCGGTGTGCTCTACCTGTCGATCAGTACCAGTACGTCGTCAGGAAATTCATGCTTGAGTCTCTCGAGCCTGAGTTTCCTGAACCCCACCAGACTGTGTACGATGCCCCTAGTGGCAAGATCGGGGTATATGCTGCATTCTTTGTCTATGGGAATCTTAGGTTCCCATTGACAAAGTTTGTGTACCGTGTCCTGGAGAGGCACGGTGTACACCTAACCGAGTTGCATCCAATGGCAATTGCCAAGATCCGGCACTTCGAGTGGGTGTGCCGGATTCTGGGTATTGAGCCCTACGTGGATCACCTGATGACCTTCTATACTTGGAGGTGCATCCAGGGTTGGTACACCCTGACAACCCGTATTAAGGGTTTGAAGATCTGCGTGACCGAGCGCAGTCTCCGATCGTGGAAGCGGGAGTTCTTCTACGTTTCTGCCCGCGCCATCCCCATTGCTATGAAGTTTAAGAAGGGGCAAGCGCTTCCGAGCCTTCATGCTTCTAGCTACCAGGAGGCGGAATGGTTCGCGAAGATATCCCGGGTCCAATCTCCGGTTTACCGGTTTGCGGAGTCCGGGATGGTGATGCTGGGGATGAGCCGGGTATGGAAGGATGCGTCCCGGTTTCCCATCCTTCTCGAATACGGTTTGAACTCTATTCCTTATGGTATGTCTTGTCTTTTTTGCTGATTTGAGTTTGTCTTCTAACTGTTTCTTTTCTCAGAGGGGAACGATTTGGAGTCGCTCCTGTACCCGCGGGAAGCTGACGGTCCCGTGCGGGTGGGCACTCGTGCTCTAGACGAGAATGAGTTGCCCATTCTGGAGCAAACGGCGGATCGGTTTGTGGAGGTCTATCCGCCGGGCCAAGAGATCCTGAGCCACCGGCGGCCAGGTAAGGCGATATTCTATCCTCAACCCCTCAATGCTGTACCCGCTGCTGGAATTCCTTACATCCTGTCTTCTTCTGAGGAATCCGCAGATGGTCCTCCGCTGGTGCGGAAGAGGAAGGCTGCCGGCGGGAAAGGGAAGGAGAAGGTGGCCTCCACAGCTGATCCGGTGCTTCTATCTGACACCGAGTCAGATAGTGAAGAGGTGGCGGGGCACCCCGGTGGTGAGAAGACCACTGCTCCGGAGGCTACGACTGTTACCTCTGGAGAACCAACGACGACGACGGTGACCGGCATCAAGAGACCGGCTCCATCGGGTTTGTCCCGCCTGTCCGTATGTTCAGGCTCAAGAAAACCCGTAAGTACAAATATCCTTGTTTTTGTAGATTTAACATACTTCATAAATTTATTGCTTTAACACTTATCTTCTTGTGCAGGCGTGGATGTTGACGCATTCCCGGGTTTAGCGCATTCGAGTACCTCTCCGCCGATGACGGTAGGCTTGGTCAGCCTTCCTGAGGCGACGACCCAGGCGCCTGCGCCTGCTTCCGCTGGATCAGTTGCTCAGTCCCCTGAGCCGACTGTTCCAGCCAAGATGACGTCACCGCCGGTGGTAAGTGCGATATTTACAGCATCTTTCACCGAGCCGGCGGTTACGATTGCTGCAGATTCTGCGGCAGTGACTGCGGTGGCTGCCACCATGCCCCCGCCACCGGCACCGACGGCCGGCCCATCAGGTACGCATGGGAGTACTCGCCAATCTTTGCCACCTTCCCATCTGCCTGACCTTTTGGATGGGTTTCCTTTGGGTTCAGGTGATGGGTTCGGCGGCTATCGGCCTGTTATAGACCCTACAGGTGCGTAGGGTTCTTTTGGCCCTTTTTCACTTATTTTTTATCATCTTTTCCTAACTGCTTTTTTGTTTTTTGCAGTGTCGGATTCCAATGAGGTGTATGTTCCGCGATGGAACATACGCCGAGGAACAACCCTTCGTACCCCTGTGGAGTGCGTGGAATGGGCTCGCCACGCTGCTCCCCATGGTGCGTTGGGGGAAGCCATGGCTAGCTACCAGGAGGGTAGGCTAACCAATGAGCTTCGGGTTCTCCAGGCTCGGATGCAGCCACGCGTCGAGCTGCTTTGTCGTGAAAACGACAAGTTAAAAGCAGCTCGCGCCAAAGACGTATCTCAAGCGCGGGCCCTTCGGGAGGAGAACCAGATGTTGGCCGCAGCTGCTGCGGAGAAGGAGAAGGCCTTCAAGGCCCTCGAGGTTGAGGTTCAAGCGCGACTCGAGGCCCGCTCCAAGGCTGCCCAAGCTGTTAACGAACAGCTTCGGCTGGCTAAGGAGACTGCGAGGAACGCAACCGAGAGGGCCACCAAGGCTGAAGCCGTTGCTGAGCCTTTACGCGTGGAGAACGAGGAGCTCAAGGCCAAATTGGAGGCTCTCCAACGTGCTCATGATGCCTTGGCGATGGAGGATGCCAAGAAGCTTCAAGAAATCCTGGACCAGAGGGGGGTGCTTGATCACACCGAGCGGAAGCTTTAGGGCGTTGAAGAGGCTGCTGCAAAGGAAGTGCTACTTGCCAACCTTAACAAAAGCGCAGCCGAACGCGCCTGCACCCAAGCTCAAGCCGCCCTCCAAGAAGCTCTGGTTGCCAAGGAATGGCTTCTTCGAGAGGCGTTGCCTCAGGTATGTTTAGCTTTACGTCTTCACGCTTTCCTTTGTACATAGAAAAGGTTTGACACTTGTATATTTTCTTTGTAGGTTGTGCATCGGGTCTTCTCAGAGACTACTTACGATGATGCCATGAGCGCAGCCCTCAACGCTTCTCATGAGGATGGGGAACGGGCCGGCTTCCTGCTTGGTCTAGGGTTCGTTGAGAAAGGCTTCCCGCCTTCCAACTTCCCTTTGTACAATGTTGATACCGAAGCCATATACGACCAAGCAGTAAATCAATACGCCGCCTTCCCGCATCCAGTGGTGGAGAAGGTGAACCAAGTAGCTGCTGCTGATGATGGGCTAGCTATCCTCAAAGCTTTCCTTGAACTGCCACGCTCTACCGATGGGGCTGGTCCAAGTGGAAGTGGCCCTGAAGCCTGATCCTGAAGATCCCTTCCCACTGCTAGGATAGTTTTAGCTTGTATAGATTTATTTTCTTCTTTCCGTAGGCGGGTAGTTACCCGGCCATTCTTGTAATAATTCACTTGTGAAATATTAATCTTTTTGCGTATAAGACTGTTATTTCCTTCTTTGGGTTTCTTGCTTTATAAACTTATGACTTGCATACTTAGTTTAAATTAGCAATTTTCCAAGTGTAGAATAAGTTAACCTGTTTGAACGTGGTTGATAATGGGTTAAAGTTTTGCTTCCTCTTTCGTGATTGTGCGGGTAGAACCGTCACTTGCACTTAGTAGGATGGCTAAACTTTAACCTTCATCTGACCTTCGTGTAGGTTTTCCTCATCTTTTGAGGATAAGTTAACCTTTGAACGTGGTTGATAATAGGTGTGAAGTTTTGCTTCCTCTTTCGTGATTGTGCGGGTGGAACCGTCACTTGCACTTAGTAGGATGGCAAAACTTTACCCATATCTGACCTGCGTGTAGGTTTTCCTCATCCTTTGAGGATAAGTTAACCTTTGAACGTGGTTGATAATAGGTGTGAAGTTTTGCTTCCTCTTTCGTGATTGTGCGGGTAGAACCGTCACTTGCACTTAGTAGGATGGCAAAACTTTACCCATATCTGACCTGCGTGTAGGTTTTCCTCATCCTTTGAGGATAAGTTAACCTTTGAACGTGGTTGATAATAGGTGTGAAGTTTTGCTTCCTCTTTCGTGATTGTGCGGGTAGAACCGTCACTTGCACTTAGTAAGATGGCAAAACTTTACCCATATCTGACCTGCGTGTAGGTTTTCCTCATCCTTTTGAGAATTTTGTTTTGAACCGTTCGACGCGCGGTTGTCAATAGGTTAGTGTTCAGTTTCATGATTCATGCGGATAGACCGGCACTTTCATTTAATGGGATAATTGAACTCTTCCCCTTTAACTGACCTGCGTGAAGGTTTTTTCCTGTTATTGGGTTTGTGCGGGTAGGACCGCCTTCCCACGCAACGACCTCAGGCAATGTGAATGCCGTCACCAGTGTTGCATAGTTTAACCATTCGACGCACGGTTGTTGATAGGTTATTGTTCAGTTTCCTCATTATGATTCGTGCGGATAGACCGGCACTTTCATTTTTGGGTGCTGAACCTTTCCCCTTCAACTGACCTGCGTGAAGGGTTTTTCACATTATTGGGTTTGTGCGGGTAGAACCGCCTTCCCACGCAACGACTTCGCATAATGTGAACATCGTCATATTAGTGCAGAAAAGTAAAATCATCAGCTTCGATGTTCTAAAGAGAATCATTTCCATTAGAAGTGGCTCTGGGCCTTTTACAAATTGGAATTGATTTACATGTAAACTGTGTAAATGAGCTCCCTTCCATGTTGGGATGGGAGTGCCATCGAGCCGATACGCACCTGGTTCGGGATCTCGTTCTTTACGCAGCATGTAGTCTCGATATTGAAGCTGGAACTTTTATTCTTGTTTTCCCCCGCTGGGGTTCTACATGCACCCGCCTGCTCAGCCTTTATTGCGCCACGAGGTGCGCGAGCGTCCCATCTCTGACAAATGCTTCGACCATGTCTTTTACGTCTATGCATTCTTCAGTGTTGTGGCCTTTTGTCTTGTGAAAGTCACTGTATTTGCTCCGATCAGCATCGTGACGATGTCGGATTATTGGAGGCTTTGGCCACGGGAGCTCTTCAGTGGCGAATATCTCAGTGACGCTTTTGGTGAGTGGCGTCCATCTGGAGTTTCGGTGCGGCTGTACATTATCCCTTCCGCCCAATCGATGTTGCAAGCCGGATGAGGTGTCAAAGTTTACCCTTGACTGCCAAATGCCTAGCTTCCGCTTTTTATTTAATCGGGCGGTGAGGACATTGTCTTCTCTCGTCTTCTGAGTGTAGAGGTTTGTGCTCTGTGGGAGATCTCTACCCAGTTGCTTCTCCGTTTCCGCATAGCGTTTTGCTGCTGTCATGATGGCATCCCATGTGGATGGCATGCCATCTTTACCCGTTAGGGTGCGGATGAGCTCTGGGTCATGTGCGCCCTGGATGAAGGCAGCGCGAACAAGATCTTCACTGATATTGCCCAAACTTAGCTTCTTTGAGTTGAAGCGAGTGATGAAGTTTGGCAGAGATTCATCTTCTTCTCGTATGCATTTGAGGATTGTCCATTGCTCCTCGGTATACTTCCGTTGCTGGCTGAAGTGTTGGCTAAACTTCTGCTGGAAGTCTGCCCAGTCGTAGATGTGGTTGACCGGTAGACGATCAAACCAAGCTCTAGCAGCCCCAACAAGCGTCATTTGGAACATGTAGCACCATGTGGGTTCCGTCCAATTGCTGACGGTTGCCCCCGCTATGAACCTGTTCAAATGGTCGTCTGGATCAGATATACCGTCATATGTGCCTATGTTAGGCATTTGTTTGGCACTCTTTGGGGGCGATTGCTTCTGCAATGTCCCTTGCAAACTTGGACATTCCTGCATTTGCAACGTTTGGTCTGAACGTTTTGGAGAAGTCTCGTGGACTTCCACCTGTGCTTTTTGGTTTGAAGGCTTGTCCAAAATGCCTTTTCGGTTGGGATTCCATTTCCTTACGCTTCCCTTTTGCCCTATGGCGAGGGTTCGCGTCGGAGTCGGATTCCTCCGAGTCATCCTCCCAGTATTCGAATTCTTCCGCCTGTTTTACGGAACGCAAGCGTTCGTTCAACTCGGCCTGGAATTCCTTTTGTCGTGCCTCCGCCCATGCCTTGACTTCATCGAGAGTTTGGCGGGGGAGTCTTCGTTTCTCAACCTGGGTATCAGTGGATCCCAGTAGGCGATCATTTACTGCACTTGCCCCAGCATGAGTAACTGGGGTAGTGTTCGTAAAATTTACTTCACTTGCCCCGGCTTGGGTAACCGGGGTAGTGTTTGCAAAAACTGTGTTACCGGTATTCCCCCCAGTAGCTGGGATCGTGGTTACCGGAATTTCTCTAACCATCTTTGTAGAAGTTTGAAAAAACTGGAGAAAAATGTAGTTCTAGCTTTATGCACGGATGGCGCCAATGAAGAAACACTAACCGGACCCCGGACAGATTACTGGTAACCTGGGGGTTGGAGAGATGTTTCCCACGAGGGGTTAGACCCTGAGAAGATGGTTCTTCTGATAACCTGCAAAACAGACACCGTGAGCTCGTCACTGAGAAGGGGGGGTTCCTCCTTGTGACCACCCTCCGGCGTGAGAATCAGACTAGATTGCTCTTTAAATATAAAAGTATATTAAGAGATTGCTAGAGCAGATATCAGGTATAATATGGTGATAATGTGATAAAATATGATAATACAAGATAAGATGAGATGGTCATACCATTTGTGGTATTTATAGCCGAATGTAGGTTTCCAAGGAGGTATGGCCGGGTGCAACAGTGTTCCTGTTCCACCAACAGTAGCCTACGCACGTGCCCTGCTGGTAGTTGGTGGGTAGGTAGCGGCTGACAGCGACCAGGCCTGCTGTATACTATTCCTTTTCCACCAACTGTCAGCTACGCACGTGGTATGACAAGAGTTGGTGAGTAGGCAGCGGCTAATAGTGACACAGTACAGGAGCATGCTGCTCGCCATACTGTGTCAGTAAGCTGTCGTATCTTTAGTCAGATCTTTTTCCCATACCTCGTCAGGTACAGTACAGAAGATCTTCCTGTATCGTACGGACTGGCTTATTTGGGCGGGAGTATTCCCCCTCCCGCCCTTGTGCGGGATAGTTCCCGGCTTCGCTCATTCCTTCAGGTGACTCTGAGTGATTGAGAGCTAAGTGCCTTGTGCGTGTAGCCCTGCTGCGCGGGTGGCCTTCCCTGATGGCTTGTATCCGAGGCTGCGGGGACAGGCGGAGTCCTTCACCATCGGGAGGCATTTCCTGCGGGACCAGCTTGCGTACTGCGCGTAAGGACGCCACGTCTCTGAGCATGGTTGGTCCTGCGGATCCAGTTGATTTCTGCGCAGACGTCCCTGTTTAAGGTGAGTTGCGGGTCCAACTGGGCTCTACTGGGACCTACCTCTTCAGTAACCTCAATTTATTCATATATATATTATTCTTCAAAAGTTCAAAACAATATTATTTGTAACTTTCTTAAATATGCATTCCTGAGTCAACCCTAAAAAAACACATTCAACAATATATAAATATAAAATAAAGTTTTAAAAAATTGAATGATTCAAATTTGAGGTTGATAGGTTTTCCCCCCAGAAATCCATGATCCCCACATATATAAATACAACCTCCTCATCCTCCATGTAACAGTGATTCAGTCTCATATTTAATAGTTTATGAGATGCTAAAATATTTGTTAATGGTTTAAAATAGTCATACTTGAAAGTTTATCTTGGGAAGGTTTAAGTTAGAATGAATGCCCTTTTAAATAGATAATAAAAATATTTTACTATTTTTAAATTTGAGTTAAATAGTAAATAGCACATATTGGTTTTTTGTATCCTAAAACAAAACATTAAAATGCATAAATTGTTTTTTAAATATATTCTATAAAAACATTTTGTGTTTTGTAGATAAGATTACAAAGTAAAATGACAAGGTTTAGTTTGTGGTTGGGTGTGTAGTGTTGACCGTTGACTGAAGTCAAAGAAGGAACAGCTAATGAACAGCTGGGTGTGAAAAACAATGAAAGCACGAAGTACAAACAAGTACTTCATCTTTAGCCTGACACAAGCATTTAACCTTCAAGTACTCCCCGTAACCGTTAATTGTGGGACACCTGTCCTACACCTCAAGATGCTCTTTACTGTACCACTCTCTATGCATAGGATACAACCATCCTTAACTCATGGCTAATGGCTTTATCGTAATTTCCTGCTTAACCTCTGACCTTGGGACTATGTTTGTGTATTTTATTTTGTTGGCTGGATTCTAACCACACAATTGGTACTTTCAGTTTTTATAAATAAAAAAAACAAAAAAAACTAAGTCGTTACTATTTTGGAGAGAATCATCAAAACTAGTATTCTTTTGTATGGGAAAATTGTGTATATGGCCCTTTTTAAGAGAGAGAATTTGAAATAGTTCAAAAAGTTTTAAATTCCTAAAATAGTCCTTCGAAATCTATCTTCCACGTGAGATTGGGATTCGTGACGTGAGTTTTGGTTATCCTATCACACACTGACACGTGTCACTTCAAAGATAAGGTTTCAGAAAAATTTTTCTCGGCCGATAGTTTTCAAGTCAAAATATTTTTCTGAAAAACCATTGTTTTGGAATGAAATTTGTCCCGTCACGTGAGGTTTCAAAGTCATCATTATCCGCGTTTTTTTGAAATTCCTCCTCGGACACATTCCAGATGAATTTCGTCTACTATGTGAAATTTCAAAAAAGATGGAAAAAAAACAATACTTTTTCAGTGAACTTAGTTTTGTTAGATGATTTTCAAAAAAATTTAAAAAAACGATAATTTTCCAACGAATTTAATCTCCTTAGATGATTTTTTATAAAAATTTTAAAAATATGGCAAGTGTTAAGAATGTGGTGGGTGGTGGTGGATGATGGCGGTGGGTGGTGGTGGTTGATGATGGCGGTGGGCGGTGGGTGGTGGTGGTTGATGATGGCGGTGGGCGGTGGGTGGTGGTGGTTGATGATAGCGGTGGGTGGTGGTGATGGTGGTGGATGATGGCGGTGGGCAGTGGTGGTTGATGATGGCGGTGGGTGGTGGTGGTGGTGGATGATGACGGTGGGTGGTGGTGGTTATGATGGCGGTGGGTGGTGAATGATGGTCGTGGGTGGATAAATTTACTTTTTCTAATATCTATTCTTTTTATGCAAAAACATATAAGTTTCATCAAAAAACCATCGAATTAAAATACTTTGTAACAAAATCTATCTTTTCTGACAACACGTCTTTTTATGCAAAAATAGACGAAATTCATTTGAAATGCGTCCGAGGAGATGCATTTAAAAAAACGCGAAAATCATCTGTTTTGAAACCTCACGTGACGGACAACTTTCATTCCAAACCTATGGTTTTCCAGAAGACTATTTTGACTACAAAACTATCGGCCTAGACAGATTTCGCTTAAAGTTTATCTTCAACTTTACACGTGTCAGTGTGTGATAAGACAACCAAAACTCACGTCACGAATCTCAATCTCACGTGAGAGATAGATTTCGAAGGACTATTTTGGGAATCTAAAACTTTTTGGACTATTTTCAAATTCTCTCTCTTAAAAAGGACTATGTACAGAATTTTCCCTTCTTTATTTTGTATGTAACTAGTATTTAGGACCCCGCGCTTCGTGACGGGACCGTTAAATCGAACAAAAAACAAAAAAATATTAGTAAAAGGCGTTAAATCATAAACTCGCTGTAAGTCGATGCGAAGTCACCCTTTATCAAGTTACGACATAGAAACTAAATGAAAGAAATGAACCCGTCAATGCCAAAATCCAACAAATTATCATATGTGAAACCAAAAAGATCGGCATGTTACTGTTGCGAACCAACACAAATTCGGTTCGTATCAGCGGTACAAATACAAATTAGTAAACATAATTAATAATCCAAAAATATATTTTAAAGGCGAGCTAGGTATTAAACGTTGAACCATGGATATAAAATCATGCGACGATGAGATTTTTTTAAATCATGAAAAAAGTTTCGGTCATTGTAAAGACGAACTATAAAAAATATGAAGACAAATTTTAAGAAAATCGTTTAACCAACAAATAAAATATGTAAGCCGACACTTGCCCACGTTAAGTGTTCAAAAATATAGTTGGTTAAATATTTTAATTAGTTAACAAAAAAATTATAATAAAAGAAGTAATAACTATTATTTTTGTTTATGGAAATATGATTAACGAATCATTGGTTATATTAATTAATAAAATATTAAAAAAATAAATAGTAAAAGGAATGGTAATTTTGTGAGGAAACTTGAATCCTCTATTTAATATATATATATATATATATAGGATCAGGATCATGAGAGAATTTTTTTGAAATTGAGAACCATGAGAATCATTTTGGACCTAAAATTAAAAAAAGTAAAAAAACCAAAATTCTTATTTTATCATCCCGGTTTCATAAAAAAAACTCGGTTTAGCTAAATTATATACACATATGTATAATATATACATATATGTACATTTACATGTTTTTTTTGTACACATGTGTATAATTTAAGATAATGATGTTGTACATATGTGTATATTACGTAACTAAATGTTAAATAAAAGTATACATATGTGTATAATACAACGTTTTTTATTTTTTTATTTTTTTTCTATTTTTTTATTTTTTTTAATGAAACCGGAATGAAATATAAGACTTTTGGTTTTTTTACTTTTTTAAAATTTTTATTATTTTTTGTTTTATGATTTTTTTAAATATTTTTTTAAAGGTGTTTTTAATGATCCAAAATGGTTCTCAAAGTTCTCAATTTGCAAAGGGTTCTCTTAGGATTCTTATATATATATATATATATATATATATATATATATATATATATATATATATATATATATATATATATATATAGGTAAAACCATTTTATAGACTACTGATTTATGGGACATACTTCATTCCATTAAACCATACTAATTTAGATTCAACTTTCACGTTAGGAAGAAAGGGCACCCATGGGTAGTACCTACGTATCGTCCAATCCTGCATTATCATATTATTTCTACCCTCAATTACCCGTAAACCACAAAATCACTAGCAACACCTATCCATAAGAACCATATAACTTTTTGTTTGTTTTTTAGTTCTCCAAGTATAATAAATGTAAAAAAGAAATCAATTTTGTGTCTCAAACATTTGTCATGGAATGAAGCCATACACCCTACCCACATTGGGTGACGGCGATGTTACGATATGGTTTGAAAGTCATGCACCCTACCATATTGATGCCTCGTCCTCTCTTACATTGACATATGTATAACCAACAATTAAGTCTCATTAATGCATTCTACGAAGTTGAAGCTTGAAGTATCTTTGTTGGGGTGTTGGGAGTGCCATACGAACAAAATGTATGTGAGTTACGTGAGGCAAATAGAAGCTATCAGTCGAGAAGCTTGGTTGTATTTGAGAGAAATTGAGAAAAGTAAGTGGTTGCTTACTTGCTTAATCTAATGATATGTCATATTGTACACGCAAGGCGTTTTGAGGTGCTTGACTCCTTGCATTAAAGGCTTATATTGACTATATGTTCAACTAAGTTGCTCATCCAATTTCAAAGCACAATAAGATTATAATGAACTTTACAGTCAGTATCAAATACAATATAATGTTTACCTAAAAATGTTGGAAATAATTGAAGTCATTGATCAATCCAATTTAATGGTTAAATTTAAATAAATACAGTTTTGTATTAATTGGAAGTTAGTAAAACTGGAAAGGCTTAAAGAAAAATGTTGCTCTTGTGCTAACTTTTTATTTGCCAGTTTCATCATTTTTATAAATCATACTTTTATATAGTTCATAATTTTATCATAATTTTATTTTATTTTTTCTACCATAAAACGAAACACTCTTTCCTCTTTAATATATGTTTAATATTGATATATTTTTTAAATACAGAATGTTTTTTTTAAATGGTTACACACTGCCCAAATAACTATTTTGATAGAAAAAACTATCAGTGTTCTTATGTTGCCGAGGTCTAGAATGATTTTTTATAATGAAAATATGGATTGTAATCCCATTTTACATGATGCTATTATGAGTTAGGTTTGGAATGTTTTATTTTTCTAATTACAAAACAGAGGATGTCATCGAACCATTTTACATGGTGATATTATGGGTACTAGAAACATGCGCTCATAAATGGACACAAATTTTCTTGCCCATAAATTCCTCAAGCATACACGTTTCTAGGTTAAGATTGTTTTGTATAGTAATTGAACTCGTAAAATAGATGTCTTCAAATGTGGCAGCTATTTTATGTTACTGATCACACACATGTATAAGAACGCAACATGATACAGTTTAAGACTTTAAGTGCACATGTGGGAGGTACATGGTTGTGTTAAATTTAAAAACAACTGATACGGGTGAAAATTAATGATTATGCAGTCAAAAATGGTAAAAGTGATTGCAAGTGGCAAATGCGAAGATTCTTATGTTCATATTCCATTGTAGTTTGTTGTTTAATAGGTGAATTTTCCTCATGACATTGTGCATAAGGTATCAATCATGAACATACCGAGGATAATGTCGTTATGATTCTTACTGTTTCCACAGGACCACAAGATGATCATTGGATGGTCCAGGATTAAAGCATATTCCTCAAGACTTTTGACATCACGTCCATCATCCGATTGAACCTCATATTTTAATGAGCTAATCAGCTAATCATAATAGGATGACTTGTAATTTGAAATTACAAACATTCATGTAACTTTATCTTGTATTTGTAATATTTAATTATAAGAATTTATAAACTTTCTATATTTGTCAAAAGCGTATATATATATATAAAATAGCTTTTATATGAAGACTACCAAATATACTTTTATTCAGTATCAAACAAAATACAGTCTAAACGTCACGAGCCAAAAGGTGAGTCAATAGCCCAACTACAAAAGTCACAAGTATAATCGCCTGTAATTTATCTTGTGTTTATTTAATGTTTTGAATTCGGTTTAGTTCGTGTTTCGTTTATCTTTTATTAATTTAGGTTTTGAGTCAAGTTTTATCTATTTAGTATGTTTTATATCTTTTGGTGTCTTGAGTGTTAAGCTTTAATTCTTTCTATCATATCATGTGAAGGTTAAGTTCGTGTTTTGTTCGTTTTACTCGTTAATGACTACATGATTAGTTCACTTAGAGTTTCGATTTGTTTTCATTTAGATGGTGACTTTGGAGTCAAGGAAAAGAAGTTCTAGAAGGTTCCGATCGTTACTTGGAGTTCAAGGAAGAAGATTTATCAAGATTTTACAATATATATAATAAGATTAAAAAAAAAAGAAAATCCCACCCCAGGAGGGCGCCGCCGCACGCGAAGGTGAAAGGCAATATGCCTTCGCGCGGCGCCTAGGGCCTTTTGGTCAACATATTTTGCAAGTCCAAGCCCAACTAGCTCTATATAAACATATGTTTTCATCCTAGCCGATTCTACAACTTTGGGCAGCCGATTTTGAAAGAATTATCAAGGGTTTGAAGGTGATTTGAAGCTAGGAACCAAGGAGGATCAAGATTTCTTTCATCCGGGTGTTCAAGGATCAATCGCAAAGGGTTTTATCGCTCTAAATTTCGTTCATTGTTCATTATTTGTCATGTCTTTCCTCTTTGTTTTTAATACTTGTTTAGGATTGTTTTTAATAATGATTCTAGGCTAGACTTCATGTCTACCTAGGTTTGATGAACATGTTTGAGACTTGATTCTTGCTTTGGATAATGTTTTGATTATGGTTTCGTTAATTTAATAGTAAAAGACTTGGTTTTGTTTTCATGATGCGTATGAGTATTTATTATCTTGATTGATTATTAACTATTGCTTCACATAGATCTTTTATCTCTTGATTGTGTTCTTTAGATTTAGGGTTAATGTTTAATCAATTACTTGGTGTTTTGATTATTATGATTGAATGGGCCCATTAGATCATAGAAGCTTGTTGATTGTTGGTTAGGGTTTTGAATGTTTTGCTAAATTCCAATAGCTGTAAGGTGAGGAGTTGTTCATGTGTCTTGGTCAATTGCATGCTAGGATAGTTAGTGACAATATTCTTGCTTATTGTGTTGATCTATGTTCATGATGTCATGTTAGCTTATCAAGTTATCTAGAGTTTAGTGTTTCGTGAGATTACTTGCTTTAGATACTATTAATTAACCCTAATTGATGACTTTGTGGAAATCAATAATACTGATTGCTTAATAATCTAATAATTGTTCTTTGGGATTTCGTTTGATTCAGTCAAGGGTCCTTAGGGTTTTGTTAGATGAATATGTTTAGAAATCAGTTTCCATAATCATGTTATTTGTCCATTGCTTGATGATTGTTGATGCATGGGATTCTTACCTAGGTAGATTCTTTCTCTTATTGGTTTCGATCTTGTGTTTGATTGCTCGTTTCTCGTTTACTTGCTTATTTGTTTTCTTAGTTTAATATTAGTTTATTATTAGTTTTAAAAACCCCCTTAAAACATTAATAATAAATAGTTGTGTCGTAAGTCGAGTCTAATTAGTTAATTAACATAATTTATAGAGTCCTGTGGGTTCGATATTCCGGACTTACTTAGGTTAGTACAATTGATCGGTTCGCTTGCCGATGTTTTGTTTAGTTGAGTCTTAGGTCTAGTTTTTATTACTTGTTTAAGTTAGCTAATATTTAATTGACTGTTTTCACCACATCATGGGCTCAACCTTGTCTTTTTTTAATAACGAAATAATTAACACCTAATTAAATATATATATATATATATATATATATATATATATATATATATATGACAATATTAAAGTAATAAACAATTATTAAACTACCAGCTATTAGTTAAAGAAAAAGGAATTTGATGTATCTAGAAGTCAACTCAAATGAAAGCAGTAAAAGTAATTCGAAACTAAGATTTAAATTCATTTTAAGGAAATAAAAAAAATTAAATAAATAACAATTTACTAACTGAAGTTAATAAAATATTAGGTTGATTTATGTTTTTACACAACTACCCTCGTCATCTTCCCTACTTTCCTTCATACGTAGCCTTTCCCGTCACCTTCTACCGCCACCAACCGGAAAAGCTTCACGTAGTTCCACCGTTGTCCGATTTGTTTAGTAATTGGCGGTAGCCGAGGGTGGGTACTAACTGATTGTCGACTCATAATATACTAACGTGTATCGGAAAACATGGCACTCCGGCAGGCCGAAGGTGGGCACCCTCGCTAAGCTATAAATCCGCCCGTAATATGTATAAAAATGTTTGTGCCCCCGAAATTTACGTGCCCCGGCCGAGGGTCCGGCTCGCACACCCCCGGGCCGGCCCTGGTCAGCTGTGTGTTTCCAGTGGCATGACCACATGGATTTTTAGAGTTTTTTAAGTTTCTAAACTACATATGCTCTAAATCCAGGAACTCTAGACCCGACTAGAATAACTATTCTGAAGAATGTACATTCAATTATTTGAAAAGATTATTGAATGGTAGCTTTTCATGCTAACACAATTCGATGCTCTTCTAATTTCGAGCCAAAATCATCCAAGAATATTTTAATTCTCTTTCGACCATCCATTGATCTATTAAGAAACTGTGTTTATTGATGGCCGTTTGACATCTACTTAAAACTTGTTTCATCCTACAACTTATATCGAGTATGTAAGCTCCCACTGTGTAAAACCATCCATGTTGATTTGACGGATATCCCATTGTGTAAAACCTTTCTTGTATATTAGTAGTTTGATTCTATATTATTTAAGACTTGCATAATTTAAAATTGTTATTTGAGACTTCTACGTACACAATCAAAAACAAGCCACCTAGGTAACCTGAACATGAGCTAAACTTCAACTCGAGCTAGCTCAACTCATAGCACGATCCCTGAGTTTGTACGTACTGACTCGAATGACTCATTGAACAGCCATAATTCTAGAAACCAAACCATAGTTAGACAAAAGTCCGGTCATTGTTACAAAACAACCAACCTTTTTAAGGTTAACACCTACATGATTCTGGAAACCAAAACCATAGCTAGGCAAATCGTCCGATCATTATTACCAAAAGGACAAACGTTAACACCTACTTGATTCACACAAGGCCAAACTATATACAAGCTAGCATGACCACCACTGCTTCCTTCTTCGTTACCGATGCTACCATGGTGCATCCACTTTTTTCTGGAACTCAGATTCGTACCTCTCAACTTTCTCTTTCAAACCATCCACCACCCCACCAATCTTTCTATTACTTTCATATAATTCCACCAACCTCGCCTCCAAAATCTTGATCTCATTAGCATTCCGATTTTGTTCCTCTTTCGCCTCCACGTATCTTTTTGCATCTTCAGACTCAAATGCAAGGTTTGTGAGTGCGCGTATCCTATCACGTAAAAACCGAACTTTCATTCCTATAAGTTCAAACGATTCCAGGGAACTATCCCATGCATCGAATTCTTCCTTCATTGTGGTGAGTTTGCAGTTTCTTAACATATTTGCAATGTTTACGGTTTCACCAATCACACCCGCTACTAGCTTGTTGTACAAGCCTTCACGAACACCATCATGAAGAATTTCGTTTTTCCCAACGCAGAGATTGTAGTAACTCATACGGATTTCTTTTGAAAGCTCCAAGTCAATGCACTGTTTGTTGACTATGATGTGAAAGTCTTTGAAAGTTTTGACAACTTTTAGTGAAATATTCGGTTCGGGGAGACAGCCTTGAACTTGTGAGCTGACTGCAGACCTTTTGTACTTCCTTTTAACTTTGGTTAACGGAACAGGCCCCGAACTTGAATCCTTTCTTCCTCTTGATTTAGAATGTGTCTTAACTATGGCTGTGTAGACGGGTTAAAATGGATTGGGTCAAACCACCAACAACGCCATTTGTCCCACGTACACGTTAAGAAAAACAAGTGTAAAAATATGAGACAAAAGCGATATTGTTACGATAATAATAATATTTTTTTTTGAATAAAACAGTTTTGGAGGTTATCATCATCATCATCATCGTACTCAGTATATCCCACCAATAGCAAAGCTATGGTAGGGTCTGAGGAGGGTAAGATGTAGGCAGCCTTACCTCTACCCCATAGGGATAGAGAGGCTGCTTCCGGTTTGGTCGACTTTTGACAACTCATCTGGTTTGACCCATTTATATTTTAAGTTTCGTTTTTTCACTTTACTCGTTTGACCCGACAGACATCAAACATAAACCAAATCGATCCATTTACAAGCGACGGATAGAAACTGACACCTTTAGTTGCTTTGATGATATTTGAAAAACCTGGAGTTACGTGTTCCACAGGTGCATCCTGGCTTATAACCGTAACAGCATCATCAACTTCTTTTGCATCGTTGGAGTTGGCCCTAACAACATAAACCTACAAATTGAAACCGAGAGTAAGTATAATACATATAAATATTCAAATTATCCATACGTGGATCATGAACACAGAAAGTGTTCACCATAAAACCACACCCAATGCGTATTAAGGAGAAACCATACATAGTTGACGAACAAGATAACAACCTTAAATTTGGTGGATTCAACTAACTGGAAGATCAAAACATCTCCTTCACGCAACTTATGTTCAATTGCAAAGCTTCTCCACCCTCCACTAAGCCCAAACCTGTATGCAATGTATTTGACATTAGACTGCCCTCCATTTTCATCTTCGATTACCATCGAAGAGTCAACTTTTGGTAAATATGATCTGCAAAAAGGCAACGGAAGGCCCTGCAACCCAGGGTGTAAGTTGTCACATTTTGGTACATAAAGCCGATCTAAATACAAAACACTAAACTACCGAATTACCATCCAAAAACAACTAACAACATGTGATTTGAGCATTGATTTCATAAAGATAGGATACTCATTTCCAAGGGTCGCTTGAATCTCCCCTGCTCGAATCATAGTTTCCGAGGGTTGAACCGGAGCCTTAGAGCCCTTAGTTCCATTTTCTTTAACCAAACTGTATGTAAAACTAAATAAATATATACTTTATCAACTAAAGAGATAAAACTTAATTTCAAAGACAAACCGACCTCAAACTCGTTATCGAAGGATCAAGGTCCGCCTATAAACCAAAAAACAATCAATCAGTTATCATTTTGTTTTCTATAAAATGATTAACATCAACCAATACATTTCAATTTCATATTTGGGGGTTTATACTATTAATACATCACAATATGTATAACAAAATTCGAATTACAAACCTTATCTTTTGAAATCAAGCGTTGATGTTTCTTCTTCTTGGATTTAAAGGAAGCAAAGTCAAATCTGGTTGGCTTCAACCTTTTGAGTTTGCCCTAAAATCACAGCAGATCCAACCACCAATAACTCAAATTCTACTTGCAAACTAATAATATATAGAGAATATATACCGATAATGCAACCGTAGGTGTTAACGGAGCAGGAGGCGAGGTTTTAGACATCAAAAGCTGAGCCACAGTAGTCACATCGGGTACCGGTGATTTGGAGGGTATCCGTTCATAAGTGATTTGAAGATCAGGAGTTTGTTCATTGTTAATCGGAGCTGAATCCATTGTTCCACAGGAGATTGTACTAGCATTACGTGAAGAACACGAACACGAACACACAGTTGAACCTAACACACTTTATGATTTTTCGACATAATCAAGTACTTACTTACTTTTGTCCGAAAAATGTGGAAAAGGATTCGCAATTTTGGTAATATTTTCAATAAATAGATAAACAGTAAATAGTGAAAGAAATAAACATTTTTTTAACACGTTAGTGCAACCGGTTACGAGAGCCGAGGAAAGATTTATTATACGCATACAACTCACTTTATCAGAGTTTGAAATCTATAATAGTGATATTCTCCTTTGATGGAATCGAACCGTCTTATGTAATTCCTGTCAACATGTTTGGTTCGAACCCGTTATATCTCTTTGCATCACACTTAACCCAACTATCATTTGCCGAATAAGTTAGTGATCATTGACGACTATCACATATGTTATTTTTGTATATTATTAAGTCTGTTAATATATCTGTTGGTCTTTCAGAAAAGAAAAAAATTAGTTGAATTTTTCAGAGTTACTAACACAACATTTTTATCTATTGTGAAGGGTGTGCTTGCATTGGGGTTGTCCATTAGTTTTCTGTGTCATGGTCAGTGGCGCATCCAGAAATTTTTGTTACGGGGGGCACAAAAGTGGATTGGGTAAAAAATGGGTCGGGTTAAAGAGAACATAGCCGACCAACTATTTTAGAGGCTCAAAGCGGAATGAACCTTCGGGACACTTGAGAGGGTAAATTGGTCTTTTTACACACCATCATTTGCATTTTGGATCACCGCTTTCATTATTTTACACTATTACCAAGCACCACTCTCATTATTACGATCTTTTGTGATAGGAGCAGAAACTTTTAAACGGATGATTGAATTATACATGTTTCGCGAGTAGTTAATAACAATCAGAGGGTTACAAATTATCTTTTGAAAAAGAATTTTTTTTATTTAAACAATTATCTAAACTATACATACAAATACTACATAATTTATGTATGACAATAAAATAAAATATTTATGTATATCAATAAAATAAAATATATTTGAATACTACAATCAAATATTGTCGTCATTTTCTTCTTGGAAACAGAGGCTTTTATTCCTTTTTAAAATAAATCTCACTTTCTTCTTCTATCATCTTTTCACGTATCCACAGCCGCCCTTCTTCGCCAGAAAAATAACCGTTCATTTTGTTTCATTATTCTACTCAACATCTTTAGAATATAGTAATTCGAGGGGTCAAGTCCTATAAAACAACTTTTTTTAGAAACCCATATCAATGGAAGTTTTGGTTGTCGGAGGGTCAACGCACCCTCCGGGCCGCCGCATGTCAAGACCTCCATGTAAATCCGTGGATGACGGTAACCACGGTGGGCAACACTCGCTGCCGGACAGAGGGCATGGACTTTTTGTTCAGTTATAATATACTAATGCGTACATGTAAATGCGGCACTCCAGCGGTTGGATGGTGGGCACCGGCCCACCGTAGTGCGCCTTGGATCCGCCCCTGGCCATGGTGTTCGTAAGAGCATCTACAACAACAAACCTCTACCAAGGTTGCAAAAGTCGTTAGGCGCTCCCAGGGCGGTCGACTAGGGAGTTGCGAGTACTCGGTCTAGGCGGGGTGTACTCGGGGAGTACTCGGGCATGGTATTTTATAAAGAAATTCATTTTTCGGAGATTATATATATGTCAAATATCAAAAGTTTACTAAATATTCTACAAAATACACACGAAAAATAGAAAAACAATCAATAGCACATACATATTAGTTTAAAGAAAAGTTTCAATTGAGGAAAGACGTACCTCAATTGAACTTAAATAAGAGGTTTGCGAGTTTAGAACTTCGAATCGGATAATAATAATGGTGGTTGCGAGTTTAGAACTTCAAATCGGATGATAATAATGGTGGTTGCGAGTTTAGAATATAAATTAGGTTGCGTTTTAGCGTGAAAAAGAAAAAAAAGTAGTGGTGGGCTCTTGGGGAAATTGAGTTTTTTTAATAAAATTCAAGATTTTGTTAAGACCGAGTTAGACCGCCTAGGCCGAGTAGAGCCGCCTAGGTCCGAGTTGGACCGCCTAGGACCGAGTTGGACCACCTAGGTACGATTCCGAGTTTTTTTGACCTTGGAGAAGAAAAACGGTGCAGTGAAGTGCCGAGGAGCGCCTAGGCGCCGAGTACTCGGCCGCCTAGGCCGATTTTTACAACACTGACCTCTACAAACCGCCACATCAGTGCCACATCAAATTTCAAACTTTTCTTAAAAATCTCATTTTATTCTACAATAACAAACCTCCACAAACCCATCATATAATATTAAAATTAATAATATATATATACACACATGTTATATATATGTGTGTGATTGAGAGAGTGGTCCCCCACTTTTTGCCACCTATGATGTTTGAATGAAGTTTGTAGTGACAAACTTTGTGAAACAAACTTTTAGCCCACAACAATAAAAATTGATGTCCCTCTTGTTTGAAGTCATCCACATCATTCAAACTTTGGGTTCCACACCCCATTATGGATGCTCTAATATGGACGGGCAAAACCGAGGTAAGACATGCTCGATATAATTTCCGTGTTTTTAAATTATTTTCTCTTTTAATTTTTCTTGTTTCTTTTTTTTTCCTTTTTCTCTCTTTTTTTTGTTTCGTTTTTTTTTCTCCGTTAGTGTTCCCGCGGATCTGTTGAACGGCCGTTGTTTCCAACAAATATGGACTAAACTACAATAGTAGTCATGTTATCTAGACTGAACTACCAGAATTGTTATCAACTTGTCATGGACTGAACTATAGCAGCAGCGACCATGTTATTTGAGGCATGTTTCTTTATTTTATTTTTTACCTTTTTCTTTCTTGTTCACCATAAATATGAGTGTGGTGGTGTAATTTTTAAGGTATTCATCTGAGGTTTCTTTTTCTTATTCTATCAATAATGAAAGATGCCTACACTGATATAATAATTAAATGAGTTAAATAAGAACATACATATTAATGTCCTTGAATTTTAAGGTGTAAGAGTATGCGTAATGGGCGGTAATTTTGGGGCGACAACATCACTCCCGGGGTGATAAAATGGGCGATAAAGTGGAGGGCGACTAGAGTCGCTTTTTTTGTGTTTTGATTTAATATTATCATATTAACTATGTGTGAGTAATATATATATATATATATATATGGATTTGGTTTATTTTAGAAGTGTTTTTTAGTGCGAGAAGTGCGAGAAGAGATTCTAGCCAATCAAATTATTTATTGTTTATTTTATAATTATTTAAGTATAAGGATATATTTGTAAACAATAAAGTGTTTGCTTTGTAACTAATACTAATTAATAGTTGAATTAATGATAAGTTATTAAATAATGTAAATTACAAACTATTTTTTTATTTCATTTAAAATTTAAACCATTTAAATCCATTTGATCAAAAATCATTTTATTTTAAACATGGGTAATTACTATTTTATTATTTGATCTCGAATGTACAAACGTGAAGTGGTTTTTCTTATTTCATTTTCAATCAAGTAATATACTGTATGTTTGTTTATCTTACGTAATGTTGTGTAGGCACACTTTCAGATATTTTGTACCCATAACTAATGTAGTGTAGAAAACACTAGTGTAGTGTAGGCACACTTTTAAACGTTGCGTAGTCATAATTAATGTATTGTAGGAAAAACTAGTGTACTGTAGGCACACTATTAAATATTGCGTAGTTATAACTAATGTAGTGTAGGCAAAACTAGTGTTGTGTAGGCACACTTTTAAATATTGTGTAGTCATAACTAAAATAGTGTATGAAGACCTAATGTAGTGTAGACAAATTTTTAAATGTTACGTAGCCATAACTAATGTAGTGTAGTCACACTTTTAGATGTTGTGTAGACATAGCTAAATGTTGTAGTGTAAGCAAAACTAATGTAGTCTAGACATACTTTTAATGTTTAAATGTTGTATTGTCATTAACTAATATTGTATTGTAAAACAAATGTATATACACGTTGACAAAGAACAAATATTATATCCATTTCAAAAAAGAACAAATGCTAAATGTAGCTAATTATAAATCTTTTTATGTTTTGATAATTATAAACGTTTAGCTTAATTTTAGGAGTAACATGTGAGAATTTCATTATTGAGTGTCTGCATATAAAATACAAAAATACCCCTTTCACATTAAAAACATGTATATGAGATTACTAATAATTACTAGATTGCCATAATCAATATGTACCTTTGATTAATGTAATCAATGGTCCAGATTCATTTCTCGCATTTCTCGCTATAACTCGACTTCTCGCATGAACCATCCCCTATATATATATATATATATATATATATATATATATATATATATATATGCTACAACAACGCTACACCCTTAAAACAAAAACTCTTTTTGCTGACTAGGCGTCACATGACATAAATCGCCCCATTTTGTAGCTAGAAACTTATTGTGGTTTTTGTTCGATACATATGTCTAACAAGAAATTACTATTTACATACATCCTACATTTCTAAGGGGCATACGTCTTATAAGATTTTATTAGCTATATTTATCTTACAAGAATAAATTAGTTACATACATCTTACACATGTCTTACATTTTGATTTACAGGATTCAAGTGAACCATCAATGATAGTAAGAATAAAGTGTATTCAACGTGGTGTTGAACTTCTATTTGATGTCTTACATTTATAATGCTAGTTACGCACGTCTTACATTTTTGTAAGGTGATTTTCACCTCTATTATTTTATATAATATTGATTTGTAATTTTTTTTGGCAATGTAATTTATTTTGGTGGAGTTGGCCATCCTTGATTGGTGATTTTTAGTAGTAATATTTATGCAATATTAAATTTGATATACATGTTACATGTGTATTAGATGCCACAGTGTATTTGTCACATCCTGACTAAAATCGACGGAACATGTCGAGACGCGACGTAATTGTTTTAATGCACACGACACTATTAAAGTGTCAATAATTAAACAATAAATACATTTCAATTAATATAGAACACAACACAACGTGTTCATACAAATACAACAACATACAAGGGAAATAAATAGTCCATTTTACTCATAATCCTAACGGTCCAAAATGAATATAATGCATTCAATCTTCAATCAACCAACAATCAAACCTGTAACGTTACATAAAATATATTTTGTCAACATGAATGTTGGTGAGCAATTCCATGAATTTTGCATATATATAATATGAGGCAAAATCCACAATTCTTATGTGAAACCGTAAGTAATAACAACAATTGCGGTATATAAATCATAAATAAATGAGGCTCAATTTTAATAGGTAAAAATTACCAAATTACAAGGAGGAGCGTATGATCATACTTATTGAGAATGAGGAAAAGGCCAACCAACAAAAGCAATAAACATTTAACAAATAATTATATGAGACATATAACACACAATCGAACAATTATTCTAAGTAACACATAAAATAGAGTTGCGGTTTGGGAATCCAAGTCTTAAATCATTTTTGTTTGAGTTAGTATGCAAGCTACTCCCAAAGTATAAAAGCGAAAACCGAGATGAAATTACTCACCTGGACAAAGTGAAGTCAATGAAGAAAACTTAGAATAATAATAATCTCCAAGAAAGCGAGCTGGCGGTTTAACGAGCGAGTCTTAGATTGAAAGACCTTAAGTTAATAATGAGTCTTGAAGATGAGATATAAATGGTATAAAAGTTCATAAAAACAAGGCTTGGGTTTTCGGGTGTTTAAGTTATATTTTACAAAATGCGGTTGAATTAAGTAAGCATAACATGAAATGGGTTTTACATGAAACCGGGCCTTTGATGTTTAGTTTTACTCAACCTCTGTTATTTACATGGGGGAGTTGGTTTAGTTATAGTGTGCATGATCCTGCTAATGTAAGCATCAAGATTCTGACTTTTAATATTTGTTCGGTTTTGTCGTTTCGGGACTTGATAAAGTAGCATGTAAAAGGCGAAGATATGTGTATTATAAACATATCTTAGGCCTAGGGTTTATAAAGCTTTTCAGTTCATTCCGGCCGTAGAACTTGTGAAGTGTCGTTATCGTGTGTTGATTGATGTCGTGTTATTATTCAATACAAGTAATTGTTTGGTTTAATCATTGTTCTTGTTTACTACTAATACTCGTTAATCAAACACTTAGGGGATTCCACACTGTAAGGCCCCAATCCCAGTGCCCTACTTAGCGTTGGATTTACTCATAAACACAGTTCTAAATATCAGAGTGAATTAAAACTTTTCGCGGAATATAAAAACATCAACCATTCGTTACATAAGTCTTAAATTTAAACAAACATTCAAACATGTCTTTTAGGTTCAAAAACATAATGACTTCAAATCTTCAGACGCAAGCTTTTTTATTCTTCAACTATGTGTGATCCTCAAGCTAGCTGCCTCATTCTATTTTCCTGTGTGCATACGAGTCAGCTACGCTGAGTGAGTTCTAGTTAATCAGGCAACATACATTACCTTCACATACTTACATCTACGTACCCGAATATACATATTACATACTTAACAAGTTTACCTTTATTTCATACATACATATATACGTTCATTCTTTCTTTCATACTTTCATTCTTTTATCCCGCGCATTACATACTTAACTATCTATATGTTTTAAAAGAGCATTTCTCCCTATAACATTCGCATATATTATTATGGTATTCAACCCTTTATCCTTTGCAGATATTATTCGGGTCTGCAACCCTGTACCCTTTGCAGATATTGTTAGGGTCTGCAACCCTTTAACCTTAGCACATATTACTAGGGTCTGAAACCCGTTTAATCATACAACCATACAACCATACATACTTTTAGTTATATATATATATATCATCATCATCATCGTACTCAGTATATCCCACCAATAGCAATGCTATGGTAGGGTCTGAGGAGGGTAAGATGTAGACAGCCTTACCTCTATCCCATAGGGATAGAGAGGCTGCTTCCGGTGAGACCCCCGGCTCGATAGTAGTTTTGCATCAAGCCTTGGACATAAGGCACATAGCACTCAATCATCGGGACACCGGCTGATCGGTGCATGTGCCCTTGTCTTTCGGCTATCAACGCCACCACATGATGCCTGATTAACCTTCCGCCACTTTTAACGTTATTTTCACGAGATTAGTAAAATAACGTCAAAATTAGTGCAATTTTACTTTTGCCCACCCGAGGGTTCACACATATATACATTATATGCGCGCACCGCAAGCAGGGCGTAGTTATATATATATATATATATATATATATATATATATATATTCATATACATCTACGTACATACTCTTAGCTCTTTCTGTATCATTCATAAGCATTCATATCGCATACATTTACCACTTAAGGTAAATGAATTAACTAAAGACTAGGAGTATGCACACACCTCCGAAAAACATAATAGAGAAAAGGGGCTAGAAACTCACATGTGTCCAGTTCCTTTCTGAGTTAACGGTAATACCCATCCTTAGCTATGCATGTCTAACTGTGTAATAATTATATATATCAATTAACTACTTCTACTATATCATACGTCTAGGTTAGTGAAACCCCTAGCTAAAGGGGGTTTGGGGGCAGTGCCCCTGGCAGCGTGGTTCTAGGGGCGGCAACCCCTAGCAGGGTCCAAGGGGCAGAGCTCCTGGCTGGGGTTAAGCTTATACGCCGCATAAGTTCATATGCACCGTTAATGCACCAATTAATAAATCTTTACTAATTAATCCTTTATTCTTAACTTATACGCCACATAAGCTCATATGCACCGTTTATGCACTTATATATCCCCATATCCGTCTTTTATCCGAAATTTCACTTATGCCCCGTATATGTTTCTGGCGTATAACTTTCCAGTGGATAAGTCTTCTAGCGAATAAGTCATTTCCAGCGTTAAAGTCTTCCAGCGTATAAGTCTACATATGTGCCGCATATGTTTGTTCAACATATGCACTGTATATGTTACTAACATGTACGTCGCATATACATATACGCTCGAAGCTTCATATATGGTTATTTTTAACGCGTTAATAGGGTTTTTCTGCGTTTCCTGCGTCGTTAGCCGCCACATTTGGCCGGAATTTGATCATCTTTGACCCAGGTAGCCTCGGCTGATCTATATCAAAGATAAGGTGACCCTTGAGCTCGTTTAATCACCCGATTCATTCTAGATCTAGATTCAAACGACTCAAACGACGCCCCAGGGCTGCGGTGTCAGGTACTATGGTGTTGGGTCAGCTGAAATAAATGATATTCTACATTAGGTTGATCTCGGTTCAGAAAATTGAGCGGTGTAGAGAGCTTTTGGTTTAAGTGTGTGTTTTTGAGTGTGTAGGCTAAGGCGAGGAATTGATGAAGATGAAAGGGTTGTAGGGTTTTAAGGATATTTATACCTTAAGCCCATGGACCCTAGGCCTATCTTTTCTTTCCCAAGTCCATCTTTATTCCTACACCCATTTTATTAACTTATTAATTATTTATCCCAATTAACTAATTTTTCTCTGACATTATTTATTAAAAAATATGGATGTTACACGCTCCCATTGAGTTTGTGATATCTCATGTAGCGATCGATTCTAGGAACCTACAATAATATAAAGTGAAACATGAGTTAAAAAAAAGTTTGGAAAGATTTTTGGTGGTTTGAACGATGACTATGCTAGTTAAGACAAGTAGTTCGACTTTTACTCGATTTTTACCCGAAACTTGGTTTAAGCCAAGATTTTTTATAACACTTCCAAAGTCTTAATTAATATGGGTAATATAAGATAAAACATAATTAAAAAGATAAGTTGAACTTTTGGTGGTTTGAACATTAACTAACTCTTTAAGATGAATGTTCGGTTTTATTCGGTTTTTACCCGAAACTTGGGTTTAAGCCAAGATTTTTTCTACACTTCCATATCAACCATATAATAATTAAAATATAAAGAAAAACAAAGATCTAAAGTGTTTCATACAATATGTTTGTTTAAAAGTTAAATAACGTGCTTAAACGAGTGTTCGGTTTTAGTTCGGTCCTTGACTCGGTATGATACCGAGGATGGTTACCACGTGTCCAAAACTATAGAACTAAAATAAAGTAAAATGTCTAGGTCTAAAGTCAAATAAGAAATTCAAATAAGAGTATAAACCTAGCCCTCAGGCTGTGGTATACGTTTGTCTGGATCCTTACATATGTGGTATGCGGTGGGCACATCGCACCACGCCTGGTCACGACCTCCAGCCACGATGGGCCGAACCAAAGTATGTTCGTGTGAGAATGACCTTGTGTATATTTATGGTACCTAAGTACGTCGAAACGCTGCGGTGTTTTGCTGAGGTGACCTAGTATAGAGACTCGAGTTTATAATGATTGTTTAACTTGATTATTCCTAAGCCAAGATGGGCCGAGGCTTACGTGGTCTCGAGGGGTAGTTAAGTAAAGAAAATATTTTAGCGTCAGCATATTCACCAGCATTCGTTGCTGACGTATTTTATAACATTTTGCAGGTAATCAAGAATAGAGCTTGAGAAGACGAAGAAGCTCAAGAATCCGATGGCTCGGATAATTTTGTTTAAATATTGAAATATAAACTTTTTTGTAAAACATATAAACAAGTAAATACTAAACGAGACCTTCGTCTGGTTCTTTTGTAATGTAAATATTTATAATATCGATCCTTATGTTTGATAAAGTCTTCCGCTAATAACTGCAACTCTGATTTATTTACAAACATGGTACCAACTATTGATCATACTCCTAGGCCTAGAATGGGGGTGTGACAAACGATGATGCTAAGTTTGCTAAGGCATCTGCCCCAGCATTCTCTTCCCTTGGTACCTATATTATACTAAACAATTCGAAGGATTTTGCCAATTCCTTCACAATTTCTAAATATTTGACCATATTCTCACCTTTCACAGTATAAGAACCATTAAAGTGGTTAGTTATAAGTAAAGAGTTTATATAAACTTGAAGATACCTGATCCTCATATGTTTAGCTAAGAGTAAACCTGCGATAAGTGCTTCGTATTCTGCCTCATTGTTGGTGGCTTGGAATGCACATGCAATGGACTGGGGTAATATGTCCCCCTGTGGCGATTTCAGTAGGATACTCAATCCTGTTCATCTTATGTTGGAAGCTCCATCAGTGAAGAGTATCCAAGGATCCTTGCTCTCTTCTAGTTGTTGAACCTCCAAATCAGCTTCTTTCTGCATGTCGCTACTGAAATCAGCCACAAAGTCTGTGAGTGCTTGTGACTTGATGGCTGTTCTAGGCTCATACTGAATATCATTTGCACTCAGCTTCACAACCTACTTGGTCATCCTTCCATCTGGTGCTGAGGATAAGTAATCCTTAAGAGCCTTCAGAGATAAAATTGCTGACCCGAGCATTAGGTGGTGGTGGAGTTGCTTTCCGTGGAATTTCTTCGGGATCCTGGATCCTTGCTTTCTTGTCAGGTGACTCCTGTTTTGTTGGAGTTCCTAATCGTTCTTGGATTCTTTTATCATCCTCCAATCTTATAAACCTGAGTGCCCTGTTCCTTACTTTATCTAATGTCCTGCATGGGGTCATAACAATATCATCATAAAATGGGGAGTCCTTTTGAAGTCCCATCTTGAATGCTTCAACAATCGTAGCCATATCAAGACTAGGGATCTCTAGGGCCTCCCTGCCAAACCTTGTTACAAAATCCCTAAGGGATTCATTATAAGGTTGGACAACTCTATACAAATCACTAGTTAACTTCTCAAATATCCTACTACAGGAAAATTGGCTGTTGAACAAGTTAACTAAATGTGAAAAAGAAGTAACAGAAAAGGGAGGAAAACTTAGTAGCCATTTTAATGCAGATCCTGTTAGTGTGGATCCGAAACCCTTGCATAGACAAGCCTCCTTGAGTTTTTCGGGAATTGGATTGATTTCCATTCTCTCCCTGTATTGAACCACATGCTCTTCGGGATCAGTTGTTCCATCAAACACCTTCATATTGGGGGTCTGAAATCGTTTTGGGACTTCAGCATCACAAATAGGTGGAGCAAATGGACAACTTATGGCTTCCTTCTAGTATTTCAGGAATCGGACGGACCACTCCTGGCACGCTGGATATCATATCCTTAAGCTTCTGAAGTTCCTTAGCCATAGCCTGGTTGATACCTGTATCCTGCATAGAGCCAAGGTTAGTGTCTAAGGATATATGATTATACATGTTACCTCTCGGTTGATTGAACGTTGGCATCCCAGAAGTGTAGCCAAGGTAAGAAGCATTTGCCATGGTAGCTGGTCCACCAGAGGCAATGGTTTGCATGGGGATTATGTCTCCTTCATGAACCTCTGAGGATCTTTGATGTTGCACCCCTGAGGATCCTTGATTCTGCCATAAGGATCCTTGAAGTTGGGAGCTGAAGGATCCTTGGTGATACAACTCAGAGGATCCTGGTTGAAGGAACGAGGATCCTTGAGTTTGCTGACCCATTGATCCCTATTGAAGGATAGATGATCCTTGTTGAAGGAACGAGGATCCTTGAGTTTGCTGACCCATGTTGAAGGATAGATGATCCTTGCGGGAAGATGGAGGATCCTTGAGTCTATTGAGCCACAGATCCTTGTTGAAGGATAGATGATCCTTGTTGAAGGAACGAGGATCCTTGTTGAAGGAACGAGGATCCTTGAGTTTGCTGACCCATGGACCCCTGTTGAAGGATAGATGATCCTTGCGGGAATATGGAGGATCCTTGACTCTGTTGAGCCATAGATCCTGGAGTAGTGAAATTCAGAATCCTTGGCATTAAAGGAGTCTGATCGTCCAGTGGCCTCTTATTCTTCTTGAGATCTTCAATTTCACGGAGGATCTTCTGGTTGGTTTTGTTCTGCTGCTCCATGTATGCCTTAACCTGTGAAAACATAGCAGAAACGTCATTGTTAGGGTTAACCACCGATGTGGCAGCAGTGGTCTTTGAGCTCTAGAAGACTGGAATTTGTGTCTTGTTTCCAGCAGCAGCAGCCCGTGGTGCTCCCGTGATTGGAGGAGGCATCGGCGGCAAAGTCCTTGATGAGAGAGAAACCGAAGATGGCATGGTTGATGAAGCAGAGGTTGATTGAGAGGCCATTGATGGTGATATGGGTATGAAAAGTTGAAAATTGATAGGAAATAATCTGGATTATAGCACCAATTGCCCCACGGTGGGCTCCAAATTGTTTTGGATAAAAATCTGCTAAGGATAATGTATCCAAATTCGTTTAGTGAGGATTAGTGCTATGGTGATGAAAACGAGTATGTATCGATTGCAAACACAAACACACGGATTGGTTACAGGGAAAAGCCCTTGATCTGGTTCGGATCGCCGGCACAAAAACCCCGGGTGATGACAAATCGTCTATCACCACTTTATTAATCAAAAAAGGGAGCTACAAGATTTGGAGAATATGATCAGTATTACAACGATAGCTAAGTGAACGAGCTGTGATAGAGAGAATGCTCTGGTGTGTGTGAATACAATGTCTTCTTCTAACTGATCATAATCTCAATTTAAATAGGAAAAGAATAACAAATATCCTTAATTTTAGCCTAGAATCAAGCCTTTCCATAATTAGAGATGTTTCCTTCATTATCCACGCGTTTTCTTAACTTGATAGCGAGATTATAGGTTAGACCTGGTTATTAGCCGTTATACCTGCCATAAATATCAAGATAACAAAGGAAAATTGTTAATAAATAATAAGTACTGAGGATCATTGATCCTGACTAGGATCTGCAACATATTCTTAGGATAATTGATCCATATTATATACCAGGATAACATATCCACGGTGTCAAATTTCCGTGCACTAACAAAAAGCATCAGCAGGATCTGCGCCAATGTGTCACTTCTCGAGTACAACAACATCGAAGGTATGATTCAAGCTTGTTTGGTGTATGTATAAGGACGGTTGAATTGGATTCGGCGGAGGTATTATTTGCGGCGTCGTTGGTTGGTGTTGAGATTTAACGGTGTTTTACAACCGCGATGATTGGAATCGAATTGTTGTTGCAGGTTGGGTGGAATCGTTGGTGGCAGTGGTGAAGGTGATTGTGGTGTAAGAAGACAACGGTGTTGATTCCGGTGCCGTAAAAGTACAAAAAGACGGGATTTATTTTATCACTGTGAAAGTACTGGTCCTTTTTCTCCCAAATCTTGTATTCAAATTAAGAAAATTGCAGGTTGGGTGCTAATTGTGGTGTTGTTGGTGGGATGTAATTTTATTGTGTTAAAAGACCCATTTGCCCACTAATTTAACGGTGTTAATAACGGAAAGATGACGGAGGGACTCATCCAGTTCACTTTTGGAACCACAGGGATTCAACCAGTTTAATTTTTTTTCATGGACTCAGTGTGACTCCGTCCTCATACCACATGGACGAAAACAGTAATATTCTCTTATGAATATGTGTCTTAGTAATAAGAGACATTTTTAACATGAATCTTAAATATATATAAACGAAAGCTCCCTAAATTCTCTCAAGCCACCAGATTATTTTATTCTTAAATGAAGGGATCTCATGCATTTAACCCAAATTCATGGGTATGAGTCTCATCAAATCTAGATAGCCATTAAACAGGTTATAACATCTCATTATATTAGAAATTAATCTTATCAAATATTTAATATGAAAATCCTATAAAATAGGGATATACTAAAAATTAATATCCATTTTTTTAAAAAATATATTATTTATTTAAGAAACAATTTTGTAGTAAAAAAATAAATGAGCGGGTCATGAGTCTCGCTAAACCCATATAGTTTTTAACCCGAGTATAACATCTCATTTATTTATAAAACATTTTTATCATCAAATACTAAGTATATTATTAACTTACTTACAATAAATAAAATTAAAATTCAAAAAAATATATAAATATTATAAACGAATAATGTAAGACAACATATAAGAATGTATATAAATTACAATACATGTTGCGCGCAAAATAAGGAAGAGAAAAGAAAAAATATAGAACTAAAAATCTTAATCTTAAATATATATATATATATATATATATATATAAACGACACATTTAAAAGCTCTCTGTTTGCTTCTTACATTCTCTCAAGCCAACAATTGTTTTATTTGTAAATAAAAACTTCTCATGCATTTAACCCGAATTCACGAGTATGGGTCTCACCAAACCCATATAACATTAAACGGGTTATAACATCTCACTATATTAAAAATTAATCTCACCAAATATTTGATATGAAAATCTATAAAACAAAGATAATATACTAAAAACTAATATCCAATTTTTTTAAGAAAAATATATTATTAATATTAATAAACAATTTTGTAGTAAAAAAATAAAAAAAATAAGCGAGACATGGGTCTCAAACCCATAACTTTTAAACGAGTTATAACATCTCATTTATTTGTGAAAACCCTTCATCATCAATTTCTGAGTAAATTATTAACTTTGTTATAATAAACAAAATTAAAATTCAAAAAAATTATAAATGTTAGACACGAAAACGAAGCACAACCTTCGTTATACGAGGGATAAAAACTAGTATGACTATATAAGATAACTTGATTTTGTTTGTTGAAAATTCCTTTACCAATTAATATCGGCATGCATGATATGGGATATGATGAGTGAATACGTATTAATATCGCCACCAATAAATACAACAAAGTGGTTTTTCTTGTTAAAATAATACAAAACTACATCCAATCTAATGTTCCATTTTCAAGAAGAAAAAGAGTGTAACCTCAATTTATTCATATATATATTATTCTTCAAAAGTTCAAAACAATATTATTTGTAACTTTCTTAAATTTGCATTCCTGAGTCAACCCTAAAAAAACACATTCAACAATATATAAATATAAAATAAAGTTTTAAAAAATTGAATGATTCAAATTTGAGGTTGATAGGTTTTCCCCCCAGAAATCCATGATCCCCACATATATAAATACAACCTCCTCATCCTCCATGTAACAGTGATTCAGTCTCATATTTAATAGTTTATGAGATGCTAAAATATTTGTTAATGGTTTAAAATAGTCATAAGTTTATCTTGGGAAGGTTTAAGTTAGAATGAATGCCCTTTTAAATAGATAATAAAAATATTTTACTATTTTTAAATTTGAGTTAAATAGTAAATAGCACATATTGGTTTTTTGTATCCTAAAACAAAACATTAAAATGCATAAATTGTTTTTTAAATATATTCTATAAAAACATTTTGTGTTTTGTATATAAGATTACAAAGTAAAATGTGACAAGGTTTAGTTTGTGGTTGGGTGTGTAGTGTTGACCGTTGACTGAAGTCAAAGAAGGAACAGCTAATGAACAGCTGGGTGTGAAAAACAATGAAAGCACGAAGTACAAACAAGTACTTCATCTTTAGCCTGACACAAGCATTTAACCTTCAAGTACTCCCCGTAACCGTTAATTGTGGGACACCTGTCCTACACCTCAAGATGCTCTTTACTGTACCACTCTCTATGCATAGGATACAACCATCCTTAACTCATGGCTAATGGCTTTATCGTAATTTCCTGCTTAACCTCTGACCTTGGGACTATGTTTGTGTATTTTATTTTGTTGGCTGGATTCTAACCACACAATTGGTACTTTCAGTTTTTATAAATAAAAAAAACAAAAAAAACTAAGTCGTTACTATTTTGGAGAGAATCATCAAAACTAGTATTCTTTTGTATGGGAAAATTGTGTATATGGCCCTTTTTAAGAGAGAGAATTTGAAATAGTTCAAAAAGTTTTAAATTCCTAAAATAGTCCTTCGAAATCTATCTTCCACGTGAGATTGGGATTCGTGACGTGAGTTTTGGTTATCCTATCACACACTGACACGTGTCACTTCAAAGATAAGGTTTCAGAAAAATTTTTCTCGGCCGATAGTTTTCAAGTCAAAATATTTTTCTGAAAAACCATTGTTTTGGAATGAAATTTGTCCCGTCACGTGAGGTTTCAAAGTCATCATTATCCGCGTTTTTTTGAAATTCCTCCTCGGACACATTCCAGATGAATTTCGTCTACTATGTGAAATTTCAAAAAAGATGGAAAAAAAACAATACTTTTTCAGTGAACTTAGTTTTGTTAGATGATTTTCAAAAAAATTTAAAAAAACGATAATTTTCCAACGAATTTAATCTCCTTAGATGATTTTTTATAAAAATTTTAAAAATATGGCAAGTGTTAAGAATGTGGTGGGTGGTGGTGGATGATGGCGGTGGGTGGTGGTGGTTGATGATGGCGGTGGGCGGTGGGTGGTGGTGGTTGATGATGGCGGTGGGCGGTGGGTGGTGGTGGTTGATGATAGCGGTGGGTGGTGGTGATGGTGGTGGATGATGGCGGTGGGCAGTGGTGGTTGATGATGGCGGTGGGTGGTGGTGGTGGTGGATGATGACGGTGGGTGGTGGTGGTTATGATGGCGGTGGGTGGTGAATGATGGTCGTGGGTGGATAAATTTACTTTTTCTAATATCTATTCTTTTTATGCAAAAACATATAAGTTTCATCAAAAAACCATCGAATTAAAATACTTTGTAACAAAATCTATCTTTTCTGACAACACGTCTTTTTATGCAAAAATAGACGAAATTCATTTGAAATGCGTCCGAGGAGATGCATTTAAAAAAACGCGAAAATCATCTGTTTTGAAACCTCACGTGACGGACAACTTTCATTCCAAACCTATGGTTTTCCAGAAGACTATTTTGACTACAAAACTATCGGCCTAGACAGATTTCGCTTAAAGTTTATCTTCAACTTTACACGTGTCAGTGTGTGATAAGACAACCAAAACTCACGTCACGAATCTCAATCTCACGTGAGAGATAGATTTCGAAGGACTATTTTGGGAATCTAAAACTTTTTGGACTATTTTCAAATTCTCTCTCTTAAAAAGGACTATGTACAGAATTTTCCCTTCTTTATTTTGTATGTAACTAGTATTTAGGACCCCGCGCTTCGTGACGGGACCGTTAAATCGAACAAAAAACAAAAAAATATTAGTAAAAGGCGTTAAATCATAAACTCGCTGTAAGTCGATGCGAAGTCACCCTTTATCAAGTTACGACATAGAAACTAAATGAAAGAAATGAACCCGTCAATGCCAAAATCCAACAAATTATCATATGTGAAACCAAAAAGATCGGCATGTTACTGTTGCGAACCAACACAAATTCGGTTCGTATCAGCGGTACAAATACAAATTAGTAAACATAATTAATAATCCAAAAATATATTTTAAAGGCGAGCTAGGTATTAAACGTTGAACCATGGATATAAAATCATGCGACGATGAGATTTTTTTAAATCATGAAAAAAGTTTCGGTCATTGTAAAGACGAACTATAAAAAATATGAAGACAAATTTTAAGAAAATCGTTTAACCAACAAATAAAATATGTAAGCCGACACTTGCCCACGTTAAGTGTTCAAAAATATAGTTGGTTAAATATTTTAATTAGTTAACAAAAAAATTATAATAAAAGAAGTAATAACTATTATTTTTGTTTATGGAAATATGATTAACGAATCATTGGTTATATTAATTAATAAAATATTAAAAAAATAAATAGTAAAAGGAATGGTAATTTTGTGAGGAAACTTGAATCCTCTATTTAATATATATATATATATATATAGGATCAGGATCATGAGAGAATTTTTTTGAAATTGAGAACCATGAGAATCATTTTGGACCTAAAATTAAAAAAAGTAAAAAAACCAAAATTCTTATTTTATCATCCCGGTTTCATAAAAAAAACTCGGTTTAGCTAAATTATATACACATATGTATAATATATACATATATGTACATTTACATGTTTTTTTTGTACACATGTGTATAATTTAAGATAATGATGTTGTACATATGTGTATATTACGTAACTAAATGTTAAATAAAAGTATACATATGTGTATAATACAACGTTTTTTATTTTTTTATTTTTTTTCTATTTTTTTATTTTTTTTAATGAAACCGGAATGAAATATAAGACTTTTGGTTTTTTTACTTTTTTAAAATTTTTATTATTTTTTGTTTTATGATTTTTTTAAATATTTTTTTAAAGGTGTTTTTAATGATCCAAAATGGTTCTCAAAGTTCTCAATTTGCAAAGGGTTCTCTTAGGATTCTTATATATATATATATATATATATATATATATATATATATATATATATATATATATATATATATAGGTAAAACCATTTTATAGACTACTGATTTATGGGACATACTTCATTCCATTAAACCATACTAATTTAGATTCAACTTTCACGTTAGGAAGAAAGGGCACCCATGGGTAGTACCTATGTATCGTCCAATCCTGCATTATCATATTATTTCTACCCTCAATTACCCGTAAACCACAAAATCACTAGCAACACCTATCCATAAGAACCATATAACTTTTTGTTTGTTTTTTAGTTCTCCAAGTATAATAAATGTAAAAAAGAAATCAATTTTGTGTCTCAAACATTTGTCATGGAATGAAGCCATACACCCTACCCACATTGGGTGACGGCGATGTTACGATATGGTTTGAAAGTCATGCACCCTACCATATTGATGCCTCGTCCTCTCTTACATTGACATATGTATAACCAACAATTAAGTCTCATTAATGCATTCTACGAAGTTGAAGCTTGAAGTATCTTTGTTGGGGTGTTGGGAGTGCTATACGAACAAAATGTATGTGAGTTACGTGAGGCAAATAGAAGCTATCAGTCGAGAAGCTTGGTTGTATTTGAGAGAAATTGAGAAAAGTAAGTGGTTGCTTACTTGCTTAATCTAATGATATGTCATATTGTACACGCAAGGCGTTTTGAGGTGCTTGACTCGTTGCATTAAAGGCTTATATTGACTATATGTTCAACTAAGTTGCTCATCCAATTTCAAAGCACAATAAGATTATAATGAACTTTACAGTCAGTATCAAATACAATATAATGTTTACCTAAAAATGTTGGAAATAATTGAAGTCATTGATCAATCCAATTTAATGGTTAAATTTAAATAAATACAGTTTTGTATTAATTGGAAGTTAGTAAAACTGGAAAGGCTTAAAGAAAAATGTTGCTCTTGTGCTAACTTTTTATTTGCCAGTTTCATCATTTTTATAAATCATACTTTTATATAGTTCATAATTTTATCATAATTTTATTTTATTTTTTCTACCATAAAACGAAACACTCTTTCCTCTTTAATATATGTTTAATATTGATATATTTTTTAAATACAAAATGTTTTTTTTAAATGGTTACACACTGCCCAAATAACTATTTTGATAGAAAAAACTACACAGTGTTCTTATGTTGCCGAGGTCTAGAATGATTTTTTATAATGAAAAATATGGATTGTAATCCCATTTTACATGATGCTATTATGAGTTAGGTTTGGAATGTTTTATTTTTCTAATTACAAAACAGAGGATGACATCGAACCATTTTACATGGTGATATTATGGGTACTAGAAACATGCGCTCATAAATGGACACAAATTTTCTTGCCCATAAATTCCTCAAGCATACACGTTTCTAGGTTAAGATTGTTTTGTATAGTAATTGAACTCGTAAAATAGATGTCTTCAAATGTGGCAGCTATTTTATGTTACTGATCACACACATGTATAAGAACGCAACATGATATAGTTTAAGACTTTAAGTGCACATGTGGGAGGTACATGGTTGTGTTAAATTTAAAAACAACTGATACGGGTGAAAATTAATGATTATGCAGTCAAAAATGGTAAAAGTGATTGCAAGTGGCAAATGCGAAGATTCTTATGTTCATATTCCATTGTAGTTTGTTGTTTAAGGCTGAGGGGTGCGGAGCGCTAGTCAGGACGCGAGAGGGAGTTCGCTCGCGCCCCGGGGCGCGAGAGCCACACCACCGGGGCGCTAGAGGGGCGCGAGAGGGGCGCGAGAGCGGAAAACGAGGCTGGCGCCAGGAGGCTCGCGGGACAGGTTGAGCGTGAGGGGTGTCTTGGGATGCAAAATAGAGCCGTTGGGGTTTAAGCTGGGTGTCTTGGGAATGTTTCAGCATATATATATATATATATATATATATATATATATATATATATATATATTCGTGCAGAAAAGCTTCAATTCAACCACCGAGTGTAGGTGACGCCGATGGTGGTGGAGGTTACGGTGGTGGTGAGGAGGAGGAGAGAGAGTGAAGGTGCCATGGTTTTGACCGGATTCCGGTGGAGGTTACGGTGGTGGTGAGGAGGAGGAGAGAGAGTGAAGGTGCCATGGTTTTGACCGGATTCCGGTGGAGGTTACGGTGGTGGTGAGGAGGAGGAGAGAGAGTGAAGGTGCCATGGTTTTGACCGGATTCCGGGTTGAGAAATTCCGGTTTTGACCGGATTCCGATTGAGTTTTTGAAGACCGGATTCGTTGAGGTTTTGACCGGATTCCGATTGAGTTTTTGAGAAATTCCGGATTCGTTGGGTAATACATTTATAAAAAAAAAAAAAAAAACCGCTCGCGCCCCCTCTCGCGCCCCTCCACACCATGCCCCGGGGCGCTATCACCACTACCAATACCCATCTTATCAAGTTTCTCTCTCTGCCACACGTCACAATATTATTGGATGGCGCCCCCACTCACGCCCCCTCTCGCGCCCCCCACACCCCTCAGCCTAAGGCTGAGGGGTGTGGGGGGCGCGAGAGGGGGCGTGAGTGGGGGCGCCATCCAATAATATTGTGACGTGTGGCAGAGAGAGAAACTTGATAAGATGGGTATTGGTAGTGGTGATAGCGCCCCGGGGCATGGTGTGGAGGGGCGCGAGAGGGGGCGCGAGCGGTTTATTTTTTTATTTTTTTATAAATGTATTAAAAAAACGTATTATTAAAAAAACAAGTAATTATTTAAACAAACACACATTAATTAAAAAAACACATTAATATATAAAAAAAATTAAAGTACTAAAAAATTAAAAAAACACATTAATTAAAAAAAATTAAAAAAACACATTAACATTATTCTTATTCTTCGGCTTCGTCTTCTTCGATCAACCTCTTCCGGATACGTTCCTTTTGTTTTTCCATCAGCATTTGGTCGACCGGATTTAGGTGGCTGAAGTCTCTTGCAAGGAAGTCCAAATCTCTCATTCTTTTTTTTTCCTTTTTGTCAACAGAGACCACCTCCAGGGTTTTGTTGAATTTATTGAGGGATTCAACAAGATCGTTGATGTTTACAGCTTCCCCCTCAGCCGGTTTTTTCCCCCTGGCGTCCCTTCCCAATGGCCGCCTCCTCGGCGGTGAAGACGTTTCCTCCCCCGCAACGTTTAGGTCGAATCCAACCCGGCAATCCGACCCGTCCGTTGTGCTGTACGCTCCAGACGAACTAGTTTTAGTCCGCTCTCGCGTTGATAATTACTTCTTCGATCAACCCGTCCGTTGTGCTGTACCACCTCCAGGGTGTGGTGTGTGATATTCGTTTTGGTTGTAGTATGTGAGAATGGTTGTGTTTGATATGTATTGTGATATATGTATTGTGATATATATAGATGATTTTGTTAAAAAAAAAAAAATATTTTTATTCATTATTAAAGCCTTCCAACGGCTCTTTCCCATTTCCCACAGCCACTCACGCGCGCGAGCCTCCTGGCGCCTGCCTCGTTTTCCGCTCTCGCGCCCCTCTCGCGCCCCTCTCGCGCCCCGGTGGTGTGGCTCTCGCGCCCCGGGGCGCTATCGAAGTCCCTCACGCGCCCTGACTAGCGCTCCGCACCCCTCAGCCTAATAGGTGAATTTTCCTCATGACATTGTGCATAAGGTATCAATCATGAACATACCGAGGATAATGTCGTTATGATTCTTACTGTTTCCACAGGACCACAAGATGATCATTGGATGGTCCAGGATTAAAGCATATTCCTCAAGACTTTTGACATCACGTCCATCATCCGATTGAACCTCATATTTTAATGAGCTAATCAGCTAATCATAATAGGATGACTTGTAATTTGAAATTACAAACATTCATGTAATTTTATCTTGTATTTGTAATATTTAATTATAAGAATTTATAAACTTTCTATATTTGTCAAAAGCGTATATATATATATAATAGCTTTTATATGAAGACTACCAAATATACTTTTATTCAGTATCAAACAAAATACAGTCTAAACGTCACGAACCAAAAGGTGAGTCAATAGCCCAACTACAAAAGTCACAAGTATAATCGCCTGCAATTTATAACGACGTCTTCGAAATCTATTTCTAAGGTTTAAACCGACTTTTGAAGTAGCACACAAATAAAGTTATGAAGATGTAGCCCCTAAACCATAATATACATTTTTAAAGTTTCACGGAAACCAAAAGTTTTTATAGCTTAGACCACACATACATATAGTATCTCGCATTTGTAGCGTTTAATTTATTTTAACGGATACACCAACTTATTATGTATTGTCTAATTTATTGTATATCTATAGTATATAATATTGAAATACATGTTTTGAATTAACTAATTATGTTATTTATACGGTATCAAGAACTAAATTAGTTATTGAAAATAAATAAAAATTGTCACAAGAAATATATGCAAAAGCTAATAATGATATGAACATTTTAGAATGCTTGTGGGATTAGGTAAATTGTTCAAGAAAAGTTTGTGGGTATGCTTGTGTCAGCTGCAGGGCCGTCTTCGAGTATTTACATACCTCGGCCGAACCGAAATGAAAAGGCCTATAGACCTTACTAAATAACGAAATATATAAGCTAATTTTTATAAATCACGACTAATGGGTCGGGTCGGGTCGATTTAAATGGGCTTTTGGGCTGATATACATGTATTTATACATCTCGAATCCCTTGTAAAGTTGTGTTTATTTAATGTTTTGAGTTCGGTTTAGTTCGTGTTTCGTTTATCTTTTATTAATTTAGGTTTTGAGTCAAGTTTTATCTATTTAGTATGTTTTATATCTTTTGGTGTCTTGAGTGTTAAGCTTTAATTCTTTCTATCATATCATGTGAAGGTTAAGTTCGTGTTTTGTTCGTTTTACTCGTTAATGACTACATGATTAGTTCACTTAGAGTTTCGATTTGTTTTCATTTAGATGGTGACTTTGGAGTCAAGGAAAAGAAGTTCTAGAAGGTTCCGATCGTTACTTGGAGTTCAAGGAAGAAGATTTATCAAGATTTTACAATATATATAATAAGATTAAAAAAAAGAAAATCCCACCCCAGGAGGGCGCCGCCGCACGCGAAGGTGAAAGGCAATATGCCTTCGCGCGGCGCCTAGGGCCTTTTGGTCAACATATTTTGCAAGTCCAAGCCCAACTAGTTCTATATAAACATATGTTTTCATCCTAGCCGATTCTACAACTTTGGGCAGCCGATTTTGAGAGAATTGTCAAGGGTTTGAAGGTGATTTGAAGCTAGGAACCAAGGAGGATCAAGATTTCTTTCATCCGGGTGTTCAAGGATCAATCGCAAAGGGTTTTATCGCTCTAAATTTTGTTCCTTGTTCATTATTTGTCATGTCTTTCCTCTTTGTTTTTAATACTTGTTTAGGATTGTTTTTAATAATGATTCTAGGCTAGACTTCATGTCTACCCAGGTTTGATGAACATGTTTGAGACTTGATTCTTGCTTTGGATAATGTTTTGATTATGGTTTCGTTAATTTAATAGTAAAAGACTTGGTTTTGTTTTCATGATGCGTATGAGTATTTATTATCTTGATTGATTATTAACTATTGCTTCACATAGATCTTTTATCTCTTGATTGTGTTCTTTAGATTTAGGGTTAATATTTAATCAATTACTTGGTGTTTTGATTATTATGATTGAATGGGCCCATTAGATCATAGAAGCTTGTTGATTGTTGGTTAGGGTTTTGAATGTTTTGCTAAATTCCAATAGCTGTAAGGTGAGGAGTTGTTCATGTGTCTTGGTCAATTGCATGCTAGGATAGTTAGTGACAATATTCTTGCTTATTGTGTTGATCTATGTTCATGATGTCATGTTAGCTTATCAAGTTATCTAGAGTTTAGTGTTTCGTGAGATTACTTGCTTTAGATACTATTAATTAACCCTAATTGATGACTTTGCGGAAATCAATAATACTGATTGCTTAATAATCTAATAATTGTTCTTTGGGATTTCGTTTGATTCAGTCAAGGGTCCTTAGGGTTTTGTTAGATGAATATGTTTAGAAATCAGTTTCCATAATCATGTTATTTGTCCATTGCTTGATGATTGTTGATGCATGGGATTCTTACCTAGGTAGATTCTTTCTCTTATTGGTTTCGATTTTGGTGTTTGATTGTTCATTTCTCGTTTACTTGCTTATTTGTTTTCTTAGTTTAATATTAGTTTTAAAAACCCCCTTAAAACATTAATAATAAATAGTCGTGTCGTAAGTCGAGTCTAATTAGTTAATTAACGTAATTTATAGAGTCCTGTCGGACTTACTTAGCTTAGTACAATTGATCGGTTCGCTTGCCGATATTTTGTTTAGTTGAGTCTTAGGTCTAGTTTTTATTACTTTTTAAGTTAGTTAATATTTAATTGACTGTTTTCACCACATCATGGGCTCAACCTTGTCTTTTTTAATAACGAAATAATTAACACCTAATTAAATATATATATATATATGACAATATTAAAGTAATAAACAATTATTAAACTACCAGCTATTAGTTAAAAGAAAAAGGAATTTGATGTATCTAGAAGTCAACTCAAATGAAAGCAGTAAAAGTAATTCGAAACTAAGATTTAAATTCATTTTAAGGAAATAAAAAAAATTAAATAAATAACAATTTACTAACTGAAGTTAATAAAATATTAGGTTGATTTGTGTTTTTACACAACTACCCTCGTCATCTTCCCTACTTTCCTTCATACGTAGCCTTTCCCGTCACCTTCTACCGCCACCAACCGGAAAAGCTTCACGTAGTTCCACCGTTGTCCGATTTGTTTAGTAATTGGCGGTAGCCGAGGGTGGGTACTAACTGATTGTCGACTCATAATATACTAACGTGTATCGGAAAACATGGCACTCCGGCAGGCCGAAGGTGGGCACCCTCGCTAAGCTATAAATCCGCCCGTAATATGTATAAAAATGTTTGTGCCCCCGAAATTTACGTGCCCCGGCCGAGGGTCCGGCTCGCACACCCCCGGGCCGGCCCTGGTCAGCTGTGTGTTTCCAGTGGCATGACCACATGGATTTTTAGAGTTTTTTAAGTTTCTAAACTACATATGCTCTAAATCCAGGAACTCTAGACCCGACTAGAATAACTATTCTGAAGAATGTACATTCAATTATTTGAAAAGATTATTGAATGGTAGCTTTTCATGCTAACACGATTTGATGCTCTTCTAATTTCGAGCCAAAATCATCCAAGAATATTTTAATTCTCTTTCGACCATCCATTGATCTATTAAGAAACTGTGTTTATTGATGGCCGTTTGACATCTACTTAAAACTTGTTTCATCCTACAACTTATATCGAGTATGTAAGCTCCCACTGTGTAAAACCATCCATGTTGATTTGACGGATATCCCATTGTGTAAAACCTTTCTTGTATATTAGTAGTTTGATTCTATATTATTTAAGACTTGCATAATTTAAAATTGTTATTTGAGACTTCTACGTACACAATCAAAAACAAGCCACCTAGGTAACCTGAACATGAGCTAAACTTCAACTCGAGCTAGCTCAACTCATAGCACGATCCCTGAGTTTGTACGTACTGACTCGAATGACTCATTGAACAGCCATAATTCTAGAAACCAAACCATAGTTAGACAAAAGTCCGGTCATTGTTACAAAACAACCAACCTTTTTAAGGTTAACACCTACATGATTCTGGAAACCAAAACCATAGCTAGGCAAATCGTCCGATCATTATTACCAAAAGGACAAACGTTAACACCTACATGATTCACACAAGGCCAAACTATATACAAGCTAGCATGACCACCACTGCTTCCTTCTTCGTTACCGATGCTACCATGGTGCATCCACTTTTTTCTGGAACTCAGTTTCGTACCTCTCAACTTTCTCTTTCAAACCATCCACCACCCCACCAATCTTTCTATTACTTTCATATAATTCCACCAACCTCGCCTCCAAAATCTTGATCTCATTAGCATTCCGATTTTGTTCCTCTTTCGCCTCCACGTATCTTTTTGCATCTTCAGACTCAAATGCAAGGTTTGTGAGTGCGCGTATCCTATCACGTAAAAACCGAACTTTCATTCCTATAAGTTCAAACGATTCCAGGGAACTATCCCATGCATCGAATTCTTCCTTCATTGTGGTGAGTTTGCAGTTTCTTAACATATTTGCAATGTTTACGGTTTCACCAATCACACCCGCTACTAGCTTGTTGTACAAGCCTTCACGAACACCATCATGAAGAATTTCGTTTTTCCCAACGCAGAGATTGTAGTAACTCATACGGATTTCTTTTGAAAGCTCCAAGTCAATGCACTGTTTGTTGACTATGATGTGAAAGTCTTTGAAAGTTTTGACAACTTTTAGTGAAATATTCGGTTCGGGGAGACAGCCTTGAACTTGTGAGCTGACTGCAGACCTTTTGTACTTCCTTTTAACTTTGGTTAACGGAACAGGCCCCGAACTTGAATCCTTTCTTCCTCTTGATTTAGAATGTGTCTTAACTATGGCTGTGTAGACGGGTTAAAATGGATTGGGTCAAACCACCAACAACGCCATTTGTCCCACGTACACGTTAAGAAAAACAAGTGTAAAAATATGAGACAAAAGCGATATTGTTACGATAATAATAATATTTTTTTTGAATAAAACAGTTTTGGAGGTTATCATCATCATCATCATCGTACTCAGTATATCCCACCAATAGCAAAGCTATGGTAGGGTCTGAGGAGGGTAAGATGTAGGCAGCCTTACCTCTACCCCATAGGGATAGAGAGGCTGCTTCCGGTTTGGTCGACTTTTGACAACTCATCTGGTTTGACCCATTTATATTTTAAGTTTCGTTTTTTCACTTTACTCGTTTGACCCGACAGACATCAAACATAAACCAAATCGATCCATTTACAAGCGACGGATAGAAACTGACACCTTTAGTTGCTTTGATGATATTTGAAAAACCTGGAGTTACGTGTTCCACAGGTGCATCCTGGCTTATAACCGTAACAGCATCATCAACTTCTTTTGCATCGTTGGAGTTGGCCCTAACAACATAAACCTACAAATTGAAACCGAGAGTAAGTATAATACATATAAATATTCAAATTATCCATACGTGGATCATGAACACAGAAAGTGTTCACCATAAAACCACACCCAATGCGTATTAAGGAGAAACCATACATAGTTGACGAACAAGATAACAACCTTAAATTTGGTGGATTCAACTAACTGGAAGATCAAAACATCTCCTTCACGCAACTTATGTTCAATTGCAAAGCTTCTCCACCCTCCACTAAGCCCAAACCTGTATGCAATGTATTTGACATTAGACTGCCCTCCATTTTCATCTTCGATTACCATCGAAGAGTCAACTTTTGGTAAATATGATCTGCAAAAAGGCAACGGAAGGCCCTGCAACCCAGGGTGTAAGTTGTCACATTTTGGTACATAAAGCCGATCTAAATACAAAACACTAAACTACCGAATTACCATCCAAAAACAACTAACAACATGTGATTTGAGCATTGATTTCATAAAGATAGGATACTCATTTCCAAGGGTCGCTTGAATCTCCCCTGCTCGAATCATAGTTTCCGAGGGTTGAACCGGAGCCTTAGAGCCCTTAGTTCCATTTTCTTTAACCAAACTGTATGTAAAACTAAATAAATATATACTTTATCAACTAAAGAGATAAAACTTAATTTCAAAGACAAACCGACCTCAAACTCGTTATCGAAGGATCAAGGTCCGCCTATAAACCAAAAAACAATCAATCAGTTATCATTTTGTTTTCTATAAAATGATTAACATCAACCAATACATTTCAATTTCATATTTGGGGGTTTATACTATTAATACATCACAATATGTATAACAAAATTCGAATTACAAACCTTATCTTTTGAAATCAAGCGTTGATGTTTCTTCTTCTTGGATTTAAAGGAAGCAAAGTCAAATCTGGTTGGCTTCAACCTTTTGCGTTTGCCCTAAAATCACAGCAGATCCAACCACCAATAACTCAAATTCTACTTGCAAACTAATAATATATAGAGAATATATACCGATAATGCAACCGTAGGTGTTAACGGAGCAGGAGGCGAGGTTTTAGACATCAAAAGCTGAGCCACAGTAGTCACATCGGGTACCGGTGATTTGGAGGGTATCCGTTCATAAGTGATTTGAAGATCAGGAGTTTGTTCATTGTTAATCGGAGCTGAATCCATTGTTCCACAGGAGATTGTACTAGCATTACGTGAAGAACACGAACACGAACACACAGTTGAACCTAACACACTTTATCAAGTACTTGCTTACTTTTGTCCGAAAAATGTGGAAAAGGATTCGCAATTTTGGTAATATTTTCAATAAATAGATAAACAGTAAATAGTGAATGAAATAAACATTTTTTTAACACGTTAGTGCAACCGGTTACGAGAGCCGAGAAAAGATTTATTATACGCATACAACTCACTTTATCAGAGTTTGAAATCTATAATAGTGATATTCTCCTTTGATGGAATCGAACCGTCTTATGTAATTCCTGTCAACATGTTTGGTTCGAACCCGTTATATCTCTTTGCATCACTCTTAACCCAACTATCATTTGCCGAATAAGTTAGTGATCATTGACGACTATCACATATGTTATTTTTGTATATTATTAAGTCTGTTAATATATCTGTTGGTCTTTCAGAAAAGAAAAAAATTAGTTGAATTTTTCAGAGTTACTAACACAACATTTTTATCTATTGTGAAGGGTGTGCTTGCATTGGGGTTGTCCATTAGTTTTCTGTGTCATGGTCAGTGGCGCATCCAGAAATTTTTGTTACGGGGGGCACAAAAGTGGATTGGGTAAAAAATGGGTCGGGTTAAAGAGAACATAGCCGACCAACTATTTTAGAGGCTCAAAGCGGAATGAACCTTCGGGACACTTGAGAGGGTAAATTGGTCTTTTTACACACCATCATTTGCATTTTGGATCACCGCTTTCATTATTTTACACTATTACCAAGCACCACTCTCATTATTACGATCTTTTGTGATAGGAGCAGAAACTTTTAAACGGATGATTGAATTATACATGTTTCGCGAGTAGTTAATAACAATCAGAGGGTTACAAATTATCTTTTGAAAAAGAATTTTTTTTATTTAAACAATTATCTAAACTATACATACAAATACTACATAATTTATGTATGACAATAAAATAAAATATTTATGTATATCAATAAAATAAAATATATTTGAATACTACAATCAAATATTGTCGTCATTTTCTTCTTGGAAACAGAGGCTTTTATTCCTTTTTAAAATAAATCTCACTTTCTTCTTCTATCATCTTTTCACGTATCCACAGCCGCCCTTCTTCGCCAGAAAAATAACCGTTCATTTTGTTTCATTATTCTACTCAACATCTTTAGAATATAGTAATTCGAGGGGTCAAGTCCTATAAAACAACTTTTTTTAGAAACCCATATCAATGGAAGTTTTGGTTGTCGGAGGGTCAACGCACCCTTCGTTGCCGGACAGAGGGCATGGACTTTTTGTTCAGTTATAATATACTAATGCGTACACGTAAATGCGGCACTCCAGCGGTTGGATGGTGGGCACCGGTCCACCGTAGTGACGCCTTGGATCCGCCCCTGGCCATGGTGTTCGTAAGAGCATCTACAACAACAAACCTCTACCAAGGTTGCAAAAGTCGCTAGGCGCTCCCAGGGCGGTCGACTAGGGAGTTGCGAGTACTCGGTCTAGGCGGGGTGTACTCGGGGAGTACTCGGGCATGGTATTTTATAAAGAAATTCATTTTTCGGAGATTATATATATGTCAAATATCAAAAGTTTACTAAATATTCTACAAAATACACACGAAAAATACAAAAACAATCAATAGCACATAGATATTAGTTTAAAGAAAAGTTTCAATTGAGGAAAGACGTACCTCAATTGAACTTAAATAAGAGGTTTGCGAGTTTAGAACTTCGAATCGGATAATAATAATGGTGGTTGCGAGTTTAGAACTTCAAATCGGATGATAATAATGGTGGTTGCGAGTTTAGAATATAAATTAGGTTGCGTTTTAACGTGAAAAAGAAAAAAAAAGTAGTGGTGGGCTATTGGGGAAATTGAGATTTTTTAATAAAATTCAAGATTTTGTTAAGACCGAGTTGGACCGCCTAGGCCGAGTAGAGCCGCCTAGGTCCGAGTTGGACCGCCTAGGACCGAGTTGGACCGCCTAGGTACGATTCCGAGTTTTTTGACCTTGGAAAAGAAAAACGGTGCAGTGAAGTGCCGAGGAGCGCCTAGGCGCCGAGTACTCGGCCGCCTAGGCCGAGTTTTACAACACTGACCTCTACAAACCGCCACATCAGTGCCACATCAAATTTCAAACTTTTCTTAAAAATCTCATTTTATTCTACAATAACAAACCTCCACAAACCCATCACATAATATTAAAATTAATAATATATATATACACACATTTTATATATATGTGTGTGATTGAGAGAGTGGTCCCCCACTTTTTGCCACCTATGATGTTTGAATGAAGTTACTTTGTGAAACAAACTTTTAGCCCACAACAATAAAAATTGATGTCCCTCTTGTTTGAAGTCATCCACATCATTCAAACTTTGGGTTCCACACCCAATTATGGATGCTCTAATATGGACGGGCAAAACCGAGGTAAGACATGCTCGATATAATTTCCGTGTTTTTAAATTATTTTCTCTTTTAATTTTTCTTGTTTCTTTTTTTTTTTTTCCTTTTTCTCTCTTTTTTTTGTTTCGTTTTTTTTTCTCCGTTAGTGTTCCCGCGGATCTGTTGAACGGCCGTTGTTTCCAACAAATATGGACTAAACTACAATAGTAGTCATGTTATCTAGACTGAACTACCAGAATTGTTATCAACTTGTCATGGACTGAACTATAGCAGCAGCGACCATGTTATTTGAGGCATGTTTCTTTATTTTATTTTTTACCTTTTTCTTTCTTGTTCACCATAAATATGAGTGTGGTGGTGTAATTTTTAAGGTATTCATCTGAGGTTTCTTTTTCTTATTCTATCAATAATGAAAGATGCCTACACTGATATAATAATTAAATGAGTTAAATAAGAACATACATATTAATGTCCTTGAATTTTAAGGTGTAAGAGTATGCGTAATGGGTGGTAATTTTGGGGCGACAACATCACTCCCGGGGTGATAAAATGGGCGATAAAGTGGAGGGCGACTAGAGTCGCTTTTTTTGTGTTTTGATTTAATATTATCATATTAACTATGTGTGAGTAATATATATATATGGATTTGGTTTATTTTAGAAGTGTTTTTTAGTGCGAGAAGTGCGAGAAGAGATTCTAGCCAATCAAATTATTTCTTGTTTATTTTATAATTATTTAAGTATAAGGATATATTTGTAAACAATAAAGTGTTTGCTTTGTAACTAATACTAATTAATAGTTGAATTAATGATAAGTTATTAAATAATGTAAATTACAAACTATTTTTTTATTTCATTTAAAATTTAAACCATTTAAATCCATTTGATCAAAAATCATTTTATTTTAAACATGGGTAATTACTATTTTATTATTTGATCTCGAATGTACAAACGTGAAGTGGTTTTTCTTATTTCATTTTCAATCAAGTAATATACTTATGTTTGTTTATCTTACGTAATGTTGTGTAGGCACACTTTCAGATATTTTGTACCCATAACTAATGTAGTGTAGGAAACACTAGTGTAGTGTAGGCACACTTTTAAATGTTGCGTAGTCATAATTAATGTATTGTAGGAAAAACTAGTGTAGTGTAGGCACACTATTAAATATTGCGTAGTTATAACTAATGTAGTGTAGGCAAAACTAGTGTTGTGTAGGCACACTTTTAAATATTGTGTAGTCATAACTGATATAGTGTATGAAGACCTAATGTAGTGTAGACAAATTTTTAAATGTTACGTAGCCATAACTAATGTAGTGTAGTCACACTTTTAGATGTTGTGTAGACATAGCTAAATGTTGTAGTGTAAGCAAAACTAATGTAGTCTAGACATACTTTTAATGTTTAAATGTTGTATTGTCATTAACTAATATTGTATTGTAAAACAAATGTATATACACGTTGACAAAGAACAAATATTATATCCATTTCAAAAAAGAACAAATGCTAAATGTAGCTAATTATAAATCTTTTTATGTTTTGATAATTATAAACGTTTAGCTTAATTTTAGGAGTAACATGTGAGAATTTCATTATTGAGTGTCTGCATATAAAATACAAAAATACCCCTTTCACATTAAAAACATGTATATGAGATTACTAATAATTACTAGATTGCCATAATCAATATGTACCTTTGATTAATGTAATCAATGGTCCAGATTCATTTCTCGCATTTCTCGCTATAACTCGACTTCTCGCATGAACCATCCCCTATATATATATATATATATATATATATATATGCTACAACAACGCTACACCCTTAAAACAAAAACTCTTTTTGTTGACTAGGCGTCACATGACATAAATCGCCCCATTTTGTAGCTAGAAACTTGTTGTGGTTTTTGTTCGATACATATGTCTAACAAGAAATTACTATTTACATACATCTTACATTTCTAAGGGGCATACGTCTTATAAGATTTTATTAGCTATATTTATCTTACAAGAATAAATTAGTTACATACATCTTACACATGTCTTACATTTTGATTTACAGGATTCAAGTGAACCATCAATGATAGTAAGAATAAAGTGTATTCAACGTGGTGTTGAACTTCTATTTGATGTCTTACATTTATAATGCTAGTTACGCACGTCTTACATTTTTGTAAGGTGATTTTCACCTCTATTATTTTATATAATATTGATTTGTAATTTTTTTGGGCAATGTAATTTATTTTGGTGGAGTTGGCCATCCTTGATTGGTGATTTTTAGTAGTAATATTTATGCAATATTAAATTTGATATACATGTTACATGTGTATTAGATGTCACAGTGTATTTGTCACATCCTGACTAAAATCGACGGAACATGTCGAGACGCGACGTAATTGTTTTAATGCACACGACACTATTAAAGTGTCAATAATTAAACAATAAATACATTTCAATTAATATAGAACACAACACAACGTGTTCATACAAATACAACAACATACAAGGGAAATAAATAGTCCATTTTACTCATAATCCTAACGGTCCAAAATGAATATAATGCATTCAGTCTTCAATCAACCAACAATCAAACCTGTAACGTTACATAAAATATATTTTGTCAACATGAATGTTGGTGAGCAATTCCATGAATTTTGCATATATATAATATGAGGCAAAATCCACAATTCTTATGTGAAACCGTAAGTAATAACAACAATTGCGGTATATAAATCATAAATAAATGAGGCTCATTTTTAATAGGTAAAAATTACCAAATTACAAGGAGGAGCGTATGATCATACTTATTGAGAATGAGGAAAAGGCCAACCAACAAAAGCAATAAACATTTAACAAATAATTATATGAGACATATAACACACAATCGAACAATTATTCTAAGTAACACATAAAATAGAGTTGCGGTTTGAGAATCCAAGTCTTAAATCATTTTTGTTTGAGTTAGTATGCAAGCTACTCCCAAAGTATAAAAGCGAAAACCGAGATGAAATTACTCACCTGGACAAAGTGAAGTCAATGAAGAAAACTTAGAATAATAATAATCTCCAAGAAAGCGAGCCGGCGGTTTAACGAGCGAGTCTTAGATTGAAAGACCTTAAGTTAATAATGAGTCTTGAAGATGAGATATAAATGGTATAAAAGTTCATAAAAACAAGGCTTGGGTTTTCGGGTGTTTAAGTTATATTTTAAAAAATGCGGTTGAATTAAGTAAGCATAACATGAAATGGGTTTTACATGAAACCGGGCCTTTGATGTTTAGTTTTACTCAACCTCTGTTATTTACATGGGGGAGTTGGTTTAGTTATAGTGTGCATGATCCTGCTAATGTAAGCATCAAGATTCTGACTTTTAATATTTGTTCGGTTTAGTCGTTTCGGGACTTGATAAAGTAGCATGTAAAAGGCGAAGATATGTGTATTATAAACATATCTTCGGCCTAGGGTTTATAAAGCTTTTCAGTTCATTCCGGCCGTAGAACTTGTGAAGTGTCGTTATCGTGTGTTGATTGATGCCGTGTTATTATTCAATACAAGTAATTGTTTGGTTTAATCATTGTTCTTGTTTACTACTAATACTCGTTAATCAAACACTTAGGGGATTCCACACTGTAAGGCCCCAATCCCAGTGCCCTACTTAGCGTTGGATTTACTCATAAACACAGTTCTAAATATCAGAGTGAATTAAAACTTTTCACGGAATATAAAAACATCAACCATTCGTTACATAAGTCTTAAATTTAAACAAACATTCAAACATGTCTTTTAGGTTCAAAAACATAATGACTTCAAATCTTCAGACGCAAGCTTTTTTATTCTTCAACTATGTGTGATCCTCAAGCTAGCTGCCTCATTCTATTTTCCTGTGTGCATACTAGTCAGCTACGCTGAGTGAGTTCTAGTTAATCAGGCAACATACATTACCTTCACATACTTACATCTACGTACCCGAATATACATATTACATACTTAACAAGTTTACCTTTATTTCATACATACATATATACGTTCATTCTTTCTTTCATACTTTCATTCTTTTATCCCGCGCATTACATACTTAACTATCTATATGTTTTAAAAGAGCATTTCTCCCTATAACATTCGCATATATTATTATGGTATTCAACCCTTTATCCTTTGCAGATATTATTCGGGTCTGCAACCCTGTAACCTTTGCAGATATTGTTAGGGTCTGCAACCCTTTAACCTTAGCACATATTACTAGGGTCTGAAACCCGTTTAATCATACAACCATACAACCATACATACTTTTAGTTATATATATATATATATATTCATATACATCTACGTACATACTCTTAGCTCTTTCTGTATCATTCATAAGCATTCATATCGCATACATTTACCACTTAAGGTAAATGAATTAACTAAAGACTAGGAGTATGCACACACCTCTGAAAAACATAATAGAGAAAAGGGGCTAGAAACTCACATGTGTCCAGTTCCTTTCTGAGTTAACGGTAATACCCATCCTTAGCTATGCATGTCTAACTGTGTAATAATTATATATATCAATTAACTACTTCTACTATATCATACGTCTAGGTTAGTGAAACCCCTAGCTAAAGGGGGTTTGGGGCAGTGCCCCTGGCAGCATGGTTCTAGGGGCGGCAACCCCTAGCAGGGTCCAAGGGGCAGAGCTCCTGGCCGGGGTTAAGCTTATACGCCGCATAAGTTCATATGCACCGTTAATGCACCAATTAATAAATCTTTACTAATTAATCCTTTATTCTTAACTTATACGCCACATAAGCTCATATGCACCGTTTATGCACTTATATATCCCCATATCCGTCTTTTATCCGAAATTTCACCTATGCCCCGTATATGTTTCTGGCGTATAACTTTCCAGTGGATAAGTCTTCTAGCGTATAAGTCATTTCCAGCGTTAAAGTCTTCCAGCGTATAAGTCTACATATGTGCCGCATATGTTTGTCCAACATATGCACTGTATATGTTACTAACATGTACGTCGCATATACATATACGCTCGAAGCTTCATATATGGTTATTTTTAACGCGTTAATAGGGTTTTTCTGCGTTTCCGGCGCCGTTAGCCGCCACATTTGGCCGGAATTTGATCATCTTTGACCCAGGTAGCCTCGGCTGATCTATATCAAAGATAAGGTGACCCTTAAGCTCGTTTAATCACCCGATTCATTCTAGATCTAGATTCAAACGACTCAAACGACGCCCCAGGGCTGCGGTGTCGGGTACTATGGTGTTGGGTCAGCTGAAATAAATGATATTCTACATTAGGTTGATCTCGGTTCAGAAGATTTAGCGGTGTAGAGAGCGTTTGGTTTAAGTGTGTGTTTTTGAGTGTGTAGGCTAAGGCGAGGAATTGATGAAGATGAAAGGGTTGTAGGGTTTTAAGGATATTTCTACCTTAAGCACATGGACCCTAGGCCTATCTTTTATTTCCCAAGTCAATCTTTATTCCTACACCCATTTTATTAACTTATTAATTATTTATCCCAATTAACTAATTTTTCTCTGACATTATTTATTAAAAAATCTGGATGTTACACGCTCCCATTGAGTTTGTGATATCTCATGTAGCGATCGATTCTAGGAACCTACAATAATATAAAGTGAAACATGAGTTAATAAAAAGTTTGGAAAGATTTTTGGTGGTTTGAACGATGACTATGCTAGTTAAGACAAGTAGTTCGACTTTTACTCGATTTTTACCCGAAACTTGGTTTAAGCCAAGATTTTTTCTAACACTTCCAAAGTATTAATTAATATGGGTAATATAAGATAAAACATAATTAAAAAGATAAGTTGAACTTTTGGTGGTTTGAACATTAACTAACTCTTTAAGATGAATGTTCGGTTTTATTCGGTTTTTACCCGAAACTTGGGTTTAAGCCAAGATTTTTTCTACACTTCCATATCAACCATATAATAATTAAAATATAAAGAAAAACAAAGATCTAAAGTGTTTCATACAATATGTTTGTTTAAAAGTTAAATAACGTGCTTAAACGAGTGTTCGGTTTTAGTTCGGTCCTTGACTCGGTATGATACCGAGGATGGTTACCACGTGTCCAAAACTATAGAACTAAAATAAAGTAAAATGTCTAGGTCTAAAGTCAAATAAGAAATTTAAACGAGTAAACTTCCCGAAAACGACCAAATGGGCCGGAAAATGCATAAATACGAGTTTGAAGGTCCAAAAACCTTAAACAAATATGAAAATGGTTTTCTTAACATAAAATAACTTAGAACAACTGAAAATATCATAAACATATACCCGAAAAGGATTGAAATGAAAGATTTAATTCCGTTGACTTTTAAAGTCTAACTTAAGCTAAACTAGCTTGAACAACTTGCAAGATAAAACACTTAAGGAAGGGAAGATGAGACTCAGCAGGGGAAAATGGCTGAGATAGAGGGGTATTTATGGGAAAATATTAGGGTTTGAAGGATTGGATTAAAGCTTTATCCGGTGGATAAACCAGTACACTTTGATGCTTTATTCAGAAATCGTTTTTGAATTAAATAAACTATGTGTAGGGATGAAAAAATGTTTGGCGTGTTCTAGAATAATTATGGGTTGAATTTTGGTTGGTTTGGATGGTTAAAATACAGGTTCGGGCCTTAAACGAGTAAAAAAGAACCAAAAATAACAAAACTGATTTCTAGCATGACCAGCTTGGCCTTTGAGGTCGCGTGACACGACGTGTGGGATTTTGGCCAAACTTTGTATTTTTTTGCTAATTTGGTCCATGCAGTTTGTTTTAGGTCATTTTGAGCATAATATACGTGTTTTAAACACCATTAAAGACTTTCGAAATGACAAGTATAAAGCATGATTACAAAAAAAAATCATTATTTTATTAATATCCAAATATCCAAAAATCAAAACGGGTGGGGTTTACAATACGAAAACAAATACAAATCGAACCGAAAATAAATACATATCGAACCGAAAATGACAAATGTCACAGTATTAATATAGTAACTTAAATTAGTTATAGGGATCTTACATATTGTTTTTAAACCTGACTAAATTTGTCTGTTTTTTAGTTACGTATGTTTTACACATCCACTACGTGAATATTGGCTTTTAGCCACACACATGCTCTGGGCGGTTTGCCACACCTCGGTCTAAATGTGTGGCTAAAAGTAGCTTTCGCCACACATTTATTATTCGTGTGACTAAAAACACACATGTTAGAACCTTTAGCCACATAAATTAAATTTTTGTGGCAAAAAATCACACCTGATGGAACATTTAGCCACACTTTTTCAATTCGTGTGACAAAAAACACACCTGTTAGAACCTTTAGCCACATAAATTAGATTTTTGTGGCAAAAAATCACACCTGCTGGAACATTTAGCCACACTTTTTCAATTCGTGTGACAAAAAATCCACCTGTTACAACCTTTAGCCACATAAATTAGATTTTTGTGGCAATAAATCACACCTGTTGGAACATTTAACCACTCTTTTTCAATTCGTGTGACGAAAAAAATAGTTATTCGAAACCGTTAGCCACACTTTCATAAAAAAATGTGACTTTTACTTGCCACACTTAGTAAACTATGTCCAAATATGATCTACACTCACAGTAGTTTGATAACGATGTGGTTAAAAACTAATACATATGGCCACACTTACGGGTATATGTGACCATAGAGTATTGTTTGTTAGCCACTTATAAGTTTTATACGTGGCTAAAAGTTAACGGTGACAACAAACAAAACGTGTGACCGTTAGTAGTTAATGGCCACACTTTAATTGTTTCATATGTGGCTAAAAGCTTATACATGTGGTCACACTTAAGGGGTTTATGTGACCATAAAACATTATTTTATAGCCACTTATAAATTTTTATGTATGGCTAAAAGCTAACAGTTACATTAAAACAAAAGTGTGACTATTGATAATTAATAGCCACATTCTAATTCTTTTGTGTGACCAACCAGACATCCACCCTTCAGTAACCAATCTGAACCCTAATCCATAACCTACTGCTAATACTTTCATCACTCATTAACATCGATTGAAGCTCATCTTGGTTAGGTAGGTGATTTATACTTTAATTTTGAGAAATTTGATTGTTCGAGGGTTTGAATGTAAGCAATTAGGTCTTGGATTCAATCGATTAGTATTCGTTCTAATTTAAACAATCTTGATATAAGTTGCAAGTGACATTTTTGAATCTTTACTTTTTATCATTGTTGGATTTATATTTTCTAACGGGGGTTTTTAACATGATTAATTAGAACCCTAGTGATGTCATAAACATGTTAGGGTTTGAGTTTTGTTGAGAACAGTTGGCTGACAGATTCGTTCTGATTTATTGATTGGTCTGTAACTCGCTGTTAAATGATGATTATTGATCGATTTTTGATTTTAGGATATATTATTCTAAGTCTAGTTTCCAAAAAGGTAAATTTTGTAATTTTGTAAGATTGAATACCTTGGGAATTGCTGCTGATAACAACCATTTCTTGTCCGCATTGGCCCGGACAAGCTCCATCTTATGACCAGCACACTCTAAAGCCTGATCTCGGTTCTTGGCATAAAGGTCGACTAAACTCTTCTCTTTAGCCGCGGATTCGGCCTGAAGAGACCTTATCAGTTTAGCTTGCTCATCCAATTGTTTTTGAAGAGCAGCTTTAGCTTCCTCAGAGAACTTGAAAGCTTGGTAACTTTCCTTAGCTTCAGTCAAAGCCGCAAATATTTCTTTCTTGGCATCAAGCAGCTCAAGATCCTTGTCATCAAGTTCTTTGTTCATAGCCAACCAATCCCGGGCTATCTCCTGATTGGTGGAGACAAGATTCGCTATGAGATAAGAGTTGGAATTCAACAACTCTTGGCGAACACGCTCCCTCTGCCGCTTCTTTTCCGCGGGAGGAAGAATCTCTTGAAGAAACTCATAACAGAGATCCGCGTCATTAAAAGTGGAATCTTCACGCAATGACCAACGTGGACAATGCAGAGCAGCTTCTCCCTCATGAGCGGCACGAGAACTTTGACCCTTGTAAGGAAACATACTAATACCCCCTGGTCTCGAAAACGATGAACGTTATAGTTCGGAGACATGCGGAGAGTATCAGACTCATGACCCCCTTTCTCCATATCCTTCAAAGGAGAGATACCCGTCATATTGATTGGGTTTTGGAAAGTGTTCTTGGGTGAGGAAAGCGGAGTTGGAAGTTTCGGAGCCTCCGAATCCTTCAAACCTGAAATACCTTCAGAAAAATCTTTCAGGGCCACTGAAAGATTTAATCAAAGTCAATTAAAAGACATGCGAAGCATGGTTATTTATGCCAAAAACCAACAAACTTACCCATAGAAACATCTTGGGCATCGATTTCCTGCAAACGGGACCCTAAGTCCATAGGTTGGCTCATCTTTTTCTTCTTCTTCTTAGGAAGGGCGGTCTCGGCAAGTTGAGATCTGCGTTTTTTAACAACTTTAGATGGCCCCTCGCCCTCAGGAGCAACATCATCGGCGACATCAGCGTCATCACCACCTCCTGAGGTCTTCTCGGTGGAAACCTTACCAAGTTTGCGGGTCAAACCTGTGGCCATAGGCAAGACATTGGTAGAATCAGTAGTATCAGTACATGGTCTTTCTACGCGAGGTGATGACTCCTCGCTAGAAGAAAGAAGCACAACCACCCCGCTAGAAGTCACAGCAGTAAGAGGTTGAGGTTTTAGAACCTCCTCACCTTCAGCAATCCTCTTCTCACCTTTCGAAAACATTGCTTCGGAAACAACAGGCTCCGCGCGGAGAGGAGAAAATAAGAAATTCTGCTTGGTGCGTTCAAGAAATGGAACGTCGGTTGCAGTAATAGGACGGCGTGCCATCATGCCTCCTACCTTATCCAGTAAAGAGGAAATAATGGACCCTTCACCTGCAAATTCAACACAATGGTAAGAAAAAGAACCCTGGAATATTACAAGTAAAAACTTACCTCCACCAGAATTTTCATAGAAAGGCTCCAAGGTCAGGAACGGCCACAAACGGCTCATCTTTGCGTACACTAACGCCGCCTCGGAGATCGCCTGCATGGGCGTTGGCGTCTTGATTAGTGAAGCGTACCACGGGAGATTAGTCGCCGTGGTAGCTGTAACGGAAGGAAGGGTATCCGTAGCCTTACGATGACTCATCGTAAACGGAATTACACCCTCCCGAACCCAAAAGAATTTGGGTTTCCATTCGTAAAGACTCCGTTAACACTCGGTACCAATAGGGCCCTCGTCACGAACCCTTTTGGTAGCGGACCATCCAAACCACCCATCGCGGTGCGTCAGTTTGTAGAACACTGCAAATCGACCTACCGTCGGGTCGATAGTATGAGCTTGACAACAAAACTCAAAGTGACGTACTCGGAGCATCCCTAGTGGGTGAATCTGGGAAAGATGGAGGCCGTAAGAAGTCAGAACGTCCTTCACAAGCTTCGTTATAGGTAACCGGAAGTTTCTCGTTGTAAAGTACTCTGTATATATGGCCATATTTCCCGTCGGAGGATTAGTCGCAATAGATCCGTCCGCCGGGCGTTCAGGCTCCCATTCTGGAGCCAATACGTAAATATTGATGACGTCCTCGTACTCTTTCTCTTTCAAATGCACTGTAACCTCATGGATCGACGGAGTATTTTTCTTCTCACTAGCCATATGATAGAAGTTTACAGAAATCTCTCAGATAAGATGGATGTTTTTTCTGATTACTCTAGATGTTGAAAGTGATAAGACCGAATTGGATTCACAAAGGGTTAATTTATACCCATCACAATAAATGCTCCCTTCTGACTGACAGAGGAAAGAGAAAACGCGGACCATGGGATGATCGACACGTCAGGCGGGAGATTCGAAAAAGCGTGACAAGTTGTCAAAAAAAGGCGTTACACACGTCTTGTCAACTATCGTTTAAAATTTTTCTCCCCGCCACGTCACCAGTGTTATCCAAGATACACAAATTCAAAATCCAAAAGGAAAAATATCTTGCAAAGATATTATCAAAGTAAATTTCTTTCCATTATAATATTCACAAGTGATTACAAAATTATGGAAAAGAAACTGCAAAAGCCTAGATCCTAAACCTATCTACGGGTTAGGAGCAGAAGTGCCTTCCGGAGCATTTGGAGCCTCGTCCTCAGACTCATCATCCTCATATTCATCTTCGATATAGACAATTGTTTCACGCCATCTTCATTCAAAGAAAACTCCGGAAGCATATTTTCCAACGGCAAGACAAGATCATCAAACTCTTGAACCCACATGTCTAACTCTTGTTTCGCGTCTAGGCCATGTAGCGGGTGGCTCTCAATAGACCTTCCAGATTAGGCAAACGCCAAACCTTCGTTGAATCCTCCCACTCGCCCAACTGCCTTTGCAGCAGTCGTCAAATTAACAAAGCAGTCAGTGAGCTCTCTACTCTTTTTAACATAATGAATGACCTCGCAACAAAACATAAAAGACATGTCAGCACAAAGATAGAAGTACACGAATAGAATAAATATGAAGAAATCCTACCGAGCTCAGACCACGGTTGAGGAAGTATTGTCTCTCTCGCTCGGCACGCTCCGCTCTATCACGAAGTCCTTGTAATTAGGCGGAGGCATGGGTACGTGCTTCAGTGTGAGATTGCAAGAGGGAGTCATATGCAGACTGCATATCAACAATAGTTTTATCTTTAAGCTCAGACCGGTCCCCTTTCAATCGTAACGCCTCCTCGAGCTCTTGGATTCGGGCATTTTGACGAGACACTTCGTCCTGAGTCCTCGCCAATTCATCTCTCTTCCTTTGGGTCTCAGCTCGGGAAGCCTCGAGAGTGTTGTTAGACCTCTCGCAAGCTTCCTTCCAACCTTGAGCAGCAGCAGCACTCCGGTCCTGCTCAGCTTTAAGTGCGGCTTGAGCATCAATCAGCTTCCACCTAGCCGCAGCCGCCGCCTTACGTTGCTCCTCAGCATATGCCTCTGCGGCCTTAACGGCCTCGGAAGCCGCACTCAGCTTTCCACCCATTGTACGCCACTCCCGCAAGATCTCTTGGGTCAGGGCTAAAGTATTAGCCAAAGACACGGACAAACCAGTGTGAAGATCATCGCGAGAGTGGTCCCGAAGATCTGTCATTTCAGCAGGAGGCACGCAGTGCTTCACAAAATTCATACACGTTTCAGGGTTGGTAAAACGTGACCCATTGATAATATCCCATGGTGGGACAAACAAATCAAAATCCCCTCCCAATTGCGCATCCCCTTAATATTGGGAGCTTGAGGTTTCACGCCGTATAGGCATCGAGAAAGATTGTGGGGGCGCACCTTGCGTTGACCCTCCCCCGGCTTCATGGATGGATGGTCCAAACAGCGAACTCCTCATCACATTAGTAGTCAAAGGTGATGGGGAAAATTGCTCAGTAGAAGGATGAAAAGGAGAACCATGTACCAAAAACCCAGCCTCGTCAATGACCGGGTAATCTTCCCTGTTACCAGTAGCAACCCCAGCATCAAAAAGATAATCCAATGACTGATCGGATGCTGGTAACACATTGGTCTCCTCCACCTGCGTCGCGGTAGGAGGAGTAACAGGTTTGTCCTCAACCACCTTTTCTGAGGAAAGGGATGGTTGTTTTTCAACAATAGGAGTAGGCGTGCTTAACTTCTCAACCACGTCGTCCTCCACAATCAACGGATCTACACAAGAAATTCGCAATAGATCCAGACGTTAAAAGAAGTTAAAATTTTTTAGCAAAAGAAACTCACCAGTAACCGTTCCCAAACGTTCCGCAAGACTAGGCTCCGGCTTCCTCGAGCACCGGGTTCGCGGTTTTTTCATTTTTGGTCCTTTCCCGGCATCCGCGGTACTAGTATCCGTGTCACTTGCCTGAGAAGCTCGGAGAGATCTCTTCCGGTATAGTTCTGCCAACAAATGTGAAACAGACGAAGTTTTAGGAGCGTCATCCGAGCTTTCTCCCTCGGAAGCGGTAGAATCGTCACTTAAAATAACGATTGTTCCATCCGAGGTTAGCACATTGAGAGGAGGAGGGTTTAAAATGTACGCACCTGTTTCAAAGATAGTATCCGAAACAATCGGCTCGGCTCGCACCTTTACAAGAAAAAGGAAATACTTAGCAGTCCCCTCAAGGACAGTTATCCGCTTAATATAGCGAATAGTCTTCCCCACACACCCCTTATCATCATACAGGGCGTTAAGCATGGATCCGAAACCTGAAAAATAAGCAAAGTTTAAAAATAAAAACTTCGGAGGATTAAAACAAAGAAAGTTGTAAACTTACGGCCGTCCGGCTCAACGAAAACAGGCTCCATAGCAGGAGCAGACCATAGGCGGCTCATCCCCGCCCAGAAAAGGGCCTCCTCATCAAGTACCCGCATTGGCGTTAGCGGGACCGTTAGTTTGCGGACCCAGTCACGGTTCTCATGAGCGGCCGGAGTAAGGTCAATTAAAGGCGCTCGTTGCCTGACCGACGAACCATAACCTCCGGCACCACATCCTCCGTTATCCAGAAGAACTTCTTCTTCCAATCTTTGGATATCGTCTCAACCTCACCCCCAAAATCCCTGTCAGTCGACGAATGACAACTAAACCACCCATTCTGACGGGTCATTTTGTAAAATACGGCGAACCGGTCCAGCCGAGGTACCATTTCATGAGCCATACATATGAACTCGAAGTGGCGAATTCGCATGACGGCACGTGGGTGAAGTTGAGACAAGTGAATCCCAAACGCCTTCACCACCTTCATAAAAAACTTTGTGACGGGAAGGCGGAAGTTTCTCGACACGAAATAATCAGCATATAATGCCATCTTCCGGGAGGGGGGAAACTTTCAATAGAACCGGCAGAAGGGAATTCTGACCCCCACTCCGGTGGAATGCCATACGTTTCAATAAGTTTTTGATACTCATCTTGATCCCACTGCACCTCTACCTCATCAACTTCTGCCATCGTGTTAGTCATAAACGTCAAATGCCTGGTATGATGATAAAATCAAAGGAATATACAGAGAGTTTCAGAGAAGGAAAGTAAGAGAGTGGTCAAAAATACAAAGACGATAAAGCTTCAAAAAGAAGTTAACTCCCCCTATATATACTCATCGCAATTAATGCGATGGGATATGAACAGTGGAGAGAGAAAAATTCGACCAACAGATACTCGCCACGTCACGCGGGAAAATTCAAAAAAGTTGTACAGTCGGGTACAGTTACAGCTGTCACAAACGTCATGTCACCTGCACACGTGCCTGCAAGCTGTCAACTTGTCCCTTTTTCATGGTTATCCATACCAACATAAGATATTTTCTACCTAACTTCCAAACAACAAAAATCCCCAACATACATTAAGTCCAGAATTTCACCTGCATAAAGACTTCACACGGAAGAAACACTGGACTGGGGGTACTTGTAGAGGTAGGGTACCAAAAAGACCCAAATACCCTTAATACTACCCGCGGGTCACAGATAATGTTCTTATAAGCCACCCGCGGGACATATGGATCACCCGCATATCACGATAGAGGAGGAACGTCCTCATAACACGCGCGTAAGCATCCGGGCATCCTCAAAAGTCATCCGCAGGACAAGACATCTGTCCGCATAAAACAACCGGAGGACAATGCCAGCGGGACAACTGTCACCACTCAAGTACTCTCTAGAAGAAGGCTCATGATTCTTACTTGGGGAATACGTGACATATTAGCCAATGAACAAAGGACACCTGGCCAGGTTGTTATAACCGTGCACATGGCCAGGGTGCGATTCGTCCTATCATTTGGAGACACGCGTCCAGGTTGTTACGCCCATGCACATGAGACGTATAGCTCAACCTATCACAAGAGGAAACGTGTCTGGGCGGTTATCAAAGGTCTTCTAGAAGAGGACAGCTGCCCTAATCATCTTCCATCATCCTTCGGCTATAAATACCTTGTCAAACGGTATGAGGTATTCATTCACTCACCTATATCCTGACTGCACTTAGTCTATATACTTCAGTACTTTCTCCATTACGAACGTTACTGATTCTCACGCCGGAGGGTGGTTACAGGAAGACCCCCCCTCTTGTCCTTCCTGTAACGAGACTCATGGTGTCTGTTTTGCAGGTTCCGGTCACTGGACTTTGAGAGGTTGTACTCATATCTTGGTTGTAATTATCGTATCCTACCTTGTGGACTCATCGGATCTAGGATCCGTTAAAGGGAGTAGATCCGTGTTTCTTCATACATTTTATTTGCTCACCTGTTTTAATATGATTTGAATTCACTTCTATTAAGAGTATAACTTTACTTATGTGTTATTCTACTCTAATTTATAACATGTACATATGTATTTGATGTATCATGTATGTTGTAGTAGTGAATCATGATTCTACTCATTGCTATTTGTTACGTTACGAACGATATACTATCTATATTCATAGAATCAACGACCTAATTGAACTAAGAACGACTTGCCTACCTTACTACCCGACCTGAATATGGGAGAATTTTTTTTAACAACCAAATATTATTTACATGTGCCCCCCCCCCCGCCCTAAAAAAATAGAGAGAGATTTGAACATCTTAACCTCCAATTTTTTATTAAACCATCTTTGTCACCACACCAAATAGTGTGTGGTTCGAATATGAGAGAATAGATGGTAACAATGAATTTTGAAGAAAAAAAATGCCTAAGGTATTTTAGATTTAGGCTTAGACATCCAAGAAGGTCACACTAATATAAAAAACAAAATAAAATAAAATAAAAACAACGTCACATCTACTGATGAACCCGAGCACAAAATTACAATGGGTGCTTAGATGTTAATAATCTAAGTTAAGGGTAAAAATTGAAACGTGTTTGATAGTTTGAAAAATAAAATAAAATAAATGAGAGAAAACCATTTAAATAGTATAACTAAATGATAAATGTTTAAAACATGTGATAAATGTGTCTTTATAACTAAAAGATTGTGTCAGATCATGAGAATTAAAATACTTTGATTAAAGTAAAGTTAATAAATCAAATCCTAAAATTTTGGTTAAATAAAATCAAGTAAATAAAAGAATAAATGAATTTTCTTCGATCAGCTGGGCTTTCCATGAGCATTCCATGACATTGGAATGTAACCTTCTTTGGCTACAAGGATCACTTAAACTTCCGGTCATATGACATTTTTTCCGCTTCGGCCTATAAGATCAAGTACTTTGGTCGGGTTATCATAGGAAAGAAATATCATCATCCCTTCCATTCACGGAATCATTTTGCTAAGACCCAACTCAAAGTTCTCTCCCCCTTCCAGTTACTACGAGAACTTGTCATAATCCCTTGCTTTAAGGTGAAAGAGTAAAAACAAAATAAGGGAATTCTTAAACAATTCCAATAAATGAAAGAATAATAAAAATCTATGATTTTTATAAAAATTTAAGAGAGAAGATATTTTGAGAGTGATGCGTAGCCTCGGAGTTTGTGTGTGCGTGTACATGATTAAATAATAAAATAAATAAATATTAAATAAGCTATAAACCATTTAAATAAACATATAAGGCCACACATAAGCAAGTAAGGGGTCCTAAGCATGCTACTAGGCAATTTCTATGCTCTATTTTATAGACTTTGGCTCTAATACCAATTTGTCACACGCCAACCTACGACAGAATTTGTTGGTTCACAACTCACAAGGCACTAAAATCAATATTAGTTACAATATCTAATTATTTTATTGAATTTAAACAAGTACACATCATCTCAAACAATTACAACAAGTAACACAAAAACATCTTGTCTTTCTTTTATTAAATATCCTAGAGCCCATTCTATGTGATCTTCAATCTTCACTTCAAACCATAAGATAACCTACGATATGTGTACAAAATAGATATGTTTGTCAACACGAGGTTGAGTAAGTAATTACCAGTTTTGACACTAACTATAATATATAATAAAAATTGCAAATCAATATTATGAGTATCAACAATTAAATAATGAGCAAATAGTTGGTGTCGTTTGGCCATTGTCTTGCGAATTAGGCTTGGCTACTAAAACGAAAGAAATACAAATAATGGTGTCGGTTGACCATTGCCTTGTAAATCGGGCTTTGGCTAGTAAGATGGTATCAATGAGTTATGCTAGAATCAATAATGGACATCTCCGAATGGTAGAATTTAACAAATAAGCAAGTAAGCATTTAATTGATCAACGCATCAAGTCATGATTTGCCAGTTAAATGTGATAAATGAATACAAAGTAGGTACGCATAAAGTCCCCAAAAGATTTAAAAATAGTTAAAATAGGGGAGTGATTACTCGCCTTGATGATTGGTGAACTAAACAGTAAAATAAAAATAATAAACGAATCATGAGCCTTTAACTCGCTGACTGATACACGAACTGAACTGGAACATTGAGATACTAAACTAGGATTAAAAACGAGAATATAGCCACTTGAATCAGGTTAATGGATATCTAAAACTCAAGTTATGAGATTTTAAATATTTCAGTGAGCCGGTACCGTTCAGAAATCGAACTTTGAGTCGGAAGTCGGGTTCTGACAAGTACACTAAAAATTTTATGATGAACAAAAAAGTATCTGGGCCCGAAAGCTTGTATTGACCAGAAGATAGAGAAATCGAATAGTCTTAGGATTAGACTAATATGCCCTTAAACAGGCCGGGATCCAAGAGACTGATTGAGGGCTTTTGTTAAGTGGATGAAAATATACAAAAACACATAAGACAACTTACCCGACAATGGTTAGAACTGGGAGATAATAGAGGTCAAAGGGTCTTGAAGCTTGAAAGTCAACCTGTCACACCCCGACCAAAGGCGGCGGAACATGCCGGGGTGCAACGGATTTCCCATGAACACAAGACACTATTAAAGTGTCAATATTTAAATCACTCATTAATTTCATTCAACCACAAAAGTAATACATCTTGTTCATACAAAACAACACTAAATATAAGAATTTAATTGTTCATTCTTCTAATAACCTAAACGGTCTCAAAATAAAATAGCATCTTCGAACTCCAATCAACCAATAATCAAACCTGTAACAATGCATAAAATTATTTGTCAACACGTATGTTGGTGAGAAATTTCATAGTTTTGAGTGTGTGTGTATATATATATGAGGAAAAATCAACAAATCGTATATGAAACTATAATTAAGAGCAAGTATTGCGGTATATAAATCATAAAATAAATGAGGATCCTTTCTAATAGGTAACAACCGACATACTCGAATAATGAGGCCCTATTCTACTAGCACAAAGCTAAAGTAGTTAGGGGTACGTATGAGGATACTTATTGAGGCTCAACAACAACATAAAATAAACATTCGTGCACGTAAAGCATATGAAACATATAACACACAATAGAGCAAGTATTCTAGTATCATACACCCTAAAGTTTGTGTTTGAGGATCGAGTATTATAAATCATTATTGTTTTGAATAAGTATGCATGTTACCCCCAAAATATAAAAGTGAAAACGGAGGATGAAATGTACTCACGTGAAATAAATAACTTGGAGGATTAGTTTGCGATAAAACGGGAAGGTAAGTTCAACGGGCAAGACCTAGATTAAAAAGAGTCTTGAGTTAGTTGATGGATCTTAAAAGCTTAAAATAAAATAACATAACAAGTAAGACAAATAATTCAAGTTTGAGAATTAAAATGTAAATGCATAAGAATTTAAAGTAATGGTTTTTGGAAAAGTAAGTTTACTCGAAACTGGGTCTCGGTATTCTATTCATTAGTTTTACTTAACCTTTGTTAAGTAAATATTTTGGGTATAAATATGCTATTGCAAAACCCTTTGTTAAATAGATACTAAGACGAGATTTTACGAGTATTCAGATTTGTCGGTTCGAGTCTTAATAATTTGTAAAACCCGAAGTCGAGATTCCAAAGTGATAAATGTTATGAGATAACTCAATGAAATCAAATGAAACGTAACCAAGTGTGTAGTTCTATTAAGAAGAACCTTAGCGTCCGTTAAGCGGGTGTTTAGCTTTGTCGGTCCAAACTTGTTATAAGATCAGGTTGGATCCGACATACCAAGTATTTTGAGAAAACAAGTTAAAATTAGTTTATAATATAGTTTTTGAAGAAAATGAGATTCGGTGGCCCAAAACACACTTGTGTGTCTTAAGCGAGTGAACTCGGTTTTGTTCGGTCTTGGTTCGTTCCTTGACTCGGAATAAAACCGAGGATGGTTACCAAATACCCAATACCATAGAACTTTATTAAAATAATTTAGAAATGATAATTCTCAATTTTACATATAACATGCTAAAATAAAGTGTTTAAACAAGAGTTCGGTTTCGGTTCGGTCCGGTCCTTGACTCAGAATACAACCGAGGATGGTTGCCACATACCCAATACCATAGAACTCATTAAAAAAACTTAGAAATAATAATACTCAAGTTTTACATACAACATGTTAATAATAAAGCATTTAAACAAAAGTTCGGCTTTGGTTCGGTTCTTGACTCGGGATGAAACCGAGGATGACTACCACATACCCAATACAATTGAACTATTAAAATGATTTGGAAACTAAAATTAATTAAGGACTAAACAATATTAATAAGATTAAACAAAATTAAAGCATAAATTAAAGTGTTTATCATGGACTATAATCCATTAAGCCTTGCCTAGAAATACACCTAAACCGACATGGTCGGAAAAGGGGAAGCCAAGGAAACAAGGGGAGTGTATTTTAAACAAGTTATAATATCAAGCTTTAAGTAACAAGAATTAGTTAGAAACAAAGTTAACATTAGTTTGACCTTGAGTAGTCAAACTAACAAGAGGTTGAAGATGAACACTTGGGTCTTAGATTGAGAGAGAATTTGGAGAAGAAGGAGCAACCAAAATGGATGCATGGGACTTGTTTATTTAGTGGAAAAAGTATGGTTTACACATAAGGGGTAAACTTGCATTTCATTGATTAAAAATGGTCAAACAATGCACAAAACAACAAGAGGTGTTTGACACAATTAGTCCTTTAAGTTTGTTTTAAGTCGTTTTTAGCCATAAAGAGGTGTTTTAACGTACCGAAAAGGATGTTTCCTTGATCCGACATTTGTGTAACATAAACGAACATGAAACCCAACATTTTATTAATAGCGAAGGATCCGAAAGACCAAAACGGAGGGGTTTCCAATACAAAAACAAATACAAGTTAAACCGAAAATAACGAATGTCACACAACTTGAAGAACAAATATTATTAAAGAACACCAATGGAATACCATATGCACGAAATTGAGATGGAGGCTTATTTTGCAGATTATTTAAGGTTTAGGAATGTATTGATTTAGTATAATACTCCAAAATGTCATATTTTGACCTCGTACTTTCATAAATACGTTTTTGAGCAATTTTAAACTATTTTAAGAGTTTTTAAGGGTTGTTTGACGAGTTTGAAAGTTGCCAAATAAGTACCAAAACAAGTTTTCTTATTAATACGAAAGATCCGAGTTACATTCCCAAGTTGGGTAAACGAATACGAATACAAGTACGAAAAATCTGAAATATTACAAGGACCACCATAGGGTCCAAATCTGCGAAATGGTCATCACGGGGTTGAAAACTACGCTTTAGGTCACCACATGGAAATAACTACAATTAACTCATTAGGTTATTATCTTGATTAGTTGCTCAAGGGTTAAGTACAACGAATTAACAACTAAGTGTACTTAGTTTAAAAAAACAACTAATTGCTAGTTAGTTGTTATTTACATCTACCCCCTATAGGTTCTAACAATTACAAAACAGTCTCTGTACTTTATGAAATGTAACAGTAACCTACCCTAGTTAAAAATCCTTGACTCAAGGATAACTACAACAAAATTTTACATCATAAAATCTAGAAATATAATTTGTAACTCGTCTCTAAATTCCCACGTAGCATCCGATCAACAGCTAACTGAATATTTCTAAATTGATGAAAACTTGACCAGCAGATTTGTTTCATTTTTTAACAACCCTACTATCTTTTAAAGAATGTAATCTGAACCTTGATGCCGAGGTAATACTGAACTTGTAGTAGGTGGACCAGAATCTATCTTTTTCAAAGAAACATGGAAAACAATCAAACATAATGGCTTTGAGCTTCTTTTGGCAAATCCAACCTATAAGCTACACCTCCCACTTTTTCTACCACCGTGCATGGACGATAGTACTTATAGGCAATAATTTGTTTTAGTTTGCAGATCAGAGAGAAGTTTGTGCGGCTGAAGTTTCACAAACACCCATGTACCAACAGCTCAAAACTTCTTTGAGTAATTTAATAGTACTTTCTCTTAAAACATATAACATCATCCACCTCTGCAATATTAGAATCGAGCTCTATGAATATAAGGCACATGTATTGGCGAGGCACAACCCATACAACGCCTAAAATGGTGTGTTTTTAATAGCGGTGTGGAAATTGGTGTTATACCAATACTCAGCCAAAGAGAGCCATTTATCCTAAGATGTTGGCCTTTCTAATACCATGCACCTAAGATAAGCTTCTAAACACCTGTTTACTAATTCTGTTTGCCCATCTATCGGGGGGTGGTAAGTTGTGGATATATTTACATAAATGCCTTCAATTCTTGTGAATTTTTCCAATAGTTACTAAGGAAAACAATGTCCATCGGATATTATAGTAGTACATCATCCATGAAGCTTATAAACATTGTCAACAAAAGCTTGAACCACTTGACTAGCTATAAAAGGATGAGCTAATGAAATAAAGTGTGTATATTTTGTAAATAATCCTCTCCACCACAACAAAAATTACCGTTTTACCTCTGGACTTAGTAAGACCAGTTATGAAATCCATATACTTATTAATGTGTGAGAATACAAAAGCAGGTTTGGGTAATGCTGGATATGTAATTATTTCAGATTTTACTCGTCAATATATTGCACAATCAATAATGAAGTGTCTCACTCCTTTTGACTGCTCTTTCCAATATAACATACTCTACGCTCTTTGATAGGTGGCATGTATTCCATAACGGTCTTCTAAACCTGAAGAATGACATTCTATAATGATCGTGTCCTTCTAAAGAATGGGATCTTCACCGACCACCATTAATTTTATGCTTCTTCCTTAGCAGATTATCTTCCATGTATTAAGCTTTCTTATCTTTTTGGTCTTTACGTTTATTTTGGCATTTTAGAATTTTAATCAACTTGAACAATCTTTCGATCAACTATTGACGGATATTTAGTATTAGGAATTGTGCATCATGTCCATGGGTTGATATTTGTTTCTTATCCCTTTCTTTGGTGTATACGGTAGGTACATTTGTCTACGCTTGCGTAGTTAGTTTGGTGAAACTCATGTTATAAATTCAAAAATAGAAAAAAAAAATTAAGAAGAGTTAAACAACCCTTATTATCTTATATTAATGGATTTCAAAACTAAAGCATGATGCTACAAATTATGAAGATCAATCTGAAACACTTTCAAGAAATACAAAATGCCAAAATGAGTTCTAAAGCACACAAGTGAAGGGTCTAATTTTGCAGTGGATATCAACTGCTTTTATTAAACAAATTCAAAGTATGAAATTTTAAATTGGATATAATCACACAAAAGTTCATGATGATTATACTTGAGATACCTTTTCTTCCGGTGAACCTTTGGACACAAACGGTTTTTCACCTGACAAGAGCATGTCTTGTCAGGGTACATCTGATGTAAAGTTATCACCTGATGACTCATATCCTGATCCATTTGATGTCAAGTTTGAAAAGCCATATTCCATTACACCTGAAAATATTTAAAAATAAAACGGTAACTCAAATGTTGTAGAAAGTATTCTTCCATGTGTGAGAAGTGCTTAGATAAAACAAATGTCACAAGTGGTTTCAAAAAGGTAGTTCATGTATAAAACTCAAATTCAAAGAATGTTGCAATCGGAAGTGATAAGAATGATTCCTTATCACTTGTTGATTTCAAAACAAACCTTGTCAATTGCCAAGAGAAGAGGAAATATATATGTCGTTTGATTTGGATAGAGTAAATTCCACCGGATATCCAACTTATTTTATTTTAACTTTAGCATCAACAGCAAAAGACAAATATAAGAGCACTCTCATCCAACCTCTATTTAATGTGAGACATGTTTTTATAATTTAGAAAGTGATTTAGGGTGTTGTGAGTGAAGATATTTTATATTTTAGAAAACGTAATGATTTTTCTGTATATTTGAAAAGCTATTGTTCACCCATATTATTTTTTTAATATATTTTGAAAGTGGTTGCGAGTGAATGAAAAAGAAATGGTAATAATAAATGTATAAAAAATATTATTTAATTGAAAACGAGAGAGAAAATGTAGTGTCTCTTAGTGTAATTTTGAATTTAGAAATAGGGAATAGGATGGGAATAGCATAGAAGGCTAGGATAAATTAATCTTGACACATTTAAAAAACTACCAAGACATAAGTTGGTTACCTCAAACCTAATTTCACCATGATAAACATTATGTTTGAAAGGTTAACGACACAGGGTATCATTTAAATCAATTAAAGAATAAAAAATATTAGCTTCTATTCAACTGTTACATCTTAATCTATTTAGACTCTAGAATTTAATTAGTAAGGAAAATATATCATCTTGTCAGATGATTTTCAATATTTTTTGGGACAATTTTTTTTCTTTCTCCGGATAATATTGTGAAGAACTTTGTTATTAATGTGGAGAAACAATATAATCTATCTGTCAAAGTATTTGTAGCATTAATCACTGGTCATCAAGAAATACATGGGTCATAGTGTAAACAGTTGAAAGTATGTTAAGTTATACTTAAGCATGTCTGTAAATTCTAGGGGTTAGAATGTCAACATGTCAAGTTTATAACTGTCAAAAACACGTGTATGTAAACGTTGAAACCCTAATCATCATGTCTTTTGGTGATCTATTAATAGGGGCAACATCTCTCATTTAATCAAGTTCAAGTTATCAATAAAATATTGTTGTTTGTATCGTATCGTTCATCATATTTCTTTATCAATTCACTATCAAAGATCAAGATTGGGCAACAATATTTAAGAGTGAAAGTGGAATTGAATTTAACAATCACGAGCTAGATACTTTTATGTGTCAAAGGGCATCTCTAGATAATATAGCATACCAAGAACACCTCAAATTATAATATTATTGTGAGAAAGAACACAACGCACATGGAGGACGCAATATCAATGCTTACTGATTTGGAGTTGCCATTGACATTTTAGGCGAAGGCTATCAACACAGTATGTTATGTCCAATATAAAGCCTTGGTTGTTAAAAGACATGATCTTGTCTCTTGTAAAATTTTATTCAATGTCAAACCAACATGATAGGCGATGGAGTATCATAAAAACCGAGATTTTGGCGGTGTCACGCTACGCGACAGCCAAACCCATCGGACCATGGCGATACGCGATGTCCACGTTAAGCAACCGGGGCCACGTGTTGAACCACGTGGCACAACATGACAGGCCATATGTGGGAGTCATCACCCGGTGATGTTGAGTCATCGCGCTACGCGATGGCCATTCAAACGGGCCATCATGATACACGATGGGTTGTAAATTTTGCCTATAAAAGGA